>NW_028239086.1:0-302179 GCF_036417535.1 Chlamydotis macqueenii | reverse complement strand
TCCCCCACCCTCTCAAAGCCCCCCCACCCCCCCAAAATCCCCCACCCCGGACCCCAAACCCCCCACCCTCCCCCCAAGAACCCCTCTGACCCCCCCCAAACCCTTTGGGACTCCGCCCCCCAAGCCCCCCACCCCATACCCCCGACCCCCCCCATCCTGGGACCCCGAACCCCCCCCCCCCCCGGGATCCCCCTAGAACGGTTTGGGGACCCCCCCCCCACCCTCTCAAAGACCCCCCACCCCCCCCCAAAATCCCCCACCCTCCCCCCAAGAACCCCTCTGACCCCCCCCCCAAACCCTTTGGGACTCCGCCCCCCAAGCCCCCCCCCCCATACCCCCGACCCCCCCCATCCCGGGACCCCCAACCCCCCCCCCCCCCGGGATCCCCCTAGAACGGTTTGGGACCCCCCCCCCACCCTCTCAAAGCCCCCCCACCCCACCCAAAATCCCCCACCCCGGACCCCAAACCCCCCACCCTCCCCCCCAAGAACCCCTCTGACCCCCCCCCCCAAACCCTTTGGGACTCCGCCCCCCAAGCCCCCCCCCCCATACCCCCGACCCCCCCCATCCCGGACCCCCAACCCCCCCCCCCCCCCGGGATCCACCTAGAACGGTTTGGGACCCCCCCCCCAAAATCCCCCGTCCCCCCCCCCACCCCGGACCCCAAACCCCCCGGGCGCCCCCCCGCCCCCGCGGTGCCGTTACCGGAGCCGGGCCTCGCCCCCGCCGCTCTCACCCGCCAATAAAAACGCCGCGGCGCTGCCGCTTCCTGCTTCCTGCTTCCTGCTTCCTGCCTTCTCTCCGCCACCGGCGCGCCCGCCGCCCCTCAGCGCGCATGCGCCCACGCCCCCCCACCCGGCTCCGCGCCGGTCTCCCGCCCCTCACGGTCCAGCTGTGCGCGCATGCGCGGGAGCTCGGCGACCCCCCCCGCAAGTTGGGGGGCAGGAGACCACTTTGGGGTGAGAGCGCATTTTGGGGGGCACGGCGCCATTTTGGGGGGGTAGAAGGCCCAGTTGTGGGGCAGGAGGCCACTTTCGGGGGCGAGAGTGCATTTTGGGGGGCACGACGCCATTTTGGGGGGGTAGAAGGCCCAGTTGTGGGGCAGGAGGCCACTTTCGGGGGTGAGAGCGCATTTTGGGGGGCACGACGCCATTTTGGGGGGGTAGAAGGCCCAGTTATGGGGCAGGAGGCCACTTTCGGGGGGCGAGAGCGCATTTTGGGGGGCACAACGCCATTTTGGGGGTGTAGAAGGCCCAGTTGTGGGGCAGGAGGCCACTTTCGGGGGCGAGAGCGCATTTTGGGGGGCACGACGCCATTTTGGGGGGGTAGAAGGCCCAGGTGTGGGGCAGGAGGCCCCTTTGGGGGTGAGAGAGCATTTTGGGGGGCAGGACGCCATTTTGAGGGGGTAAGAGGCCCAGTTGTGGAGCAGGAGGCCACTTTTGGGGATGAGAGAGCATTTTGGGGGGCAGGACGCCATTTTGAGGGGGTAGAAGGCCCAGTTGTGGGGCAGGAGGCCCTGTTGGTCAGGGAAAGCGCAGAACCCCGATGTCTGTGGTGCTGTAGATGCGCTGCCAATGGCCGGTGAGGAGCAGCAAGAGCTTGAGTTGCTGGCACTTTCGTTGTGGGAGCAATCGTCCGACGTTCGTGATTTTTCGGGGTTTTATTTCAGTGGGCGCCCAGGTGCAGCTGGTGGTAAATGTCGAAGCCCTGTTTGTCAGGGAATGCCCGGAGCCCCGATGTCTGTGGTGCTGTAGATGCACTGCCACTGTCCGGTGAGGAGCTGCAAGAGCTTGACTGGCTGGCACTTTTGGTGTGGGAGCAATCGTCCGATGTTTTTGATTTTTCGGGGTTCTTTTCAGTGGGAGCCCAGGTTCAGCGAGTGGTAAATGTCGAAGGCCTGTTGGTCAGGGAAAGCCCGGAGCCCCGATGTCTGTGGTGCTGTAGATGCACTGCCAATGTCCGGTGAGGAACAGCAAGAGCTTGACAGGCTGGCACTTTCGGTGTGGGAGCAATCGTCGGACGTTCGTGATTTTTCGGGGTTTTATTTCAGTGGGCGCCCAGGTGCAGCTGGTGGTAAACTTCTAAGCCCTGTTGGTCAGGGAAAGCCCGGAGCCCCGATGTCCTGTGGTGCTGTAGATGCGCTGGGAATGGCCGGTGTTCAGCAGCTAGAGCTTGACTGTCTGGCACTTTTGGTGTGGGAGCAATCGTCCAACGTTCGTGATTTTTCGGGGTTCTTTTCAGTGGGAGCCCAGGTTCAGCGAGTGGTAAACGTCGAAGCCCTGTTGGTCAGGGAAAGCCCGGAGCCCCGATGTCTGTGGTGCTGTAGATGCGCTGCCAATGGCCGGTGAGGAGCAGCAAGAGCTTGACTGGCTGGCACTTTCAGTGTGGGAGCAATAGTCCGACGTTTGTGATTTTTCGGGGTTTTATTTCAGTGGGCGCCCAGGTGCAGCTGGTGGTAAATGTCGAAGCCCTGTTGGTCAGGGAAATCCCGGAGCCCCGATGTCTGTGGTGCTGTAGATCCGCTGCCAATGGACGGTGAGGAACAGCAAGAGCTTGACTGGCTGGCACTTTCGGTGTGGGAGCAGTCGTCCGACGTTTTTGATTTTTCAGGGTTTTATTTCAGTGGGCGCCCAGGTTCAGCTGGTGGTAAACGTTGAAGCCCTGTTGGTCAGGGAAAGCCCGGAGCCCCGATATCTGTGGTGCTGTAGATGCGCTGCCAATGGCCGGGGAGGAGCAGCAAGAGCTTGACTGGCTGGCACTTTGGGTGTGGGAGCAATCGTCGGACGTTCGTGATTTTTCGGGGTTTTATTTCAGTGGGCGCCCAGGTGCAGCTGGTGGTAAATGTCGAAGCCCTGTTTGTCAGGGAATGCCCGGAGCCCCGATGTCTGTGGTGCTGTAGATGCGCTGCCAATGGCCGGTGAGGAGCAGCAAGAGCTTGACAGGCTGGCATTTAAGGTGTGGCAGGAATCGTCCGACATTTGTGATTGTTGGGGTTTTTTTTTCAGGGGGCACCCAGGTTCAGCTGGTGGTAAATTTCGAAGCCCTGTTGGTCAGGGAAAGCCCGGAGCCCCGATATCTGTGATGCTGTAGATGCGCTGGGAATGGCCAGTGAGGAGCAGCAAGAGCTTGACTGTCTGGCACTTTGGGTGTGGGAGCAATCGTCCGATGTTCGTGATTTTTAGTTTATTTTTTTCAGTGGGCGCCCAGGTTCAGCTGGTGGTAAACGTTGAAGTCCTGTTGGTCAGGGAAAGCGCAGAACCCCAATGTCTGTGGTGCTGTAGATGCACTGCCAAAGTCTGGTGAGTAGCAGCAAGAGCTTGAGTTGCTGGCACTTTCGTTGTGGGAGCAATCGTCGGACGTTCGTGATTTTTCGGGGTTTTATTTCAGTGGGCACCCAGGTGCAGCTGGTGGTAAATGTCGAAGCCCTGTTGGTCAGGTAAAGCCCGGAGCCCCGATGTCTGTGGTGCTGTAGATGCGCTGCCAATGGCTGGTGAGGAGCAGCAAGAGGCTGACATGCTGGCACTTTCGATGTGGGTGCAATCGTGCGACGTTCGTGATTTTTGGGGTTTTTTTCAGTGGGCGCCCAGGTGCAGCTGGTGGTAAATGTTGAAGCCCTGTTGGTCAGGGAAAGCTCGGAGCCCCGATGTCTGTGGTGCTGTAGATGCCCTGCCAATGGGCGGTGAGGAGCAGCAAGAGCTTGAGTTGCTGGCACTTTTGGTGTGGGAGCAATCGTCTGATGTTCGTGATTTTTCATTTATTTTTTTCAGTGGGCGCCCAGGTGCAGCTGGTGCTAAACATCGAAGCCCTGTTGGTCAGGGAAAGCGCAGAGCCCCGATGTCTGAGGTGCTGTAGATGCACTGCCAAAGTCCGGTGAGTAGCAGCAAGAGCTTGAGTTGCTGGCACTTTCGTTGTGGGAGCAATCGTCCGACGTTCGTGATTTTTCGGGGTTTTATTTCAGTGGGCGCCCAGGTTCAGTTGGTGGTAAACTTCTAAGCCCTGTTGGTCAGGGAAAGCCCGGAGCCCCGATGTCTGTGGTGCTGTGGATGCGCTGGGAATGGCCGGTGAGGAGCAGCAAGAGCTTGACAGGCTGGCATTTAAGGTGTTGCAGGAATCGTCCGACATTTGTGATTTTTGGGGTTTTTTTTTTCCAGGGGGAACCCACGTGCAGCTGGTGGTAAATGTCGAAGCCCGGTTCGTTAGGGAAAGCCTGGAGCCCCGATGTCTGTGGTGCTGTAGATGCGCTGGGAATGGCCGGTGAGTAGCAGCAAGAGCTTGAGTTGCTGGCACTTTCGGTGTGGGAGCAATCGTCCGACGTTCGTGATTTTTCGGGGTTTTATTTCATTGGGCGCCCAGGTGCAGCTGGTGGTAAATGTCGAAGCCCTGTTGGTCAGGGAAAGCCCGGAGCCCCGATGTCTGTGGTGCTGTAGATACGCTGCCAATGGCCGGTGAGGAGCAGAAAGAGCTTGACTGTTTGGCACTTTCGGTCTGGGAGCAATCGTCCGATGTTCATGATTTTTAGTTTATTTTTTTCAGTGGGCGCCCAGGTTCAGCTGGTGGTAAACGTCGAAGCCCTGTTGTTCAGGGAAAGCGCAGAACCCCAATGTCTGTGATGCTGTAGATGCACTGCCAAAGTCCGGTGAGTAGCAGCAAGAGCTTGAGTTGCTGGCACTTTCGGTGCGGGAGCAATCGTCCGACGTTCGTGATTTTTCGGGGTTTTATTTCATTGGGCGCCCAGGTGCAGCTGGTGGTAAATGTCGAAGCCCTGTTGGTCAGGGAAAGCCCGGAGCCCCGATGTCTGTGGTGCTGTAGATGCGCTGCCAATGGGCGGTGAGTAGCAGCAAGAGCTTGAGTTGCTGGCACTTTCGGTGTGGGAGCAATCGTCCGACGTTCGTGATTTTTCGGGGTTTTATTTCAGTGGGCGCCCAGGTGCAGCCGGTGGTAAATTTCAAAGCCCAGTTGGTCAGGGAAAGCCCGGAGCCCCGATGTCTGTGGTGCTGTAGATGCGCTGGGAATGGCCAGTGAGGAGCAGCAAGAGCTTGACTGGCTGGCACTTTTGGTGTGGGAGCAATTGTCCGACGTTCGTGATGTTTCGGGGTTTTACTTTCAGTGGGCGCCCAGGTTCAGCTGGTGGTAAACGTCGAAGCCCTGTTGGTCAGGGAAAGCCCGGACTCCCGATGTCTGTGGTGCTGTAGATGCGCTGGGAATGGCCGGTGAGGAGCAGCAAGATCTTGACTGGCTGGCACTTTCGGTGTGGGAGGAATCGTCGGACGTTCGTGATTTTTCGGGGTTTTATTTCAGTGGGCGCCCAGGTGCAGCTGGTGGTAAACGTTGAAGCCCTGTTGGTCAGGGAATGCCCGGAGCCCCGATGTCTGTGGTGCTGTAGATGCGCTGCCAATGGCCGGTGAGGAGCAGCAAGAGCTTGACAGGCTGGCATTTAAGGTGTGGCAGGAATCGTCCGACATTTGTGATTGTTGGGGTTTTTTTTTCAGGGGGCACCCAGGTGCAGCTGCTGGTAAATGTCGAAGCCCGGTTCGTCAGGGAAAGCCCGGAGCCCCGATGTCTGTGGTGCTGTAGATGCACTGCCAATGGCCGGTGAGGAGCAGCAAGAGCTTGACTTGCTGGCACTTTTGGTGTGGGAGCAATCGTCCGACGTTTTTGATTTTTCAGGGTTTTTTTTCAGTGGGGAACCAGGTGCAGCTGGTGGTAAATGTCGAAGGCCTGTTGGTCAGGGAAAGCCCGGAGCCCCGATGTCTGTGGTGCTGTAGATGCGCTGGGAATGGCCGGTGAGGAGCAGCAAGAGCTTGACTGGCTGGCACTTTTGGTGTGGGAGCAATCGTCCGATGTTCGTGATTTTTCGTTTATTTTTTTCAGTGGGCGCCCAGGTTCAGCTGGTGGTAAACGTCGAAGCCCTGTTCATCAGGGAAAGCGCAGAACCCCGATGTCTGTGGTGCTGTAGATGCACTGCTAATGGCCGGCGACGAGCAGCAAGTGCTTGACTGTCTGGCACTTTCGGTGTGGGACCAATCGTCGGACGTTTGTGATTTTTGGGGATTTTTATTCACTGGGTGCCCAGGTGCAGCTGGTGGTAAATGTCGAAGCCGTGTTGGTCAGGGAAAGCCCGGAGCCGCGATGTCTGTGGTGCTGTAGATGCGCTGCCAATGGCCGGTGAGTAGCAGCAAGAGCTTGACAGGCTGGCATTTAAGGTGTGGCCGGAATCGTCCGACATTTGTGATTTTTGGGGTTTTTTTTTTCAGGGGGCACCCAGGTGCAGCTGGTGGTAAATGTCGAAGCCCTGTTGGTCAGGGAAAGCCCGGAGCCCCGATGTCTGTGGTGCTGTAGATGGGCTGGCAATGGCCGGTGAGGAGCAGCAAGAGCTTGACTGGCTGGCACTTTCGGTGTGGGACCAATCGTCGGACGTTTGTGATTTTTGGGGATTTTTATTCACTGGGTGCCCAGGTGCAGCTGGTGGTAAATGTCGAAGGCCTGTTGGTCAGGGAAAGCCCGGAGCCGCAATGTCTGTGGTGCTTTAGATGCGCTGCCAATGGCCAGTGAGGAGCAGCAAGCAAGAGATTGACTGGCTGGCACTTTCGGTGTGGGAGCAATAGTCCGACGTTTGTGATTTTTCGGGGTTTTTTTCAGTGGGCGCCCAGGTGCAGCTGGTGGTAAACGTCGAAGCCCTGTTGGTCAGGGAAAGCCCGGAGCCCCGATGTCTGTGGTGCTGTAGATGCGCTGGGAATGGGAGGTGAGGAGCAGCAAGAGCTTGAGTTGCTGGCACTTTCAGTGTGGGAGCAATTGTCCGATGTTCGTGATTTTTCGGGGTTCTTTTCAGTGGGCGCCCAGGTGTAGCGGGTGGTAAACGTCGAAGCCGTGTTCGTCAGGGAAAGTCCAGAGCCCTGATGTCTGTGGTGCTGTAGATGCGCTGGGAATGGCCGGTGAGGAGCAGCTAGAGCTTGACTGGCTGGGACTTTCGGTGTTGGAGCAATCGTCCGACGTTTGTGATATTTGGGGATTTTTTTTCCAGTGGGCGCCCAGGTTCAGCTCGTAGTTAACTTCTAAGCACTGTTGGTCAGGGAAAGCCCGGAGCCCCGATGTCTGTGGTGCTGTAGATGCGCTGGGAATGGCTGGTGAGGAGCAGCTAGAGCTTGACAGGCTGGCACTTTCGGTGTGGGAGCAATCGTCCGACGTTCGTGATTTTTCGGGGTTCTTTTCAGTCGGCGCCCAGGTTCAGCTGGTGGTAAACGTCGAAGCCCTGTTGGTCAGGGAAAGCCCGGAGCCCCGATGTCTGTGGTGCTGTAGATGCGCTGGGAATGGCCGGTGAGGAGCAGCAAGAGCTTGACAGGCTGGCACTTTCGGTGTGGGAGCAATCGTCCGACGTTTTTGATTTTTCAGGGTTTTTTTTCAGTGGGTAACCAGGTGCACCTGGTGGTAAATGTCGAAGCCCTGTTGGTCAGGGAAAGCCCGGAGCCCCGATGTCTGTGGTGCTGTAGATGCGCTGGGAATGGCCGGTGAGTAGCAGCAAGAGCTTGAGTTGCTGGCACTTTCGGTGTGGGAGGAATCGTCCGACGTTCGTGATTTTTCGGGGTTTTATTTCAGTGGGCGCCCAGGTTCAGCTGGTGGTAAACGTTGAAGCCCTGTTGGTCAGGGAAAGCTCGGAGCCCCGATATCTGTGGTGCTGTAGATGCGCTGCCAATGGCCGGGGAGGAGCAGCAAGAGCTTGACTGGCTGGCACTTTGGGTGTGGGAGCAATCGTCGGACGTTCGTGATTTTTCGGGGTTTTATTTCAGTGGGCGCCCAGGTGCAGCTGGTGGTAAATGTCGAAGCCCTGTTGGTCAGGGAATGCCCGGAGCCCCGATGTCTGTGGTGCTGTAGATGCCCTGCCAATGGGCGGTGAGGAGCAGCAAGAGCTTGAGTTGCTGGCACTTTTGGTGTGGGAGCAATCGTCCGATGTTCGTGATTTTTCATTTATTTTTTTCAGTGGGCGCCCAGGTGCAGCTGGTGGTAAACATCGAAGCCCTGTTGGTCAGGGAAAGCGCAGAGCCCCGATGTCTGTGGTGCTGTAGATGCACTGCCAAAGTCCGGTGAGTAGCAGCAAGAGCTTGAGTTGCTGGCACTTTCGTTGTGGGAGCAATCGTCCGACGTTCGTGATTTTTCGGGGTTTTATTTCAGTGGGCGCCCAGGTGCAGCAGGTGGTAAATGTCGAAGCCCTGATGGTCAGGGAAAGCCCGGAGCCCCGATGTCTGTGGTGCTGTAGATGCGCTGCCAATGGCCGGTGAGGAGCAGCAAGAGCTTGACTGGCTGGCACTTTCAATGTGGGAACAATCGTCCGACGTTCGTGATTTTTCGGGTTTTTTTTCCTGTGGGCGCCCAGGTTCAGCTGGTGGTAAACGTCGAAGCCCTGTTGGTCAGGGAAAGCCCGGAGCCCCGATGTCTGTGGTGCTGTAGATGCGCTGGGAATGGCCGGTGAGGAGCAGCAAGAGCTTGTGTTGCTGGCACTTTCGGTGTGGGTGCAATCGTCCGACGTTCGTGATTTTTCGGGGTTCTTTTCAGTGGGCGCCCAGGTGCAGCTGGTGGTAAATGTCGAAGCCCTGTTGGTCAGGGAAAGCCCGGAGCTCCGATGTCTGTGGTGCTGTAGATGCGCTGCCAATGGCCGGTGAGGAGAAGCAAGAGCTTGAGTTGCTGGCACTTTCGGTGTGGGAGCAATCGTCCGACGTTTTTGATTTTTCAGGGTTTTTTTTCAGTGGGTAACCAGGTGCAGCTGGTGGTAAATGTCGAAGCCCTGTTGGTCAGGGAAATCCCGGAGCCCCGATGTCTGTGGTGCTGTAGATGCGCCTCCAATGGCCGGTGAGGAGCAGAAAGAGCTTGACTGGCTGGCACTTTCGGTGTGGGAGCAATCGTCCGACGTTTGTGATATTTGGGGATTTTTTTTCCAGTGGGCGCCCAAGTTCAGCTGGTAGTAAACTTCTAAGCCCTGTTGGTCAGGAAAAGCCCGGAGCCCCGATGTCTGTGGTGCTGTAGATGCGCTGGGAATGGCTGGTGAGGAGCAGCTAGAGCTTGACTGGCTGGCACTTTTGGTGTGGGAGCAATTGTCCGACGTTCGTGATTTTTCGGGGTTTTATTTCAGTGGGCGCCTAGGTGCAGCTGGTGGTAAATGTCGAAGCCCTGTTGGTCAGGGAAAGCCCGGAGCCCCGATGTCTGTGGTGCTGTAGATGCGCTGGGAATGGCCGGTGAGGAGCAGCAAGAGCTTGACAGGCTGGCATTTAAGGTGTGGGAGCAATCGTCCGACATTTGTGATTTTTGGGGTTTTTTTTTCAGGGGGAACCCAGGTGCAGCTGGTGGTAAATGTCGAAGCCCTGTTGGTCAGGGAAAGCCCGGAGCCCCGATGTCTGTGGTGCTGTAGATGCGCTGGGAATGGCCGGTGAGGAGCAGCAAGAGCTTGGCTGGCTGGCACTTTCGGTGTGGGAGCAATCGTCCGACGTTCGTGATTTTTCATGGTTTTTTTTCAGTGGGTAAACTGGTGCAGCTGGTGGTAAATGTCGAAGCCCTGTTGGTCAGGGAAAGCCCGGAGTCCCGATGTCTGTGGTGCTGTAGATTCACTGCTAGTGGCCGGTGAGGAGCAGCAAGAGCTTGAGTTGCTGGCACTTTCGGTGTGGGAGCAATCGTCCGACTTTTGTTATTTTTCGGCGTTGTTTTCAGTGGGCGCCCAGGTTCAGCTGGTGGTAAACGTCGAAGCCCTGTTGGTCAGGGAAAGCCCGGAGCCGCGATGTCTGTGGTGCTGTAGATGCGCTACCAATGGCCGGTGAGGAGCAGCAAGAGCTTGACTGGCTGGCACTTTCGGTCTGGGAGCAATCGTCCGACGTTCGTGATTTTTCGGGGTTTTTTTTCAGTGGGCATCCCGGTGCAGCGAGTGGTAAACGTCGAAGCCCTGTTGGTCAGGGAAAGCCCGGAGCCCCGATGTCTGTGGTGCTGTAGATGCGCTGGGAATGGCCAGGGACGAGCAGCAAGAGCTTGACTGCCTGGCACTTTTGGTGTGGGAGCAATCGTCCGACGTTCGTGATTTTTCGGGGTTTTTTTTCATTGGGAACCAGGTGCAGCTGGTGGTAAACGTCGAAGCCCTGTTGGTCAGGGGAAGCCCGGAGCCCCGATGTCTGTGGTGCTGTAGATGCGCTGCCAATGGCCGGTGAGGAACTGCAAGAGCTTGACTGGCTGGCACTTTCAATGTGGGAACAATCGTCCGACGTTCGTGATTTTTCGGGTTTTTTTTCCAGTGGGCGCCCAGGTTCAGCTGGTGGTAAACGTCGAAGCACTGTTGGTCAGGGAAAGCCCGGAGCCCCGATGTCTGTGGTGCTGTAGATGCGCTGGGAATGGCCGGTGAGGAGCAGCAAGAGCTTGTGTTGCTGGCACTTTCGGTGTGGGAGCAATCGTCCGACGTTTTTGATTTTTCAGTGTTTTTTTTCAGTGCGTAACCAGGTGCAGCTGGTGGTGAATGTCGAAGCCCAGTTGGTCAGGGAAAGCCCGGAGCCCCGATGTCTGTGGTGCTGTAGATGCGCTGCCAATGGGCAGTGAGTAGCAGCAAGAGCTTGAGTTGCTGGCACTTTCGGTGTGGGAGCAATCGTCCGACGTTCATGATTTTTGGGGTTTTTTTTTCAGTGGGCGCCCAGGTGCAGCTGGTGGTAAATGTCGAAGCCCTGTTGGTCAGGGAAAGCCCGGAGCCCCGATATCTGTGGTGCTGTAGATGCGCTGCCAATGGCCGGGGAGGAGCAGCAAGAGCTTGGCTGGCTGGCACTTTCGGTGTGGGAGCAATCGTCCGACGTTCGTGATTTTTCAGGGTTTTTTTTCAGTGGGCAACCAGGTGCAGCGAGTGGTAAACGTCGAAGCCCTGTTCGTCAGGGAAAGCCCGGGGCCTTGATGTCTGTGGTGCTGTAGATGCGTGGGAATGGCCAGTGAGGAGCAGCAAGAGCTTGACTGGCTGGCACTTTCGGTGTGGGAGCAATCGTCCGACGTTCGTGATTTTTCGGGGTTTTACTTTCAGTGGGCGCCCAGGTGCAGCTGGTGGTAAACGTCGAAGCCCAGTTGGTCAGGGAAAGCCCGGAGCCGCGATGTCTGTGGTGCTGTAGATGCGCTGCCAATGGGCGGTGAGGAGCAGCAAGAGCTTGACTGGGTGGCACTTTCGTTGTGGGATCAATCGTCTGATCTTCGTTATTTTTCGTTTATTTTTTTCAGTGGGCGCCCAGGTTCAGCTGGTGGTAAACGTCGAAGCCCTGTTGTTCAGGGAAAGCGCAGAACCCCGATGTCTGTGGTGCTGTAGATGCGCTGCCAATGGCCGGTGAGGAGCAGGAAGGGGCTGACATGCTGGCACTTTCGTTGTGGGAGCAATCGTCCGACGTTTGTGATTTTTGGGGATTTTTATTCACTGGGCGCCCAGGTTCAGCTGGTGGTAAACGTCGAAGCCCTGTTGGTCACGGAAAGCCCGGAGCCCCGATGTCTGTGGTGTTGTAGATGCACTGCCACTGTCCGGTGAGGAGCAGCAAGAGCTTGACTGGCTGGCACTTTCAGTGTGGGAGCAATAGTCCGACGTTTGTGATTCTTCGGGGTTTTACTTTCAGTGGGCGCCCCGGTGCAGCTGATGGTAAATGTCGAAGCCCAGTTGGTCAGGAAAAGCTCGGAGCCCCGATATCTGTGGTTCTGTAGATGCGCTGCCAATGGCTGGTGAGGAGCAGCAAGATCTTGACTGGCTGGCACTTTGGGTGTGGGAGCAATAGTCCGACGTTTGTGATTTTTCGAGGTTTTTTTCCAGTGGGCGCCCAGGTTCAGCTGGTGGTAAACTTATAAGCCCAGTTGGTCAGGGAAAGCCCGGAGCCCCGATGTCTGTGGTGCTGTAGATGCGCTGGGAATGGCCGGTGTTCAGCAGCTAGAGCTTGACTGTCTGGCACTTTCGGTGTGGGAGCAGTCGTCCGACGTTTTTGATTTTTCAGGGTTTTTTTTCAGTGGGCAACCAGATGCAGCTGGTCGTAAATGTCGAAGGCCTGTTGGTCAGGGAATGCCCGGAGCCGCGATGTCCGTGGTGCTGTACATGCGCTGCCAATGGCCGGTGAGGAGCAGCAAGAGCTTGACTGGCTGGGACTTTCGGTGTGGGAGCAATCGTCCGACGTTTGTGATATTTGGGGATTTTTTTTCCAGTGGGCGCCCAGGTTCAGCTCGTAGTTAACTTCTAAGCACTGTTGGTCAGGGAAAGCCCGGAGCCCCGATGTCTGTGGTGCTGTAGATGCGCTGGGAATGGCTGGTGAGGAGCAGCAAGAGCTTGACTGGCTGGCACTTTGGGTGTGGGAGCAATCGTCGGACGTTCGTGATTTTTCGGGGTTTTATTTCAGTGGGCGCCCAGGTGCAGCTGGTGGTAAACTTCTAAGCCCTGTTGGTCAGGGAAAGCCCGGAGCCCCGATGTCTGTGGTGCTGTAGATGCGCTGGGAATGGCCGGTGTTCAGCAGCTAGAGCTTGACTGTCTGGCACTTTTGGTGTGGGAGCAATCGTCCGACGTTTGTGATATTTCGTTTATTTTTTTCAGTGGGCGCCCAGCTGCAGCGAGTGGTAAACGTCGAAGCCCTGTTCATCAGGGAAAGCGCAGAACCCCGATGTCTGTGGTGCTGTAGATGCACTGCTAATGGCCGGCGACGAGCAGCAAGTGCTTGACTGTCTGGCACTTTCGGTGTGGGACCAATCGTCGGACGTTTGTGATTTTTGGGGATTTTTATTCACTGGGTGCCCAGGTGCAGCTGGTGGTAAATGTCGAAGCCCTGTTGGTCAGGGAAAGCCCGGAGCCCCGATGTCTGTGGTGCTGTAGATGCGCTGGGAATGGGCGGTGATGAGCAGCAAGAGCTTGACAGGCTGGCATTTAAGGTGTTGCAGGAATCGTCCGACATTTGTGATTTTTGGGTTTTTTTTTTTCAGGGGGAACCCACGTGCAGCTGGTGGTAAATGTCGAAGCCCGGTTCGTTAGGGAAAGCCTGGAGCCCCGATGTCTGTGGTGCTGTAGATGCGCTGGGAATGGCCGGTGAGTAGCAGCAAGAGCTTGAGTTGCTGGCACTTTCGGTGTGGGAGGAATCGTCCGACGTTTTTTATTTTTCAGGGTTTTATTTCAGTGGGCGCCCAGGTGCAGCTGGTGATAAACGTCGAATCCCAGTTGGTCAGGGAAAGCCCGGAGCCCCGATGTCTGTGGTGCTGTGGATGCACTGCCAATGGCCGGTGAGGAGCAGCAAGAGCTTGACTGGCTGGCACTTTCGTTGTGGGAGCAATCGTCCGACGTTCGTGATTTTTCGGGGTTTTATTTCAGTGGGCGCCCAGGTGCAGCCGGTGGTAAATTTCGAAGCCCAGTTGGTCAGGGAAAGCCCGGAGCCCCGATGTCTGTGGTGCTGTAGATGCGCTACCAATAGCCGGTGAGGAGCAGCAAGAGGCTGACATGCTGGCACTTTCGATGTGGGTGCAATCGTCCGACGTTCGTGATTTTTGCGGTTTTTTTTTCAGTGGGCGCCCAGGTTCAGCTGGTGGTAAACGTCGAAGCCCTGTTGGTCAGGGAAAGCTCGGAGCCCCGATGTCTGTGATGCTGTAGATTCGCTGCCACTGTCCGGTGAGGAGCAGCATGAGCCTGACTGTCTGGCACTTTCGGTGTGGGACCAATCGTCGGACGTTTGTGATTTTTGGGGATTTTTATTCACTGGGTGCCCAGGTGCAGCTGGTGGTAAACGTCGAAGCCCTGTTGGTCAGGGAAAGCCCGGAGCCGCGATGTCTGTGGTGCTGTAGATGCGCTGCCAATGGCCGGTGAGTAGCAGCAAGAGCTTGACAGGCTGGCATTTAAGGTGTGGCCGGAATCGTCCGACATTTGTGATTTTTGGGGTTTTTTTTTTCAGGGGGCACCCAGGTGCAGCTGGTGGTAAATGTCGAAGCCCTGTTGGTCAGGGAAAGCCCGGAGCCCCGATGTCTGTGGTGCTGTAGATGCGCTGGGAATGGCTGGTGAGGAGCAGCTAGAGCTTGACTGGCTGGCACTTTTGGTGTGGGAGCAATTGTCCGACGTTCGTGATGTTTCGGGGTTTTACTTTCAGTGGGCGCCCAGGTTCAGCTGGTGGTAAACGTCGAAGCCCTGTTGGTCAGGGAAAGCCCGGACTCCCGATGTCTGTGGTGCTGTAGATGCGCTGGGAATGGCCGGTGAGGAGCAGCAAGAGCTTGAGTTGCTGGCACTTTCGGTGTGGGAACAATCGTCCGACGTTCGTGATTTTTCGGGATTTTTTTTCAGTGGGCGCGTGGGTGCAGCTGGTGGTAAACGTCGAAGCCCTGTTAGTCAGGGAAAGCCCAGAGCCCCGATGTCTGTGGTGCTGTGGATGCACTGCCAATGGCCGGTGAGGAGCAGAAAGAGCTTGACTGTTTGGCACTTTCGGTCTGGGAGCAATCGTCCTATGTTCATGATTTTTAGTTTATTTTTTTCAGTGGGCGCCCAGGTGCAGCTGGTGGTAAACGTCGAAGCCCTGTTGGTCAGGGAAAGCTCAGAACCCCAATGTCTGTGGTGCTGTAGATGCACTGCCAAAGTCTGGTGAGTAGCAGCAAGAGTTTGAGTTGCTGGCACTTTCGTTGTGGGAGCAATCGTCCGACGTTCGTGATTTTTCGGGGTTTTATTTTAGTGGGCGCCCAGGTGCAGCTGGTGGTAAATGTCGAAGCCCTGTTGGTCAGGGAAAGCCCGGAGCCCCGATGTCTGTGGTGCTGTAGATGCGCTGGGAATGGCCGGTGAGGAGCAGCAAGAGCTTGTGTTGCTGGCACTTTCGCTGTGGGAGCAATCGTCCGACGTTTGTGATTATTCGGGGTTTATTTTCAGTGGGCGCCCAGGTGCAGCGGGTGGTAAACGTCGAAGCCCTGTTGGTCAGGGAAAGCCCGGAGCCCTGATGTCTGTGGTGCTGTAGATGCCCTGCCAAAGTCCGGTGAGTAGCAGCAAGAGCTTGACAGGCTGGCACTTTCGGTGTGGGAGCAATCGTCCGACATTCGTGATTTTTCGTTTATTTTTTCAGTGGGCGCCCAGGTTCAGCTGGTGGTAAACGTCGAAGCCCTGTTGGTCAGGGAAAGCCCGGAGCCCCGATGTCTGTGGTGCTGTAGATGCGCTGGGAATGGCCGGTGAGGAGCAGCAAGAGCTTATGTTGCTGGCACTTTCGGTGTGGGTGCAATCGTCCGACGTTCGTGATTTTTCGGGGTTCTTTTCAGTGGGCGCCCAGGTGCAGCTGGTGGTAAACGTCGAAGCCCAGTTGGTCAGAGAAAGCCCGGAGCCCCGATGTCTGTGGTGCTGTAGATGCACTGCCAATGGCCGGTGAGGAACAGCAAGAGCTTGACTGGCTGGCACTTTCGGTGTGGAAGCAATCGTCCGACGTTTTTGATTTTTCGGGGTTCTTTTCAGTGGGAGCCCAGGTGCAGCTGGTGGTAAATGTCGAAGCCCTGTTGGTCAGGGAAAGCCCGGAGCCCCGATGTCTGTGGTGCTGTAGATGCGCTGCCAATGGGCGGTGAGTAGCAGCAAGAGCTTGAGTTGCTGGCATTTTCGGTATGGGAGCAATCATCCGAGGTTCGTGATTTTTCGTTTATTTTTTTCAGTTGGCGCCCAGGTTCAGCTGGTGGTAAACGTCGAAGCCCTGTTGGTCAGGGAAAGCCCGGAGCCCCGATGTCTGTGGTGCTGTAGATGCGCTGGGAATGGCCGGTGAGGAGCAGCAAGATCTTGACTGGCTGGCACTTTCGGTGTGGGAGGAATCGTCGGACGTTCGTGATTTTTCGGGGTTTTATTTCAGTGGGCGCCCAGGTGCAGCTGGTGGTAAACGTTGAAGCCCTGTTGGTCAGGGAAAGCCCGGAGCCCCGATGTCTGTGGTGCTGTAGATGCGCCTCCAATGGCCGGTGAGGAGCAGCAAGAGCTTGACAGGCTGGCATTTAAGGTGTGGCAGGAATCGTCCGACATTTGTGATTGTTGGGGTTTTTTTTTCAGGGGGCACCCAGGTGCAGCTGCTGGTAAATGTCGAAGCCCGGTTCGTCAGGGAAAGCCCGGAGCCCCGATGTCTGTGGTGCTGTAGATGCACTGCCAATGGCCGGTGAGGAGCAGCAAGAGCTTGAGTTGCTGGCACTTTTGGTGTGGGAGCAATCGTCCGACGTTTTTGATTTTTCAGGGTTTTTTTTCAGTGGGTAACCAGGTGCAGCTGGTGGTAAATGTCGAAGGCCTGTTGGTCAGGGAAAGCCCGGAGCCCCGATGTCTGTGGTGCTGTAGATGCGCTGGGAATGGCCGGTGAGGAGCAGCAAGAGCTTGACTGGCTGGCACTTTTGGTGTGGGAGCAATCGTCCGATGTTCGTGATTTTTCGTTTATTTTTTTCAGTGGGCGCCCAGGTGCAGCTGGTGGTAAACGTCGAAGCCCTGTTCATCAGGGAAAGCGCAGAACCCCGATGTCTGTGGTGCTGTAGATGCACTGCTAATGGCCGGCGACGAGCAGCAAGTGCGTGACTGTCTGGCACTTTCGGTGTGGGACCAATCGTCGGACGTTTGTGATTTTTGGGGATTTTTATTCACTGGGTGCCCAGGTGCAGCTGGTGGTAAATGTCGAAGCCCTGTTGGTCAGGGAAAGCCCGGAGCCCCGATGTCTGTGGTGCTGTAGATGCGCTGCCAATGGCCGGTGTTGAGCAGCAAGAGCTTGACTGTCTGGCACTTTCGGTGTGGGAGTAATCGTCCGATGTTCGTGATTTTTCGTTTATTTTTTTCAGAGGGCGCCTATGTGCAGTTGGTGGTAATCGTTTAAGCCCTGTTCATCAGGGAAAGCCCGGAGCCCTGATGTCTGTGGTGCTGTAGATGCGTCTCCAATGGCTGGTGAGAAGCAGCAACTGCTTGACTGGGTGGCACTTTCGATGTGGGTGCAATCGTCCGACGTTCGTGATTTTTGGCGTTTTTTTTTCAGTGGGCGCCCAGGTTCAGCTGGTGGTAAATGTCGAAGCCCTGTTGGTCAGGGAAAGCCCGGAGCCCCGATGTCTGTGGTGCTGTAGATGCGCTGGGAATGGCCGGTGAGGAGCAGCAAGAGCTTGACTGTCTGGTACTTTGGGTGTGGGAGCAATCGTCCGACGTTCGTGATTTTTCGTTTATTTTTTTCAGTGGGCGCCCAGGTTCAACTGGTGGTAAACGTCGAAGCCCTGTTGTTCAGGGAAAGCGGAGAACCCCGATGTCTGTGGTGCTGTAGATGCACTGCCAAAGTCCGGTGAGTAGCAGCAAGAGCTTGAGTTGCTGGCACTTTCGGTGTGGGAGCAATCGTCCGACGTTCGTGATTTTTCGGGGTTCTTTTCAGTGGGAGCCCAGGTGCAGCGAGTGGTAAACGTCGAAGCCCTGTTGTTCAGGGAAAGCGGAGAACCCCGATGTCTGTGGTTCTGTAGATGCGCTGCCAAAGTCCGGTGAGTAGCAGTAGGAGCTTGAGTTGCTGGCACTTTCGGTGTGGGAGTAATCGTCCGACGTTCGTGATTTTTCGGGGTTTTACTTTCAGTGGGCGCCCAGGTTCAGGTGGTGGTAAACGTCGAAGCCCTGTTGGTCAGGGAAAGCTCCGAGCCCCGATATTAGTGGTGCTGTAGATGCGCTGCCAATGGCCGGGGAGGAGCAGCAAGAGCTTGACTGGCTGGTACTTCAGGTGTGGGAGCAATCGTCCGACGTTCGTGATTTTTCGGGGTTTTTTTTCAGTGGGAGCGCAGGTGCAGCTGGTGGTAAACATCGAAGCCTGGTTCATCAGGGAAAGCCCGGAGCCCCGATGTCTGTGGTGCTGTAGATGCGCTGCCAATGGCCGGTGAGGAGCAGCAAGAGCTTGACTGGCTTGCACTTCAGGTGTGGGAGCAATCGTCCGACGTTTGTGATTTTTCGGGGTTCTTTTCAGTGGGCGCCCAGGTTCAGCTGGTGGTAACAGTCAAAGCCCTGTTGGTCAGGGAAAGCCCGAAGCCGCGATGTCTGTGGTGCTGTAGATGCGCTGCCAATGGCCAGTGAGGAGCAGCAAGAGATTGACTGGCTGGCACTTTCGGTGTGGGAGCAATAGTCCGACGTTTGTGATTTTTCGGGGTTTTTTTCAGTGGGCGCCCAGGTGCAGCTGGTGGTAAACGTCGAAGCCCTGTTGGTCAGGGAAAGCTCGGAGCCTTGATGTCTGTGGTGCTGTAGATGCACTGCCAAAGTCCGGTGAGGAGCAGCAAGAGCTTGAGTTGCTGCACTTTCCGTGTGGGATCAATCGTCCGACGTTCGTGATTTTTCGGGGTTTTATTTCAGTGGGCGCCCAGGTGCAGCTGGTGGTAAATGTCGAAGCCCTGTTCGTCAGGGAAAGCCCGGAGCCCCGTTGTCTGTGGTGCTGTAGATGCGCTGCCCATGGCCGGTGAGGAGCAGCAAGAGCTTGATTGGCTGGCACTTTCGCTGTGGGAGCAATCGTCCGACGTTTGTTATTTTTCGTTTATTTTTTTCAGTGGGCGCCCAGGTGCACCTGGTGGTAAATGTCGAAGCCCTGTTGTTCAGGGAAAGCGCAGAACCCCGATGTCTGTGGTGCTGTAGATGCACTGCCAAAGTCCGGTGAGTAGCAGCAGGAGCTTGAGTTGCTGGCACTTTCAGTGTGGGAGCAATCGTCCGACGTTTGTGATTTTTCGGGGTTCTTTTCAGTGGGCGCCCAGATGCAGCTGGTGGTAAACGTCGAAGCCCTGTTGGTCAGGGAAAGCCCGGAGCCCCGATGTCTGTGGTGCTGTAGATGCGCTGGGAATGGGAGGTGAGGAGCAGCAAGAGCTTGAGTTGCTGGCACTTTCAGTGTGGGAGCAATCGTCCGATGTTCGTGATTTTTCGGGGTTTTTTTAAGTGGGCGCCCAGGTGTAGCGGGTGGTAAACGTCGAAGCCGTGTTCGTCAGAGAAAGTCCAGAGCCCTGATGTCTGTGGTGCTGTAGATGCGCTGGGAATGGGCGGTGAGGAGCAGCAAGAGCTTGACAGGCTGGCATTTAAGGTGTGGCAGGAATCGTCCGACATTTGTGATTTTTCGGGGTTTTTTTTCAGTGGGCGCCCAGGTGCAGCTGGTGGTAAATGTCGAAGCCCTGTTGGTCAGGGAAAGCCCGGAGCCCCGATGTCTGTGGTGCTGTAGATGCGCTGGGAATGGCCGGTGAGGAGCAGCAAGAGCTTGACTGGCTGGCACTTTGGGTGTGGGAGCAATCGTCTGACGTTTTTGATTTTTCGTTTATTTTTTTCAGTGGGCAACCAGGTGCAGCTGGTGGTAAATGTCGAAGGCCTGTTGGTCAGGGAAAGCCCGAAGCCGCGATGTCTGTGGTGCTGTAGATGCGCTGCCAATGGCCAGTGAGGACCAGCAAGAGATTGACTGGCTGGCACTTTCGGTGTGGGAGCAATAGTCCGACGTTTGTGATTTTTCGGGGTTTTTTTCAGTGGGCGCCCAGGTGCAGCTGGTGGTAAACGTCGAAGCCCTGTTGGTCAGGGAAAGCTCGGAGCCTTGATGTCTGTGGTGCTGTAGATGCACTGCCAAAGTCCGGTGAGGAGCAGCAAGAGCTTGAGTTGCTGCACTTTCCGTGTGGGATCAATCGTCCGACGTTCGTGATTTTTCGGGGTTTTATTTCAGTGGGCGCCCAGGTGCAGCTGGTGGTAAATGTCGAAGCCCTGTTCGTCAGGGAAAGCCCGGAGCCCCGTTGTCTGTGGTGCTGTAGATGCGCTGCCCATGGCCGGTGAGGAGCAGCAAGAGCTTGATTGGCTGGCACTTTCGCTGTGGGAGCAATCGTCCGACGTTTGTTATTTTTCGTTTATTTTTTTCAGTGGGCGCCCAGGTGCACCTGGTGGTAAATGTCGAAGCCCTGTTGTTCAGGGAAAGCGCAGAACCTCGATGTCTGTGGTGCTGTAGATGCACTGCCAAAGTCCGGTGAGTAGCAGCAGGAGCTTGAGTTGCTGGCACTTTCAGTGTGGGAGCAATCGTCCGACGTTTTTGATTTTTCAGGGTTTTTTTTCAGTGGGTAACCAGGTGCAGCTGGTGGTAAATGTCGAAGCCCTGTTGGTCAGGGAAAGCCCGAAGCCGCGATGTCTGTGGTGCTGTAGATGCGCTGCCAATGGCCAGTGAGGAGCAGCAAGAGCTTGACTGGCTGGCACTTTCGGTGTGGGAGCAATCGTCCGACGTTTTTGATTTTTCGGGGTTCTTTTCAGTGGGAGCCCAGGTGCAGCTGGTGGTAAATGTCGAAGCCCTGTTGGTCAGGGAAAGCCCGGAGCCCCGATGTCTGTGGTGCTGTAGATGCGCCTCCAATGGCCGGTGAGGAGCAGAAAGAGCTTGACTGTTTGGCACTTTCGGTCTGGGAGCAATCGTGCGATGTTCATGATTTTTAGTTTATTTTTTTCAGTGGGCGCCCAGGTGCAGCTGGTGGTAAACGTCGAAGCCCTGTTGGTCAGGGAAAGCTCAGAACCCCATTGTCTGTGGTGCTGTAGATGCACTGCCAAAGTCTGGTGAGTAGCAGCAAGAGTTTGAGTTGCTGGCACTTTCGTTGTGGGAGCAATCGTCCGACGTTCGTGATTTTTCGGGGTTTTATTTTAGTGGGCGCCCAGGTGCAGCTGGTGGTAAATGTCGAAGCCCTGTTGGTCAGGGAAAGCCCGGAGCCCCGATGTCTGTGGTGCTGTAGATGCGCTGGGAATGGCCGGTGAGGAGCAGCAAGAGCTTGTGTTGCTGGCACTTTCGCTGTGGGAGCAATCGTCCGACGTTTGTGATTATTCGGGGTTTATTTTCAGTGGGCCCCCAGGTGCAGCGGGTGGTAAACGTCGAAGCCCTGTTGGTCAGGGAAAGCCCGGAGCCCTGATGTCTGTGGTGCTGTAGATGCCCTGCCAAAGTCCGGTGAGTAGCAGCAAGAGCTTGACAGGCTGGCACTTTCGGTGTGGGAGCAATCGTCCGACATTCGTGATTTTTCGTTTATTTTTTCAGTGGGCGCCCAGGTGCTGCTGGTGGTAAACGTCGAAGCCCTGTTGGTCAGGGAAAGCGCAGAACCCCAATGTCTGTGATGCTGTAGATGCGCTGCCAATGGCCGGTGAGGAGCAGCAAGAGCTTGACTGGCTGGCACTTTCAATGTGGGAACAATCGTCCGACGTTCGTGATTTTTCGGGTTTTTTTTCCAGTGGGCGCCCAGGTTCAGCTGGTGGTAAATGTCGAAGCCCTGTTGGTCAGGGAAAGCCCGGAGCCCCGATGTCTGTGGTGCTGTAGATGCGCTGGGAATGGCCGGTGAGGAGCAGCAAGAGCTTATGTTGCTGGCACTTTCGGTGTGGGTGCAATCGTCCGACGTTCGTGATTTTTCGGGGTTCTTTTCAGTGGGCGCCCAGGTGCAGCTGGTGGTAAACGTCGAAGCCCAGTTGGTCAGAGAAAGCCCGGAGCCCTGATGTCTGTGGTGCTGTAGATGCACTGCCAATGGCCGGTGAGGAACAGCAAGAGCTTGACTGGCTGGCACTTTCGGTGTGGAAGCAATCGTCCGACGTTTTTGATTTTTCGGGGTTCTTTTCAGTGGGAGCCCAGGTGCAGCTGGTGGTAAATGTCGAAGCCCTGTTGGTCAGGGAAAGCCCGGAGCCCCGATGTCTGTGGTGCTGTAGATGCGCTGCCAATGGGCGGTGAGTAGCAGCAAGAGCTTGAGTTGCTGGCATTTTCGGTGTGGGAGCAATCATCCGATGTTCGTGATTTTTCGTTTATTTTTTTCAGTTGGCGCCCAGGTTCAGCTGGTGGTAAACGTCGAAGCCCTGTTGGTTAGGGAAAGCGCAGAACCCCAATGTCTGTGGTGCTGTAGATGCACTGCCAAAGTCCGGTGAGTAGCAGCAAGAGCTTGAGTTCCTGGCACTTTCGTTGTGGGAGCAATCGTCCGACGTTCGTGATTTTTCGGGGTTTTATTTCAGTGGGCGCCCAGGTGCAGCTGGTGGTAAATGTCGAAGCCCTGTTGGTCAGGTAAAGCCCAGAGCCCCGATGTCTGTGGTGCTGTGGATGCGCTGGGAATGGCCGGTGAGGAGCAGCAAGAGCTTGACTGGCTGGCACTTTCGTTGTGGGAGCAATCGTCCGACGTTCGTGATTTTTCAGGGTTTTATTTCAGTGGGCGCCCAGGTGCAGCTGGTGGTAAATGTCGAAGCCCTGTTGGTCAGGTAAAGCCCAGAGCCCCGATGTCTGTGGTGCTGTAGATGCGCTGGGAATGGCCGGGGAGGAGCAGCAAGAGGTTGACAGGCTGGCATTTAAGGTGTGGCAGGAATCGTCCGACGTTTGTGATTTTTGGGGTTTTTTTTTCAGTGGGCGCCCAGGTGCAGCTGGTGGTAAATGTCGAAGCCCGGTTCGTCAGGGAAAGCCCGGAGTCCCGATGTCTGTGGTGCTGTAGATTCACTGCTAGTGGCCGGTGAGGAGCAGCAAGAGCTTGAGTTGCTGGCACTTTCGGTGTGGGAGCAATCGTCCGACTTTTGTTATTTTTCGGCGTTGTTTTCAGTGGGCGCCCAGGTTCAGCTGGTGGTAAACGTCGAAGCCCTGTTGGTCAGGGAAAGCCCGGAGCCCCGATGTCTGTGGTGCTGTAGATGCGCTGCCAATGGCCGGTGAGGAGCAGCAAGAGCTTGACTGGCTGGCACTTTCAATGTGGGAACAATCGTCCGACATTCGTGATTTTTCGGGTTTTTTTTCCAGTGGGCGCCCAGGTTCAGCTGGTGGTAAACGTCGAAGCCCTGTTGGTCAGGGAAAGCCCGGAGCCCCGATGTCTGTGGTGCTGTAGATGCGCTGGGAATGGCCGGTGAGGAGCAGCAAGATCTTGACTGGCTGGCACTTTCGGTGTGGGAGGAATCGTCGGACGTTCGTGATTTTTCGGGGTTTTATTTCAGTGGGCGCCCAGGTGCAGCTGGTGGTAAACGTTGAAGCCCTGTTGGTCAGGGAAAGCCCGGAGCCCCGATGTCTGTGGTGCTGTAGATGCGCCTCCAATGGCCGGTGAGGAGCAGCAAGAGCTTGACAGGCTGGCATTTAAGGTGTGGCAGGAATCGTCCGACATTTGTGATTTTTCGGGGTTTTTTTTCAGTGGGCGCCCAGGTGCACCTGGTGGTAAATGTCGAAGCCCTGTTGTTCAGGGAAAGCACAGAACCCCGATGTCTGTGGTGCTGTAGATGCACTGCCAAAGTCCGGTGAGTAGCAGCAGGAGCTTGAGTTGCTGCACTTTCGGTGTGGGAGTAATCGTCCGACGTTCGTGATTTTTCGGGGTTTTACTTTGAGTGGGAGCCCAGGTTCAGCTGGTGGTAAACGTCGAAGCCCTGTTGGTCAGGGAACGCCCGGAGCCCCGATGTCTGTGGTCCTGTAGATGCGCTGGGAATGGCCGGTGAGGAGCAGCAAGAGCTTGACTGGTTGGCACTTTCATTGTGGGAGCAATCGTGCGATGTTCGTCATTTTTCGTTTATTTTTTTCAGTGGGCGCCCAGGTGCAGCTGGTGGTAAATGTCGAAGCCGTGTTGGTCAGGGAATGCCCGGAGCCCCGATGTCTGTGGTGCTGTAGATGCGCTGCCAATGGCCGGTGAGGAGCAGCAAGAGCTTGACTGTCTGGCACTTTGGGTGTGCGAGCAATCGTCGGACGTTTGTGATTTTTGGGGATTTTTATTCACTGGGCGCCCAGGTGCAGCTGGTGGTAAATGTCGAAGCCCTGTTGGTCAGGGAAAGCCCGGAGCCGCGATGTCTGTGGTGCTGTAGATGCGCTGCCAATGGCCGGTGAGTAGCAGCAAGAGCTTGACAGGCTGGCATTTAAGGTGTGGCCGGAATCGTCCGACATTTGTGATTTTTGGGGTTTTTTTTTTCAGGGGGCACCCAGGTGCAGCTGGTGGTAAATGTCGAAGCCCTGTTGGTCAGGGAAATCCCGGAGCCCCGATGTCTGTGGTGCTGTAGATGCGCTGCCAATGGCCAGTGAGGAGCAGCAAGCAAGAGATTGACTGGCTGGCACTTTCGTTGTGGGAGCAATAGTCCGACGTTTGTGATTTTTCGGGGTTTTTTTCAGTGGGCGCCCAGGTGCAGCTGGTGGTAAACGTCGAAGCCCTGTTGGTCAGGGAAAGCCCGGAGCCCCGATGTCTGTGGTGCTGTAGATGCGCTGGGAATGGGAGGTGAGGAGCAGCAAGAGCTTGAGTTGCTGGCACTTTCAGTGTGGGAGCAATTGTCCGACGTTTGTGATTTTTCGGGGTTCTTTTCAGTGGGCGCCCAGGTGTAGCGGGTGGTAAACGTCGAAGCCGTGTTCGTCAGGGAAAGTCCAGAGCCCTGATGTCTGTGGTGCTGTAGATGCGCTGGGAATGGGCGGTGAGGAGCAGCAAGAGCTTGACAGGCTGGCATTTAAGGTGTGGCAGGAATCGTCCGACGTTTGTGATTTTTCGGGGTTTTATTTCAGTGGGCGCCCAGGTGCAGCTGGTGGTAAATGTCGAAGCCCTGTTGGTCAGGGAAATCCCGGAGCCCCGATGTCTGTGGTGCTGTAGATGCGCTGGGAATGGGCGGTGAGGAGCAGCAAGAGCTTGACTGGCTGGGACTTTCGGTGTTGGAGCAATCGTCCGACGTTTGTGATATTTGGGGATTTTTTTTCCAGTGGGCGCCCAGGTTCAGCTCGTAGTTAACTTCTAAGCACTGTTGGTCAGGGAAAGCCCGGAGCCCCGATGTCTGTGGTGCTGTAGATGCGCTGGGAATGGCTGGTGAGGAGCAGCTAGAGCTTGACAGGCTGGCACTTTCGGTGTTGGAGCAATCGTCCGACGTTCGTGATTTTTCGGGGTTCTTTTCAGTCGGCGCCCAGGTTCAGCTGGTGGTAAACGTCGAAGCCCTGTTGGTCAGGGAAAGCCCGGAGCCCCGATGTCTGTGGTGCTGTAGATGCGCTGGGAATGGCCGGTGAGGAGCAGCAAGAGCTTGACAGGCTGGCACTTTCGGTGTGGGAGCAATTGTCCGACGTTTTTGATTTTTCAGGGTTTTTTTTCAGTGGGCGCCCAGGTGCAGCTGGTGGTAAACGTCGAAGCCCTGTTCGTCAGGGAAAGTCCAGAGCCCTAATGTCTGTGGTGCTGTAGATGCGCTGGGAATGGCCGGTGAGTAGCAGCAAGAGCTTGACAGGCTGGCATTTAAGGTGTGGCAGGAATCGTCCGACATTTGTGATTTTTGGGGTTTTTTTTTCAGGGTGCACCCAGGTGCAGCTGGTGGTAAATGTCGAAGCCCGGTTCGTCAGGGAAAGCCCAGAGCCGCGATGTCTGTGGTGCTGTAGATGCGCTGCCAATGGCCGGGGAGGAGCAGCAAGAGCTTGAGTTGCTGGCACTTTTGGTGTGGGAGCAATCGTCCGACGTTTTTGATTTTTCAGGGTTTTTTTTCAGTGGGTAACCAGGTGCAGCTGGTGGTAAATGTCGAAGCCCTGTTGGTCAGGGAAAGCCCGGAGCCCCGATGTCTGTGGTGCTGTAGATGCGCTGGGAATGGCCGGTGAGTAGCAGCAAGAGCTTGAGTTGCTGGCACTTTCGGTGTGGGAGGAATCGTCCGACGTTCGTGATTTTTCGGGGTTTTATTTCAGTGGGCGCCCAGGTTCAGCTGGTGGTAAACGTTGAAGCCCTGTTGGTCAGGGAAAGCTCGGAGCCCCGATATCTGTGGTGCTGTAGATGCGCTGCCAATGGCCGGGGAGGAGCAGCAAGAGCTTGACTGGCTGGCACTTTGGGTGTGGGAGCAATCGTCTGACGTTCGTGATTTTTCGGGGTTTTATTTCAGTGGGCGCCCAGGTTCAGCTGGTGGTAAATGTCGAAGCCCTGTTGGTCAGGGAATGCCCGGAGCCCCGATGTCTGTGGTGCTGTAGATGCGCTGCCAATGGCCGGTGAGGAGCAGCAAGAGCTTGACAGGCTGGCATTTAAGGTGTGGCAGGAATCGTCCGACATTTGTGATTGTTGGGGTTTTTTTTTCAGGGGGCACCCAGGTTCAGCTGGTGCTAAATTTCGAAGCCCTGTTGGTCAGGGAAAGCCCGGAGCCCCGATGTCTGTGGTGCTGTAGATGCCCTGCCAATGGGCGGTGAGGAGCAGCAAGAGCTTGAGTTGCTGGCACTTTCAATGTGGGAACAATCGTCCGACGTTCGTGATTTTTCGGGTTTTTTTTCCTGTGGGCGCCCAGGTTCAGCTGGTGGTAAACGTCGAAGCCCTGTTGGTCAGGGAAAGCCCGGACCCCCGATGTCTGTGGTGCTGTAGATGCGCTGGGAATGGCCGGTGAGGAGCAGCAAGAGCTTGTGTTGCTGGCACTTTCGGTGTGGGTGCAATCGTCCGACGTTCGTGATTTTTCGGGGTTCTTTTCAGTGGGAGCCCAGGTGCAGCGAGTGGTAAACGTCGAAGCCCTGTTGGTCAGGGAAAGCCCGGAGCTCCGATGTCTGTGGTGCTGTAGATGCGCTGCCAATGGCCGGTGAGGAGAAGCAAGAGCTTGAGTTGCTGGCACTTTCGGTGTGGGAGCAATCGTCCGACGTTTTTGATTTTTCAGGGTTTTTTTTCAGTGGGTAACCAGGTGCAGCGGGTGGTAAATGTCGAAGCCCTGTTGGTCAGGGAAATCCCGGAGCCCCGATGTCTGTGGTGCTGTAGATGCGCCTCCAATGGCCGGTGAGGAGCAGCAAGAGCTTGACTGGCTGGCACTTTCGGTGTGGGAGCAATCGTCAGACGTTTGTGATATTTGGGGATTTTTTTTCCAGTGGGCGCCCAAGTTCAGCTGGTAGTAAACTTCTAAGCCCTGTTGGTCAGGAAAAGCCCGGAGCCCCGATGTCTGTGGTGCTGTAGATGCGCTGGTAATGGCTGGTGAGGAGCAGCTAGAGCTTGACTGGCTGGCACTTTTGGTGTGGGAGCAATTGTCCGACGTTCGTGATTTTTCGGGGTTTTATTTCAGTGGGCGCCTAGGTGCAGCTGGTGGTAAATGTCGAAGCCCTGTTGGTCAGGGAAAGCCCGGAGCCCCGATGTCTGTGGTGCTGTAGATGCGCTGGGAATGGCCGGTGAGGAGCAGCTAGAGCTTGACAGGCTGGCATTTAAGGTGTGGGAGCAATCGTCCGACATTTGTGATTTTTGGGGTTTTTTTTTCAGGGGGAACCCAGGTGCAGCTGGTGGTAAATGTCGAAGCCCTGTTGGTCAGGGAAAGCCCGGAGCCCCGATGTCTGTGGTGCTGTAGATGCGCTGGGAATGGCCGGTGAGGAGCAGCAAGAGCTTGGCTGGCTTGCACTTTCGGTGTGGGAGCAATCGTCCGACGTTCGTGATTTTTCATGGTTTTTTTTCAGTGGGTAAACTGGTGCAGCTGGTGGTAAATGTCGAAGCCCTGTTGGTCAGGGAAAGCCCGGAGTCCCGATGTCTGTGGTGCTGTAGATTCACTGCTAGTGGCCGGTGAGGAGCAGCAAGAGCTTGAGTTGCTGGCACTTTCGGTGTGGGAGCAATCGTCCGACTTTTGTTATTTTTCGGCGTTGTTTTCAGTGGGCGCCCAGGTGTAGCGGGTGGTAAACGTCGAAGCCCTGTTGGTCAGGGAAAGCCCGGAGCCGCGATGTCTGTGGTGCTGTAGATGCGCTGCCAATGGCCGGTGAGGAGCAGCAAGAGCTTGACTGGCTGGCACTTTGGGTGTGGGAGCAATCGTCCGACGTTCGTGATTTTTCGTTTATTTTTTTCAGTGGGCGCCCAGGTGCAGCTGGTGGTAAACGTTGAAGCCCTGTTGTTCAGGGAAAGCGGAGAACCCCGATGTCTGTGGTGCTGTAGATGCACTGCCAAAGTCCGGTGAGTAGCAGCAAGAGCTTGAGTTGCTGGCACTTTCGGTGTGGGAGCAATCGTCCGACGTTCGTGATTTTTCGGGGGTTCTTTTCAGTGGGTGCCCAGGTGCAGCTGGTGGTAAACGTCGAAGCCCTGTTGGTCAGGGAAAGCTCGGAGCCCCGATGTCTGTCGTGCTGTAGATGCGCTGCCAATGGCCGGTGAGAAGCAGCAAGAGCTCGAGTTGCTGGCACTTTTGGTGTGGGAGCAATCGTCCGACGTTTGTGATTTTTCGGGGTTCTTTTCAGTGGGAGCCCAGGTGCAGCGAGTGGTAAACGTCGAAGCCCTGTTGTTCAGGGAAAGCGGAGAACCCCGATGTCTGTGGTTCTGTAGATGCGCTGCCAAAGTCCGGTGAGTAGCAGTAGGAGCTTAAGTTGCTGGCACTTTCGGTGTGGGAGCAATCGTCCGACGTTCGTGATTTTTCGGGGTTTTACTTTCAGTGGGCGCCCAGGTTCAGGTGGTGGTAAACGTCGAAGCCCTGTTGGTCAGGGAAAGCTCCGAGCCCCGATATTAGTGGTGCTGTAGATGCGCTGCCAATGGCCGGGGAGGAGCAGCAAGAGCTTGACTGGCTGGTACTTCAGGTGTGGGAGCAATCGTCCGACGTTCGTGATTTTTCGGGGTTTTTTTTCAGTGGGAGCGCAGGTGCAGCTGGTGGTAAACATCGAAGCCTGGTTCATCAGGGAAAGCCCGGAGCCCCGATGTCTGTGGTGCTGTAGATGCGCTGCCAATGGCCGGTGAGGAGCAGCAAGAGCTTGACTGGCTTGCACTTTTGGTGTGGGAGCAATCGTCCGACGTTTGTGATTTTTCGGGGTTCTTTTCAGTGGGCACCCAGATGCAGCTGGTGGTAAACGTCGAAGCCCTGTTGGTCAGGGAAAGCCCGGAGCCCCGATGTCTGTGGTGCTGTAGATGCGCTGGGAATGGGAGGTGAGGAGCAGCAAGAGCTTGAGTTGCTGGCACTTTCAGTGTGGGAGCAATCGTCCGATGTTCGTGATTTTTCGGGGTTTTTTTCAGTGGGCGCCCAGGTGTAGCTGGTGGTAAACGTCGAAGCCGTGTTCGTCAGAGAAAGTCCAGAGCCCTGATGTCTGTGGTGCTGTAGATGCGCTGGGAATGGGCGGTGAGGAGCAGCAAGAGCTTGACAGGCTGGCATTTAAGGTGTGGCAGGAATCGTCCGACATTTGTGATTTTTCGGGGTTTTTTTTCAGTGGGCGCCCAGGTGCAGCTGGTGGTAAATGTCGAAGCCCTGTTGGTCAGGGAAAGCCCGAAGCCGCGATGTCTGTGGTGCTGTAGATGCGCTGCCAATGGACAGTGAGGAGCAGCAAGAGATTGACTGGTTGGCACTTTCGGTGTGGGAGCAATAGTCCGACGTTTGTGATTTTTCGGGGTTTTTTTCAGTGGGCGCCCAGGTGCAGCTGGTGGTAAACGTCGAAGTCCAGTTGGTCATGGAAAGCCCGGAGCCTTGATGTCTGTGGTGCTGTAGATGCACTGCCAAAGTCCGGTGAGGAGCAGCAAGAGCTTGAGTTGCTGCACTTTCCGTGTGGGATCAATCGTCCGACGTTCGTGATTTTTCGGGGTTTTATTTCAGTGGGCGCCCAGGTGCAGCTGGTGGTAAATGTCGAAGCCCTGTTCGTCAGGGAAAGCCCGGAGCCCCGTTGTCTGTGGTGCTGTAGATGCGCTGCCCATGGCCGGTGAGGAGCAGCAAGAGCTTGATTTGCTGGCACTTTCGCTGTGGGAGCAATCGTCCGACGTTTGTTATTTTTCGTTTATTTTTTTCAGTGGGCGCCCAGGTGCACCTGGTGGTAAATGTCGAAGCCCTGTTGTTCAGGGAAAGCGCAGAACCCCGGTGTCTGTGGTGCTGTAGATGCACTGCCAAAGTCCGGTGAGTAGCAGCAGGAGCTTGAGTTGCTGCACTTTCGGTGTGGGAGTAATCGTCCGACGTTCGTGATTTTTCGGGGTTTTACTTTGAGTGGGAGCCCAGGTTCAGCTGGTGGTAAACGTCGAAGCCCTGTTGGTCAGGGAACGCCCGGAGCCCCGATGTCTGTGGTCCTGTAGATGCGCTGGGAATGGCCGGTGAGGAGCAGCAAGAGCTTGACTGGTTGGCACTTTCATTGTGGGAGCAATCGTGCGATGTTCGTCATTTTTCGTTTATTTTTTTCAGTGGGCGCCCAGGTGCAGCTGGTGGTAAATGTCGAAGCCGTGTTGGTCAGGGAATGCCCGGAGCCCCGATGTCTGTGGTGCTGTAGATGCGCTGCCAATGGCCGGTGAGGAGCAGCAAGAGCTTGACTGTCTGGCACTTTGGGTGTGCGAGCAATCGTCGGACGTTTGTGATTTTTGGGGATTTTTATTCACTGGGCGCCCAGGTGCAGCTGGTGGTAAATGTCGAAGCCCTGTTGGTCAGGGAAAGCCCGGAGCCGCGATGTCTGTGGTGCTGTAGATGCGCTGCCAATGGCCGGTGAGTAGCAGCAAGAGCTTGACAGGCTGGCATTTAAGGTGTGGCCGGAATCGTCCGACATTTGTGATTTTTGGGGTTTTTTTTTTCAGGGGGCACCCAGGTGCAGCTGGTGGTAAATGTCGAAGCCCTGTTGGTCAGGGAAAGCCCGGAGCCCCGATGTCTGTGGTGCTGTAGATGCGCTGGGAATGGCCGGTGAGGAGCAGCAAGAGCTTGACTGGCTGGCACTTTCGGTGTGGGAGCAATTGTCCGACGTTTGTGATTTTTCGTTTATTTTTTTCAGTGGGCAACCAGGTGCAGCTGGTGGTAAATGTCGAAGGCCTGTTGGTCAGGGAAAGCCCGGAGCCGCGATGTCTGTGGTGCTGTAGATGCGCTGCCAATGGCCAGTGAGGAGCAGCAAGCAAGAGATTGACTGGCTGGCACTTTCGGTGTGGGAGCAATAGTCCGACGTTTGTGATTTTTCGGGGTTTTTTTCAGTGGGCGCCCAGGTGCAGCTGGTGGTAAACGTCGAAGCCCTGTTGGTCAGGGAAAGCCCGGAGCCCCGATGTCTGTGGTGCTGTAGATGCGCTGGGAATGGGAGGTGAGGAGCAGCAAGAGCTTGAGTTGCTGGCACTTTCAGTGTGGGAGCAATTGTCCGACGTTTGTGATTTTTCGGGGTTCTTTTCAGTGGGCGCCCAGGTGTAGCGGGTGGTAAACGTCGAAGCCGTGTTCGTCAGGAAAAGTCCAGAGCCCTGATGTCTGTGGTGCTGTAGATGCGCTGGGAATGGGCGGTGAGGAGCAGCAAGAGCTTGACAGGCTGGCATTTAAGGTGTGGCAGGAATCGTCCGACATTTGTGATTTTTCGGGGTTTTATTTCAGTGGGCACCCAGGTGCAGCTGGTGGTAAATGTCGAAGCCCTGTTGGTCAGGGAAAGTCCAGAGCCCTGATGTCTGTGGTGCTGTAGATGCGCTGGGAATGGGCGGTGAGGAGCAGCAAGAGCTTGGCTGGCTGGCACTTTCGGTGTGGGAGCAATCGTCCGACGTTCATGATTTTTGGGGTTTTTTTTTCAGTGGGCGCCCAGGTGCAGCCGGTGGTAAATTTCGAAGTCCTGTTGGTCAGGGAAAGCCCGGAGCCCCGATATCTGTGGTGCTGTAGATGCGCTGCCAATGGCCGGGGAGGAGCAGCAAGAGCTTGGCTGGCTGGCACTTTCGGTGTGGGAGCAATCGTCCGACGTTCGTGATTTTTCAGGGTTTTTTTTCAGTGGGCAACCAGGTGCAGCGAGTGGTAAACGTCGAAGCCCTGTTGGTCAGGGAAAGCCCGGGGCCTTGATGTCTGTGGTGCTGTAGATGCGCTGGGAATGGACAGGGAGGAGCAGCAAGAGCTTGACTGGCTGGCACTTTCGGTGTGGGAGCAATCGTCCGACGTTCGTGATTTTTCGGGGTTTTACTTTCAGTGGGCGCCCAGGTGCAGCTGGTGGTAAACGTCGAAGCCCAGTTGGTCAGGGAAAGCCCGGAGCCCCGATGTCTGTGGTGCTGTAGATGCGCTGCCAATGGGCAGTGAGGAGCAGCAAGAGCTTGAGTTGCTGGCACTTTCGGTGTGGGAGCAATCGTCCGACGTTCATGATTTTTGGGGTTTTTTTTTCAGTGGGCGCCCAGGTGCAGCTGGTGGTAAACGTCGAAGCCCTGTTGTCAGCGAAAGCGCAGAACCCCGATGTCTGTGGTGCTGTAGATGCACTGCCAAAGTCTGGTGAGTAGCAGCAAGAGCTTGAGTTGCTGGCACTTTTGATGTGGCAGGAATCGTCCGACGTTCGTGATTTTTCGGGGTTTTATTTTAGTGGGCTCCCAGGTTCAGCTGGTGGTAAACGTCGAAGCCCTGTTCATCAGGGAAAGCCCGGAGCCCCGATGTCTGTGGTGCTGTAGGTGCGCTGCTAATGGCCGGCGACGAGCAGCAAGTGCTTGACTGTCTGGCACTTTCGGTGTGGGACCAATCGTCGGACGTTTGTGATTTTTGGGGATTTTTATTCACTGGGTGCCCAGGTGCAGCTGGTGGTAAATGTCGAAGGCCTGTTGGTCAGGGAAAGCCCGGAGCCCCGATGTCTGTGGTGCTGTATATGCGCTGCCAATAGCCGGTGAGGAGCAGCAAGAGGCTGACATGCTGGCACTTTCGATGCGGGTGCAATCGTCCGACGTTCGTGATTTTTCAGGGTTTTTTTCAGTGGGCGCCCAGGTGCAGCTGGTGGTAAACGTCGAAGCCCTGTTGGTCAGGGAAAGCCCGGAGCCCCGATGTCTGTGGTGCTGTAGATGCGCTGCCAATGGCCGGTGAGTAGCAGCAAGAGCTTGAGTTGCTGGCACTTTCGGTGTGGGAGCAATCGTCCGACGTTCGTGATTTTTCGGGGTTCTTTTCAGTGGGCGCCCAGGTGCAGCGAGTGGTAAACGTCGAAGCCCTGTTGGTCAGGGAAAGCCCGGAGCCCCGATGTCTGTGGTGCTGTAGATGAGCTGCCAGTGGCCGGTGAGGAACTGCAAGAGCTTGACTGGCTGGCACTTTCGGTGTGGGAGCAATCATCCGACATTTTTGATTTTTCAGTGTTTTTTTTCAGTGCGTAACCAGGTGCAGCTGGTGGTAAATGTCGAAGCCCTGTTGGTCAGGGAAAGCCCGGAGCCCCGATGTCTGTGGTGCTGTAGATGCGCTGCCAATGGGCAGTGAGTAGCAGCAAGAGCTTGAGTTGCTGGCACTTTCGGTGTGGGAGCAATCGTCCGACGTTCATGATTTTTGGGGTTTTTTTTTCAGTGGGCGCCCAGGTGCAGCCGGTGGTAAATTTCGAAGTCCTGTTGGTCAGGGAAAGCCCGGAGCCCCGATATCTGTGGTGCTGTAGATGCGCTGCCAATGGCCGGGGAGGAGCAGCAAGAGCTTGGCTTGCTGGCACTTTCGGTGTGGGAGCAATCGTCCGACGTTCGTGATTTTTCAGGGTTTTTTTTCAGTGGGCAACCAGGTGCAGCGAGTGGTAAACGTCGAAGCCCTGTTGGTCAGGGAAAGCCCGGAGCCCCGATGTCTGTGGTGTTGTAGATGCACTGCCACTGTCCGGTGAGGAGCAGCAAGAGCTTGACTGGCTGGCACTTTCGGTGTGGGAGCAATCGTCCGACGTTCGTGATTTTTCGGGGTTTTTTTTCAGTGGGCACCCAGGTGCAGCTGGTGGTAAATGTCAAAGCCCTGTTGGTCAGGGAAAGCCCGGAGCCCCGATGTCTGTGGTGCTGTAGATGCGCCTCCAATGGCCGGTGAGGAGCAGCAGGAGCTTGACAGGCTGGCACTTTCGGTCTGGGAGCAATCGTCCGCCGTTTTTGATTTTTCAGGGTTTTTTTTCAGTGGGAGCCCAGGTGCAGCTGGTGGTAAACGTCGAAGCCCTGTTCGTCAGGGAAAGTCCAGAGCCCTGATGTCTGTGGTGCTGTAGATGCGCTGGGAATGGCCGGTGAGGAGCAGCAAGAGCTTGACAGGCTGGCATTTAAGGTGTGGCAGGAATCGTCCGACATTTGTGATTTTTGGGGTTTTTTTTTCAGTGGGCGCCCAGGTGCAGCTGGTGGTAAATGTCGAAGCCCTGTTGGTCAGGGAAAGCCCGGAGCCCCGATGTCTGTGGTGCTGTAGATGCGCTGGGAATGGCCGGTGAGGAGCAGCAAGAGCTTGACTGGCTGGCACTTTCGGTGTGGGAGCAATCGTGCGATGTTCGTGATTTTTCGTTTATTTTTTTCAGTGGGCGCCCAGGTGCAGCTGGTGGTAAACGTCGAAGCCCTGTTGGTCAGGGAATGCTCGGAGCCCCGATATCTGTGGTGCTGTAGATGCGCTGCTAATGGCCGGGGAGGAGCAGCAAGAGCTTGACTGGCTGGCACTTTGGGTGTGGGAGCAATCGTCGGACGTTCGTGATTTTTCGGGGTTTTATTTCAGTGGGCGCCCAGGTGCAGCTGGTGGTAAATGTCGAAGCCCTGTTGGTCAGGGAAAGCCCGGAGCCCCGATGTCTGTGGTGCTGTAGATGCGCTGGGAATGGCTGGTGAGCAGCAGCAAGAGCTTGACTGGCTGGCACTTTCGGTGTGGGAGCAATCGTCCGACGTTCGTGATTTTTCGTTTATTTTTTTCAGTGGGCGCCCAGGTGCAGCTGGTGGTAAACGTCGAAGTCCAGTTGGTCAGGGAAAGCCCGGAGCCCCGATGTCTGTGGCGCTGTAGATGCGGTGGGAATGGGAGGTGAGTAGCAGCAAGAGCTTGAGTTGCTGGCACTTTTAGTGTGGGAGGAATCGTCCGACGTTCGTGATTTTTCGGGATTTTATTTCAGTGGGCGCCCAGGTGCAGCTGGTGGTAAACGTCGAAGCCCTGTTGTCAGGGAAAGCGCAGAACCCCGATGTCTGTGGTGCTGTAGATGCACTGCTAAAGTCCGGTGAGTAGCAGCAAGAGCTTGAGTTGCTGGCACTTTTGATGTGGGAGGAATTGTCCGACGTTCGTGATTTTTCGGGGTTTTATTTTAGTGGGCTCCCAGGTTCAGCTGCTGGTAAACGTCGAAGCCCTGTTGGTCAGGGAAAGCCCGGAGCCCCGATGTCTGTGGTGCTGTAGGTGCGCTGCTAATGGCCGGCGACGAGCAGCAAGTGCTTGACTGTCTGGCACTTTCGGTGTGGGACCAATCGTCGGACGTTTGTGATTTTTGGGGATTTTTATTCACTGGGTGCCCAGGTGCAGCTGGTGGTAAATGTCGAAGGCCTGTTGGTCAGGGAAAGCCCGGAGCCCCGATGTCTGTGGTGCTGTATATGCGCTGCCAATAGCCGGTGAGGAGCAGCAAGAGGCTGACATGCTGGCACTTTCGATGCGGGTGCAATCGTGCGACGTTCGTGATTTTTCAGGGTTTTTTTCAGTGGGCGCCCAGGTGCAGCTGGTGGTAAACGTCGAAGCCCTGTTGGTCAGGGAAAGCCCGGAGCCCGGATGTCTGTGGTGCTGTAGATGCGCTGCCAATGGCCGGTGAGTAGCAGCAAGAGCTTGAGTTGCTGGCACTTTCGGTGTGGGAGCAATCGTCCGACGTTCGTGATTTTTCGGGGTTCTTTTCAGTGGGCGCCCAGGTGCAGCGAGTGGTAAACGTCGAAGCCCTGTTGGTCAGGGAAAGCCCGGAGCCCCGATGTCTGTGGTGCTGTAGATGAGCTGCCAGTGGCCGGTGAGGAACTGCAAGAGCTTGACTGGCTGGCACTTTCGGTGTGGGAGCAATCATCCGACATTTTTGATTTTTCTGTGTTTTTTTTCAGTGCGTAACCAGGTGCAGCTGGTGGTAAATGTCGAAGCCCTGTTGGTCAGGGAAAGCCCGGAGCCCCGATGTCTGTGGTGCTGTAGATGCGCTGCCAATGGGCAGTGAGTAGCAGCAAGAGCTTGAGTTGCTGGCACTTTCGGTGTGGGAGCAATCGTCCGACGTTCATGATTTTTGGGGTTTTTTTTTCAGTGGGCGCCCAGGTGCAGCCGGTGGTAAATTTCGAAGTCCTGTTGGTCAGGGAAAGCCCGGAGCCCCGATATCTGTGGTGCTGTAGTTGCGCTGCCAATGGCCGGGGAGGAGCAGCAAGAGCTTGGCTGGCTGGCACTTTCGGTGTGGGAGCAATCGTCCGACGTTCGTGATTTTTCAGGGTTTTTTTTCAGTGGGCAACCAGGTGCAGCGAGTGGTAAACGTCAAAGCCCTGTTGGTCAGGGAAAGCCCGGGGCCTTGATGTCTGTGGTGCTGTAGATGCGCTGGGAATGGACAGGGAGGAGCAGCAAGAGCTTGACTGGCTGGCACTTTTGGTGTGGGAGCAATCGTCCGACGTTCGTGATTTTTCGGGGTTTTACTTTCAGTGGGCGCCCAGGTGCAGCTGGTGGTAAACGTCGAAGCCCAGTTGGTCAGGGAAAGCCCGGAGCCCCGATGTCTGTGGTGCTGTAGATGCGCTGCCAATGGGCGGTGAGGAGCAGCAAGAGCTTGACTGGGTGGCACTGTCGTTGTGGGATCAATCGTCTGATCTTCGTGATTTTTCGTTTATTTTTTTCAGTGGGCGCCCAGGTTCAGCTGGTGGTAAACGTCGAAGCCCTGTTGTTCAGGGAAAGCGCAGAACCCCGATGTCTGTGGTGCTGTAGATGCGCTGCCAATGGCCGGTGAGGAGCAGGAAGAGGCTGACATGCTGGCACTTTCGTTGTGGGAGCAATCGTCCGACGTTTGTGATTTTTGGGGATTTTTATTCACTGGGCGCCCAGGTTCAGCTGGTGGTAAACGTCGAAGCCCTGTTGGTCAGGGAAAGCCCGGAGCCCCGATGTCTGTGGTGTTGTAGATGCACTGCCACTGTCCGGTGAGGAGCAGCAAGAGCTTGACTGGCTGGCACTTTCAGTGTGGGAGCAATAGTCCGACGTTTGTGATTCTTCGGGGTTTTACTTTCAGTGGGCGCCCCGGTGCAGCTGATGGTAAATGTCGCAGCCCAGTTGGTCAGGAAAAGCTCGGAGCCCCGATATCTGTGGTTCTGTAGATGCGCTGCCAATGGCTGGTGAGGAGCAGCAAGATCTTGACTGGCTGGCACTTTGGGTGTGGGAGCAATAGTCCGACGTTTGTGATTTTTCGAGGTTTTTTTCCAGTGGGCGCCCAGGTTCAGCTGGTGGTAAACTTATAAGCCCAGTTGGTCAGGGAAAGCCCGGAGCCCCGATGTCTGTGGTGCTGTAGATGCGCTGCCAATGGCCGGTGTTCAGCAGCTAGAGCTTGACTGTCTGGCACTTTTTGTGTCGGAGCAATAGTCCGACGTTCATGATTTTTCGGGGTTCTTTTCAGTGGGAGCCCAGGTTCAGCGAGTGGTAAACGTCGAAGCCCTGTTGGTCAGGGAAAGCCCGGAGCCCCGATGTCTGTGGTGTTGTAGATGCACTGCCACTGTCCGGTGAGGAGTAGCAAGAGCTTGACTGGCTGGCACGTTCGGTGTGGGAGCAATCGTCCGACGTTCGTGATTTTTCGGGGTTTTTTTTCAGTGGGCACCCAGGTGCAGCTGGTGGTAAATGTAAAAGCCCTGTTGGTCAGGGAAAGCCCGGAGCCCCGATGTCTGTGGTGCTGTAGATGCGCTGGGAATGGCCGGTGAGGAGCAGCAAGAGCTTGACTGGCTGGGACTTTCGGTGTGGGAGCAATCGTCCGACGTTTTTGATTTTTCAGGGTTTTTTTTCAGTGGGAGCCCAGGTGCAGCTGGTGGTAAACGTCGAAGCCCTGTTCGTCAGGGAAAGTCCAGAGCCCTGATGTCTGTGGTGCTGTAGATGCGCTGGGAATGGCCGGTGAGGAGCAGCAAGAGCTTGACATGCTGGCACTTTCGGTGTGGGAGCAATCGTCCGACGTTTTTGATTTTTCAGGGTTTTTTTTCAGTGGGAGCCCAGGTGCAGCTGGTGGTAAATGTCGAAGCCCTGTTCGTCAGGGAAAGTCCAGAGCCCTGATGTCTGTGGTGCTGTAGATGCGCTGGGAATGGCCGGTGAGTAGCAGCAAGAGCTTGACAGGCTGGCATTTAAGGTGTGGCAGGAATCGTCCGACATTTGTGATTTTTGGGGTTTTTTTTTCAGGGGGCACCCAGGTGCAGCTGCTGGTAAATGTCGAAGGCCTGTTGGTCAGGGAAAGCCCGGAGCCCCGATGTCTGTGGTGCTGTAGATGCGCCTCCAATGGCCGGTGAGGAGCAGCAAGAGCTTGACAGGCTGGCATTTAAGGTGTGGCAGGAATCGTCCGACATTTGTGATTGTTGGGGTTTTTTTTTCAGGGGGCACCCAGGTGCAGCTGGTGGTAAATGTCGAAGCCCTGTTGGTCAGGTAAAGACCGGAGCCCCGATGTCTGTGGTGCTGTAGATGCGCTGCCAATGGCCGGTGAGGAGCAGCAAGAGCTTGAGTTGCTGGCACTTTTGGTGTGGGAGCAATCGTCTGACGTTTTTGATTTTTCAGGGTTTTATTTCAGTGGGCGCCCAGGTTCAGCTGGTGGTAAATGTCGAAGCCCTGTTGGTCAGGAAAAGCTCGGAGCCCCGATATCTGTGGTGCTGTAGATGCGCTGCCAATGGCTGGTGAGGAGCAGCAAGAGCTTGACTGTCTGGCACTTTGGGTGTGGGAGCAATCGTCCGACATTTGTGATTTTTCTGGGTTCTTTTCAGTGGGAGCCCAGCTGCAGCGAGTGGTAAACGTTGAAGCCCTGTTGGTCAGGGAAAGCCCGGAGCCCCGATGTCTGTGGTGCTGTAGATGCGCTGGGAATGGCCGGTTACGAGCAGCAAGAGCTTGACTGGCTGGCACTTTCGGTGTGGGAGGAATCGTCCGACGTTCGTGATTTTTCGGGGTTTTTTTTCAGTGGGCACCCAGGTGCAGCTGGTGGTAAACGTCGAAGCCCTGTTGGTCAGGGAAAGCTCGGAGCCCCGATATCTGTGGTGCTGTAGATGCGCTGCCAATGGCCCGTGAGGAGCAGCAAGAGCTTGACTGGCTGGCACTTTTAGTGTGGGAGCAATCTTCCGACGTTCGTGATTTTTCGGGGTTCTTTTCAGTGGGAGCCCATGTTCAGCGAGTGGTAAACGTCGAAGCCCTGTTGGTCAGGGAAAGCCCGGAGCCCCGATGTCTGTAGTGCTGTAGATGCGCTGGGAGTGGCCGGTGAGTAGCAGGACGATCTTGTGTTGCTGGCACTTTGGGTGTGGGAGCAATCATCCGACGTTTGTGATTTTTCGGGGGTTTTTTTCAGTGGGAGCCCAGGTGCAGCGGGTGGTAAACGTCGAAGTTCTGTTTGTCAGGGAAAGCCCGGAGCCCCGATGTCTGTGGTGCTGTAGATGCGCTGGGAATGGCCGGTGAGGAGCTGCAAGAGCTTGACTGGCTGGCACTTTTGGTGTGGGAGCAATCGTCCGATGTTCATGATTTTTCGTTTATTTTTTTCAGTGGGCGCCCAGGTGCAGCTGGTGGTAAACGTCGAAGCCCTGTTGGTCAGGGAAAGCCCGGAGCCCCGATGTCTGTGGTGCTGTAGATGCACTGCCAAGGTCCGGTGAGTAGCAGCAAGAGCTTGAGTTGATGGCACTTTCGGTGTGGGAGGAATCGTCCGACGTTCGTGATTTTTCGGGGTTTTACTTTCAGTGGGCACCCAGGTTCAGCTGGTGGTAAACGTCGAAGCCCTGTTGGTCAGGGAAAGCCCGGAGCCCCGATGACTGTGGTGCTGTAGATGCGCTGGGAATGGCCGGTGAGGAGCAGCAAGAGCTTGAGTTGCTGGCACTTTGGGTGTGGGAGCAATCGTCCGACGTTTTTGATTTTTCGGGGTTTTATTTCAGTGGGCGCCCAGGTGCAGCTGGTGGTAAACGTCGAAGCCCTGTTGGTCAGGGAAAGCCCGGAGCCCCGATGTCTGTGGTGCTGTAGATGCGCTGCCAATGGCCGGTGAGGAGCAGCAAGAGCTTGACTGGCTGGCACTTTCGGTGTGGGAGCAATCGTGCGATGTTCGTGATTTTTCGTTTATTTTTTTCAGTGGGCGCCCAGGTGCAGCTGATGGTAAATGTCAAAGCCCTGTTCGTCAGGGAAAGCCCGGACTCCCGATGTCTGTGGTGTTGTAGATGCGCTGCCAATGTCCGGTGAGCAACAGCAAGAGCTTGACTGGCTGGCACTTTCGGTGTGGGATCAATCATCCGACGTTTTTGATTTTTCAGGGTTTTTTTTCAGGGGGCAACCAGGTGCAGCTGGTGGTAAATGTCGAAGCCCTGTTGGTCAGGGAAAGCCCGGAGCCCCGATGTCTGTAATGCTGTAGATGCACTGCCAATGGCCGGTGAGGAACAGCAAGAGCTTGACTGGCTGGCACTTTCGGTGTGGGAGCAATCGTCCGACGTTTTTGATTTTTCGGGGTTCTTTTCAGTGGGCGCCCAGGTGCAGCTGGTGGTAAATGTCGAAGCCCTGTTGGTCAGGGAAAGCCCGGAGCCCCGATGTCTGTGGTGCTGTAGATGCGCTGGGAATGGGAGGTGAGTAGCAGCAAGAGCTTGAGTTGCTGGCACTTTCGGTGTGGGAGCAATCATCCGATGTTCGTGATTTTTCGTTTTTTTTTTCAGTGGGCGCCCAGGTGCAGCTGGTGGTAAACTTCTAAGCCCTGTTGGTCAGGGAAAGCCCGGAGCCCCGATGTCTGTGGTGCTGTAGATGCGCTGGGAATGGGCGGTGAGGAGCAGCAAGAGCTTGAGTTGCTGGCACTTTCAGTGTGGGAGCAATCGTCGGACGTTTGTGATTTTTGGGGATTTTTATTCACTCTGCGCCCAGGTTGAGCTGGTGGTAAACGTCGAAGCCCTGTTGGTCAGGGAAAGCCCGGAGCCCCGATGTCTGTGGTGCTGTAGATGCGCTGCCACTGTCCGGTGAGGAGCAGCAAGAGCTTGACTGGCTGGCACTTTCGTTGTGGGATCAATCGTCCGATCTTCGTGATTTTTCGTTTATTTTTTTCAGTGGGCGCCCAGGTTCAGCTGGTGGTAAACGTCGAAGCCCTGTTGTTCAGGGAAAGCGCAGAACCCCGATGTCTGTGGTGCTGTAGATGCGCTGCCAATGGCCGGTGAGGAGCAGGAAGAGGCTGACATGCTGGCACATTCGTTGTGGGAGCAATCGTCCGACGTTTGTGATTTTTGGGGATTTTTATTCACTGGGCGCCCAGGTTCAGCGGGTGGTAAACGTCGAAGCCCTGTTGGTCAGGGAAAGCCCGGAGCCCCGATGTCTGTGGTGCTGTAGATGCACTGCCAAAGTCCGGTGAGTAGCAGCAAGAGCTTGAGTTGCTGGCACTTTCGGTGTGGGAGGAATCGTCCGACGTTTTTGATTTTTCGGGGTTTTACTTTCAGTGGGCGCCCAGGTGCATCTGGTGGTAAACTTCTAAGCCCTGTTGGTCAGGGAAAGCCCGGAGCCCCGATGTCTGTGGTGCTGTAGATGCGCTGGGAATGGCCGGTGAGGAGCAGCAAGAGCTTGAGTTGCTGGCACTTTGGGTGTGGGAGCAATCGTGCGATGTTCGTGATTTTTCGTTTATTTTTTTCACTGGGCGCCCAGGTGCAGCTGATGGTAAATGTCAAAGCCCTGTTGGTCAGGGAAAGCCCGGACTCCCGATGTCTGTGGTGTTGTAGATGCGCTGCCAATGTCCGGTGAGGAACAGCAAGAGATTGACTGGCTGGCACTTTCGTTGTGGGATCAATCGTCCGACGTTTTTGATTTTTCAGGGTTTTTTTTCAGGGGGCAACCAGGTGCAGCTGGTGGTAAATGTCGAAGCCCTGTTGGTCAGGGAAAGCTCGGAGCCCCGATGTCTGTGGTGCTGTAGATGCGCCTCCAATGGGCGGGGAGGAGCAGCAAGAGCTTGACTGGCTGGCACTTTCAGTGTGGGAGCAATCGTCCGACGTTTGTGATTTTTCGGGGTTCTTTTCAGTGGGAGCCCAGGTTCAGCGAGTGGTAAACGTCGAAGCCCTGTTGGTCAGGGAAAGCCCGGAGCCCCGATGTCTGTGGTGCTGTAGATGCGCTGCCAATGGCCGGGGAGGAGCAGCAAGAGCTTAACTGGCTGGCACTTTTGGTGTGGGAGCAATCGTCCGATGTTCGTGATTTTTCGGGGTTTTACTTTCAGTGGGCGCCCAGGTTCAGCTGGTCGTAAACGTCGAAGCCCTGTTGGTCAGGGAAAGCCCGGACTCCCGATGTCTGTGGTGCTGTAGATGCGCTGGGAATGGCCGGTGAGGAGCAGCAAGAGCTTGAGTTGCTGGCACTTTCGGTGTGGGAGCAATCGTTCGACGTTCGTGATTTTTGGGGTTTTATTTCAGTGGGCGCCCAGGTGCAGCTGGTGGTAAACGTCGAAGCCCTGTTGGTCAGGGAAAGCCCGGAGCCCCGATGTCTGTGGTGCTGTAGATGCGCTGCCAATGGCCGGTGAGGAGCAGCAAGAGCTTGAGTTGCTGGCACTTTCGGTGTGGGAGCAATCGTGCGATGTTCGTGATTTTTCCTTTATTTTTTTCACTGGGGGCCCAGGTGCAGCTGGTGGTAAATGTCGAAGCCCTGTTGGTCAGGGAAAGCCCGGAGCCCCGATGTCTCTGGTGCTGTACGTGTGCTGGGAATGGGCGGTGAGGAGCAGTAAGAGCTTGACTGGCTGGCACTTTCGGTGTGGGAGCAATCGTCCGATGTTATTGATTTTTTGTAGATTTTTTCGACTGGGCGCCCAGGTGCAGCTGGTGGTATATGTCGAAGCCCTGTTGGTCAGGGAAAGCCCGGAGCCCCGATGTCTGTGGTGCTGTAGATGCACTGCCAATGGCCGGGGAGGAGCAGCTAGAGCTTGACTGGCTGGCACTTTCGCGTGGGAGCAATCGTCCGACGTTCGTGATTTTTCGGGGTTTTTTTTCAGTGGGCGCCCAGGTGCAGCTGGTGGTAAACGTCGAAGCCCTGTTGGTCAGGGAAAGCCCGGAGCCCCGATGTCTGTGGTGCTGTAGATGCCCTGCCACTGTCCGGTGAGGAGCAGCAAGAGCTTGACTGGCTGGCACTTTCGTTGTGGGATCAATCGTCTGATCTTCGTGATTTTTCGTTTATTTTTTTCAGTGGGCGCCCAGGTTCAGCTGGTGGTAAACGTCGAAGCCCTGTTGTTCAGGGAAAGCGCAGAACCCCGATGTCTGTGGTGCTGTAGATGCGCTGCCAATGGCCGGTGAGGAGCAGGAAGAGGCTGACATGCTGGCACTTTCGTTGTGGGAGCAATCGTCCGACGTTTGTGATTTTTGGGGATTTTTATTCACTGGGCGCCCAGGTTCAGCTGGTGGTAAACGTCGAAGCCCTGTTGGTCAGGGAAAGCTCGGAGCCCCGATGTCTGTGGTGCTGTAGATGCGCTGGGAATGGCCGGTGAGGAGCAGCAAGAGCTTGACAGGCTGGCACTTTTGGTGTGGGAGCAATCATCCGACGTTCGTGATTTTTCGGGCTTTTACTTTCAGTGGGCCCCCAGGTTCAGCTGGTGGTAAACGTCGAAGCCCTGTTGGTCAGGGAAAGCCCGGAGCCCCGATGTCTGTGGTGCTGTAGATGCGTTGCCAATGGCTGGTGAGGAGCAGCAAGAGCTTGACTGGCTGGCACTTTGGGTGTGGGAGCAATAGTCCGACGTTTGTGATTTTTCGGGGTTTTTTTCCAGTGGGCGCCCAGGTTCAGCTGGTGGTAAACTTCTAAGCCCTGTTGGTCAGGGAAAGCTCGGAGCCCCGATATCTGTGGTGCTGTAGATGCGCTGCCAATGGCCCGTGAGGAGCAGCAAGAGCTTTACTGGCTGGCACTTTTGGTGTGGGAGCAATCGTCCGACGTTCGTGATTTTTCGGGGTTCTTTTCAGTGGGAGCCCATGTTCAGCGAGTGGTAAACGTCGAAGCCCTGTTGGTCAGGGAAAGCCCGGAGCCCCGATGTCTGTGGTGCTGTAGATGCGCTGCCAATGGCTGGTGAGGAGCAGGAAGAGCTTGACTGGCTGGCACTTTCGGTGTGGGAGCAATCGTCCGATGTTCGTGATTTTTAGTTTATTTTTTTCAGTGGGCGCCCAGGTGCAGCTGGTGGTTAAACGTCGAAGCCCTGTTGGTCAGGGAAAGCCCGGAGCCCCGATGTCTGTGGCGCTGTAGATGCGCTGCCAATGGGCGGTGAGGAGCAGCAAGAGCTTGACTGGCTGGCACTTTTGGTGTGGGAGCAATCGTCCGACGTTCGTGATTTTTCAGGGTTTTTTTTTATTGGGAACCAGGTGCAGCTGGTGGTAAACGTCGAAGCCCTGTTGGTCAGGGAAAGCCCGGAGCCCCGATGTCTGTGGTGCTGTAGATGCGCTGGGAATGGCCGGTGAGGAGCAGCAAGAGCTTGACTGGCTGGCACTTTCAATGTGGGAACAATCGTCCGACGTTTGTGATTTTTGGGGATTTTTATTCACTGGGCGCCCAGGTTTAGCTGGTGGTAAACGTCGAAGCCCTGTTGGTCAGGGAAAGCCCGGAGCCCCGATGTCTATGGTGTTGTAGATGTACTGCCACTGTCCGGTGAGGAGCAGCAAGTGCTTGACTGGCTGGCACTTTTGGTGTGGGAGCAATCGTCCGATGTTCATGATTTTTCGTTTATTTTTTTCAGTGGGCGCCCAGGTGCAGCTGGTGGTAAACGTCGAAGCCCTGTTGGTCAGGGAAAGCCCGGAGCCGCGATGTCTGTGGTGCTGTAGATGCGCTGCCAATGGCCGGTGAGGAGCAGCAAGAGCTTGAGTTGCTGGCACTTTCGGTGTGGGAGCAATCGTGCGATGTTCGTGATTTTTCGTTTATTTTTTTCACTGGGCGCCCAGGTGCAGCTGATGGTTAATGTCAAAGCCCTGTTGGTCAGGGAAAGCCCGGACTCCCGATGTCTGTGGTGTTGTAGATGCGCTGCCAATGGCCGGTGAGGAGCAGGAAGAGCTTGACTGGCTGGCACTTTCGGTGTGGGAGCAATCGTCCGACGTTTGTGATTTTTCGGGGTTCTTTTCAGTGGGAGCCCAGGTTCAGCGAGTGGTAAACGTCGAAGCCCTGTTGGTCAGGGAAAGCCCGGAGCCCCGATGTCTGTGGTGCTGTAGATGCGCTGCCAATGGCCGGTGAGGAGCAGGAAGAGCTTGACTGGCTGGCACTTTCGTTGTGGGATCAATCGTCTGATCTTCGTGATTTTTCGTTTATTTTTTTCAGTGGGCGCCCAGGTTCAGCTGGTGGTAAACGTCGAAGCCCTGTTGTTCAGGGAAAGCGCAGAACCCCGATGTCTGTGGTGCTGTAGATGCGCTTCCAATGGCCGGTGAGGAGCAGGAAGAGGCTGACATGCTGGCACTTTCGTTGTGGGAACAATCGTCCGACGTTTGTGATTTTTGGGGATTTTTATTCACTGGGCGCCCAGGTTCAGCTGGTGGTAAACGTCGAAGCCCTGTTGGTCAGGGAAAGCTCGGAGCCCCGATGTCTGTGGTGCTGTAGGTGCGCTGGGAATGGCCGGTGAGGAGCAGCAAGAGCTTGACTGGCTGGCACTTTTGGTGTGGGAGCAATCGTCCGACGTTCGTGATTTTTCGGGCTTTTACTTTCAGTGGGCCCCCAGGTTCAGCTGGTGGTAAACGTCGAAGCCCTGTTGGTCAGGGAAAGCCCGGAGCCCCGATGTCTGTGGTGCTGTAGATGCGCTGGGAATGGCCGGTGAGGAGCAGCAAGAGCTTGACTGGCTGGCACTTTTGGTGTGGGAGCAATCGTCCGACGTTCGTGATTTTTCGGGCTTTTACTTTCAGTGGGCCCCCAGGTTCAGCTGGTGGTAAACGTCGAAGCCCTGTTGGTCAGGGAAAGCCCGGAGCCCCGATATCTGTGGTGCTGTAGATGCGCTGCCAATGGCCCGTGAGGAGCAGCAAGAGCTTGACTGGCTGGCACTTTTGGAGTGGGAGCAATCGTCCGACGTTCGTGATTTTTCGGGGTTCTTTTCAGTGGGAGCCCATGTTCAGCGAGTGGTAAACGTCGAAGCCCTGTTGGTCAGGGAAAGCCCGGAGCCCCGATGTCTGTGGTGCTGTAGATGCGCTGCCAATGGCCGGTGAGGAGCAGCAAGAGCTTGAGTTGCTGGAACTTTCGGTGTGGGAGCAATCGTGCGATGTTCGTGATTTTTCGTTTATTTTTTTCACTGGGCGCCCAGGTGCAGCTGATGGTAAATGTCAAAGCCCTGTTGGTCAGGGAAAGCCCGGACTCCCGATGTCTGTGGTGTTGTAGATGCGCTGCCAATGTCCGGTGAGGAACAGCAAGAGATTGACTGGCTGGCACTTTCGGTGTGGGATCAATCGTCCGACGTTTTTGATTTTTCAGGGTTTTTTTTCAGGGGGCAACCAGGTGCAGCTGGTGGTAAATGTCGAAGCCCTGTTGGTCAGGGAAAGCTCGGAGCCCTGATGTCTGTGGTGCTGTAGATGCGCCTCCAATGGGCGGGGAGGAGCAGCAAGAGCTTGACTGGCTGGCACTTTCAGTGTGGGAGCAATCGTCCGACGTTTGTGATTTTTCGGGGTTCTTTTCAGTGGGAGCCCAGGTTCAGCGAGTGGTAAACGTCGAAGCCCTGTTGGTCAGGGAAAGCCCGGAGCCCCGATGTCTGTGGTGTTGTAGATGCGCTGCCAATGGCCGGGGAGGAGCAGCAAGAGCTTAACTGGCTGGCACTTTCGGTGTGGGAGCAATCGTCCGACGTTCGTGATTTTTGGGGTTTTATTTCAGTGGGCGCCCAGGTGCAGCTGGTGGTAAACGTCGAAGCCCTGTTGGTCAGGGAAAGCCCGGAACTCCGATGTCTGTGGTGCTGTAGATGCGCTGGGAATGGCCGGTGAGGAGCAGCAAGAGCTTGACTGGCTGGCACTTTTGGAGTGGGAGCAATCGTCCGACGTTCGTGATTTTTCGGGGTTCTTTTCAGTGGGAGCCCATGTTCAGCGAGTGGTAAACGTCGAAGCCCTGTTGGTCAGGGAAAGCCCGAAGCCCCGATGTCTGTGGTGCTGTAGATGCGCTGCCAATGGCCGGTGAGGAGCAGCAAGAGCTTGAGTTGCTGGCACTTTCGGTGTGGGAGCAATCGTGCGATGTTCGTGATTTTTCGTTTATTTTTTTCACTGGGCGCCCAGGTGCAGCTGATGGTAAATGTCGAAGCCCTGTTGGTCAGGGAAAGCCCGGAGCCCCGATGTCTGTGGTGCTGTAGATGCGCTGCCAATGGCCGGTGAGGAGCAGCAAGAGATTGACGGGCTGGCACTTTCGGTGTGGGATCAATCGTCCGACGTTTTTGATTTTTCAGGGTTTTTTTTCAGGGGGCAACCAGGTGCAGCTGGTGGTAAATGTCGAAGCCCTGTTGGTCAGGGAAAGCTCGGAGCCCCGATGTCTGTGGTGCTGTAGATGCGCTGCCAATGGCCGGTGAGGAGCAGCAAGAGCTTGACTGGCTGGCACTTTCGGTGTGGGAGCAATCGTCCGACGTTCGTGATTTTTCGGGGTTTTACTTTCAGTGGGAGCCCAGGTTCAGCTGGTGGTAAACGTCGAAGCCCTGTTGTTCAGGGAAAGTGCAGAACCCCGATGTCTGTGGTGCTGTAGATGCGCTGCCAATGTCCGGTGAGGAGCAGGAAGAGGCTGACATGCTGGCACTTTCGTTGTGGGAACAATCGTCCGACGTTTGTGATTTTTGGGGATTTTTATTCACTGGGCGCCCAGGTTCAGCTGGTGGTAAACGTCGAAGCCCTGTTGGTCAGGGAAAGCTCGGAGCCCCGATGTCTGTGGTGCTGTAGGTGCGCTGCCAATGGCCGGGGAGGAGCAGCAAGAGCTTGACTGGCTGGCACTTTTGGTGTGGGAGCAATCGTCTGACGTTCGTGATTTTTCGGGCTTTTACTTTCAGTGGGCCCCCAGGTTCAGCTGGTGGTAAACGTCGAAGCCCTGTTGGTCAGGGAAAGCCCGGAGCCCCGATGTCTGTGGTGCTGTAGATGCGCTGGGAATGGCCGGGGAGGAGCAGCAAGAGCTTGACTGGCTGGCACTTTCGGTGTGGGAGCAATCGTCCGACGTTTTTGATTTTTCGGGGTTTTATTTCAGTGGGCGGCCAGGTTCAGCTGGTGTTAAATGTCGAAGCCCGGTTCGTCAGGGAAAGCCCGGAGCCCCGATGTCTGTGGTGCTGTAGATGCGCTGCCAATGGGCGGTGAGGAGAGCAAGAGCTTGACTTGCTGGCACTTTTGGTGTGGGAGCAATCGTCCGATGTTCGTGATTTTTCGTTTATTTTTTTGAGTGGGCGCCCAGGTTCAGCTGGTGGTAAACGTCGAAGCCCTGTTCGTCAGGGAAAGCCCGGAGCCCCGATGTCTGTGGTGCTGTAGATGCGCTGGGAATGGCCGGTGAGGAGCAGCAAGAGCTTGACAGGCTGGCACTTTCGGTGTGGGAGCAATCGTCCGACGTTTTTGATTTTTCAGGGTTTTTTTTCAGTGGGTAACCAGGTGAAGCTGGTGGTAAACGTCGAAGCCCTGTTGGTCAGGGAAAGTCCAGAGCCCTAATGTCTGTGGTGTTGTAGATGCGCTGGGAATGGCCGGTGAGTAGCAGCAAGAGCTTGACAGGCTGGCATTTAAGGTGTGGCAGGAATCGTCCGACATTTGTGATTTTTGGGGTTTTTTTTTCAGGGGGCACCCAGGTGCAGCTGGTGGTAAATGTCGAAGCCCGGTTCGTCAGGGAAAGCCCGGAGCCCCGATGTCTGTGGTGCTGTAGATGCGCTGCCAATGGCCGGTGAGGATCAGCAAGAGCTTGAGTTGCTGGCACTTTTGATGTGGGAGCAATCGTCCGACGTTTTTGCTTTTTCAGGGTTTTTTTTCAGTGGGTAACCAGGTGCAGCTGGTGGTAAATGTCGAAGCCCTGTTGGTCAGGGAAAGCCCAGAGCCCCGATGTCTGTGGTGCTGTAGATGCGCTGGGAATGGCCGGTGAGGAGCAGCAAGAGCTTGACAGGCTGGCACTTTCGGTGTGGGAGCAACCGTGCGATGTTCGTGATTTTTCGTTTATTTTTTTCAGTGGGCGCCCAGGTGCAGCTGGTGGTAAACGTTGAAGCCCTGTTGTTCAGGGAAAGCGCAGAACCCCGATGTCTGTGGTGCTGTAGATGCACTGCCAAAGTCCGGTGAGTAGCAGCAAGAGCTTGAGTTGCTGGCACTTTCGTTGTGGGAGGAATCGTCCGACGTTCGTGATTTTTCGGGGTTTTTTTTCAGTGGGCGCCCAGGTGCAGCTGGTGGTAAATGTCGAAGCCCTGTTGGTCAGGGAATGCCCAGAGCCCCGATGTCTGTGGTGCTGTAGATGCGCTGGGAATGGCCGGTGAGGAGCAGCAAGAGCTTGACAGGCTGGCATTTAAGGTGTGGCAGGAATCGTCCGACATTTGTGATTGTTGGGGTTTTTTTTTCAGGGGGCAACCAGGTGCAGCTGGTGGTAAATGTCGAAGCCCTGTTGGTCAGGGAAAGCCCGGAGCCGCGATGTCTGAGGTGTTGTAGATGCGCTGCCAATGGGCGGTGAGGAGCAGCAAGAGCTTGACTTGCTGGCACTTTGGGTGTGGGAGCAATCGTCGGACGTTCGTGATTTTTCGGGGTTTTTTTTCAGTGGGCGCCCAGGTGCAGCTGGTGGTAAATGTCGAAGTCCAGTTGGTCAGGGAAAGCCCGGAGCCCCGATGTCTGTGGCGCTGTAGATGCGGTGGGAATGGGAGGTGAGTATCAGCAAGGTCTTGAGTTGCTGGCACTTTCAGTGTGGGAGGAATCGTCCGACGTTCGTGATTTTTCGGGGTTTTATTTCAGTGGGCGCCCAGGTGCAGCTGGTGGTAAATGTCGAAGCCCTGTTGGTCAGGGAAAGCCCGGAGCCCCGATGTCTGTGGTGCTGTAGATGCGCTGGGAATGGCTGGTGAGGAGCAGCAAGAGCTTGACAGGCTGGCACTTTCGGTGTGGGAGCAATCGTCCGACGTTCGTGATTTTTCGGGGTTCTTTTCAGTGGGAGCCCAGCTGCAGCGAGTGGTAAACGTCGAAGCCCTGTTGGTCAGGGAAAGCCCGGAGCCCCGATGTCTGTGGTGCTGTAGATGCGCTGCCAATGGCCGGTGAGGAGCAGCAAGAGCTTCACAGGCTGGCAATTTCGGTGTGGGAGCAATCGTCCGACGTTTTTTATTTTTCAGGGTTTTTTTTCAGTGGGAGCCCAGGTGCAGCTGGTGGTAAACGTCGAAGCCCTGTTCGTCAGGGAAAGTCCAGAGCCCTGATGTCTGTGGTGCTGTAGATGCGCTGGGAATGGCCGGTGAGTAGCAGCTAGAGCTTGACAGGCTGGCACTTTCGGTGTTGGAGCAATCGTCCGACGTTCGTGATTTTTCGGGGTTTTTTTTCAGTGGGCGCCCAGGTGCAGCTGGTGGTAAACGTCGAAGTCCAGTTGGTCAGGGAAAGCCCGGAGCCCCGATGTCTGTGGCGCTGTAGATGCGGTGGGAATGGGAGGTGAGTAGCAGCAAGAGCTTGAGTTGCTGGCACTTTCAGTGTGGGAGGAATCGTCCGATGTTCGTGATTTTTCGGGGTTTTTTTTCAGTGGACGCCCAGGTGCAGCTGGTGGTAAACGTCGAAGCCCTGTTGGTCAGGGAAAGCCCGGAGCCCCGATGTCTGTGGTGCTGTAGATGCGCTGCCAATGGCCGGTGAGGAGCAGCAAGAGCTTGACTTGCTGGCACTTTGGGTGTGGGAGCAATCGTCCGATGTTCGTGATTTTTCGGGGTTTTTTTTCAGTGGGCGCCCAGGTTCAGCTGGTGGTAAACGTCGAAGCCCTGTTGGTCAGGGAAAGCCCGGAGCCCCGATGTCTGTGGTGCTGGAGATGCACTGCCAAAGTCCGGTGAGGAGCAGCAAGAGCTTGTGTTGCTGGCACTTTCGGTGTGGGAGAAATCGTCCGACGTTCGTGATTTTTGGGGTTTTTTTTTCAGTGGGCGCCCAGGTGCAGCTGGTGGTAAACGTCGAAGCCCTGTTGGTCAGGGAAAGCCCGGAGCCCCGATGTCTGTGGTGCTGTAGATGCGCTGCCAATGGCCGGGGAGGAGCAGCAAGAGCTTGAGTTGCTGGCACTTTCGGTTTGGGAGCAATCGTGCGATGTTCGTGATTTTTCGTTTATTTTTTTCAGTGGGCGCCCAGGTGCAGCTGGTGGTAAACGTTGAAGCCCTGTTGGTCAGGGAAAGCGCAGAACCCCGATGTCTGTGGTGCTGTAGATGCGCTGCCAATGGCCGGTGTTCAGCAGCTAGAGCTTGACTGTCTGGCACTTTTGGTGTTGGGGAAATCGTCCGACGTTCGTGATTTTTGGTGGTTTTTTTTCAGGGGGCACCCAGGTGCAGCTGGTGGTAAATGTCGAAGCCCGGTTCGTCAGGGAAAGCCCGGAGCCCCGATGTCCGTGGTGCTGTAGATGCGCTGCCAATGGCTGGTGAGGAGCAGCAAGAGCTTGACAGGCTGGCACTTTCGGTGTGGGAGCAATCGTCCGACGTTCGTGATTTTTCGGGGTTCTTTTCAGTGGGAGCCCAGCTGCAGCGAGTGGTAAACGTCGAAGCCCTGTTGGTCAGGGAAAGCCCGGAGCCCCGATGTCTGTGGTGCTGTAGATGCGCTGGGAATGGCCGGTGAGGAGCAGCAAGAGCTTGACAGGCTGGCACTTTCGGTGTGGGAGCAATCGTCCGACGTTTTTGATTTTTCAGGGTTTTTTTTCAGTGGGAGCCCAGGTGCAGCTGGTGGTAAACGTCGAAGCCCTGTTCGTCAGGGAAAGTCCAGAGCCCTGATGTCTGTGGTGCTGTAGATGCGCTGGGAATGGCCGGTGAGTAGCAGCAAGAGCTTGACAGGCTGGCATTTAAGGTGTGGCAGGAATCGTCCGACATTTGTGATTTTTGGGGTTTTTTTTTCAGGGGGCACCCAGGTGCAGCTGGTGGTAAATGTCGAAGCCCTGTTGGTCAGGGAAAGCCCGGAGCCCCGATGTCTGTGGTGCTGTAGATGCGCTGGGAATGGGCGGTGAGGAGCAGCAAGAGCTTGACTTGCTGGCACTTTGGGTGTGGTAGCAATCGTCGGACGTTCGTGATTTTTCGGGGTTTTATTTCAGTGGGCGCCCAGGTGCAGCTGGTGGTAAATGTCGAAGCCCTGTTGGTCAGGGAATGCCCAGAGCCCCGATGTCTGTGGTGCTGTAGATGCGCCTCCAATGGCCGGTGAGGAGCAGCAAGAGCTTGACAGGCTGGCATTTAAGGTGTGGCAGGAATCGTCCGACATTTGTGATTGTTGGGGTTTTTTTTTCAGGGGGCACCCAGGTGCAGCTGGTGGTAAATGTCGAAGCCCGGTTCGTCACGGAAAGCCCGGAGCCCCGATGTCTGTGGTGCTCTAGATGCGCTGCCAATGGCCGGTGAGGAGCAGCAAGAGCTTGAGTTGCTGGCACTTTTGGTGTGGGAGCAATCGTCTGACGTTTTTGATTTTTCAGGGTTTTTTTTCAGTGGGTAACCAGGTGCAGCTGGTGGTAAATGTCGAAGCCCTGTTGGTCAGGGAAAGCCCGGAGCCGCGATGTCTGTGGTGCTGTAGATGCGCTGGGAATGGCCGGTGAGGAGCAGCAAGAGCTTGACTGACTGGGACTTTCGGTGTGGGAGCAATCGTCCGACGTTTGTGATATTTGGGGATTTTTTTTCCAGTGGGCGCCCAAGTTCAGCTGGTAGTAAACTTCTAAGCCCTGTTGGTCAGGGAAAGCCCGGAGCCCCGATGTCTGTGGTGCTGTAGATGCGCTGGGAATGGCTGGTGAGGAGCAGCAAGAGCTTGACAGGCTGGCACTTTCGGTGTTGGAGCAATCGTCCGACGTTCGTGATTTTTCGGGGTTTTTTTTCAGTGGGCGCCCAGGTGCAGCTGGTGGTGAACGTCGAAGTCCAGTTGGTCAGGGAAAGCCCGGAGCCCCGATGTCTGTGGCGCTGTAGATGCGGTGGGAATGGGAGGTGAGTAGCAGCAAGAGCTTGATTTGCTGGCACTTTCAGTGTGGGAGGAATCGTCCGACGTTCGTGATTTTTCGGGGTTTTATTTCAGTGGGCGCCCAGGTGCAGCTGGTGGTAAATGTCGAAGCCCTGTTGGTCAGGGAAAGCCCGGAGCCCCGATGTCTGTGGTGCTGTAGATGCGCTGCCAATGGCCGGTGAGGAGCAGCAAGAGCTTGACAGGCTGGCACTTTCGGTGTGGGAGCAATCGTCCGACGTTTTTGATTTTTCAGGGTTTTTTTTCAGTGGGCGCCCAGGTGCAGCTGGTGGTAAACGTCGAAGCCCTGTTCGTCAGGGAAAGTCCAGAGCCCTGATGTCTGTGGTGCTGTAGATGCGCTGGGAATGGCCGGTGAGTAGCAGCAAGAGCTTGACAGGCTGGCATTTAAGGTGTGGCAGGAATCGTCCGACATTTGTGATTTTTGGGGTTTTTTTTTCAGGGGGCACGCAGGTGCAGCTGGTGGTAAATGTCGAAGCCCGGTTCGTCAGGGAAAGCCCGGAGCCCCGATGTCTGTGGTGCTGTAGATGCGCTGCCAATGGCCGGTGAGGAGCAGCAAGAGCTTGACTTGCTGGCACTTTTGGTGTGGGAGCAATCGTCCGATGTTCGTGATTTTTCGTTTATTTTTTTCAGTGGGCGCCCAGGTTCAACTGGTGGTAAACGTCGAAGCCCTGTTGGTCAGGGAAAGCCCGGAGCCCCGATGTCTGTGGTGCTGTAGATGCGCTGGGAATGGCTGGTGAGGAGCAGCTAGAGCTTGACAGGCTGGCACTTTCGGTGTTGGAGCAATCGTAGGACGTTTTTGATTTTTCGGGGTTCTTTTCAGTGGGCGCCCAGGTTCAGCTGGTGGTAAACGTCGAAGCCCTGTTGGTCAGGGAAAGCCCGGAGCCCCGATGTCTGTGGTGCTGTAGATGCGCTGGGAATGGCCGGGGAGGAGCAGCAAGAGCTTGACTGGCTGGCACTTTGGGTGTGGGAGCAATCGTCGGACGTTCGTGATTTTTCGGGGTTTTATTTCAGTGGGCGCCCAGGTGCAGCTGGTGGTAAATGTCGAAGCCCTGTTGGTCAGGGAATGCCCGGAGCCCCGATGTCTGTGGTGCTGTAGATGCGCCTCCAATGGCCGGTGAGGAGCAGCAAGAGCTTGACAGGCTGGCATTTAAGGTGTGGCAGGAATCGTCCGACATTTGTGATTGTTGGGGTTTTTTTTTCAGGGGGCACCCAGGTGCAGCTGGTGGTAAACGTCGAAGCCCTGTTGGTCAGGGAAAGCCCGGAGCCCCGATGTCTGTGGTGCTGTAGATGCGCTGCCAATGGCCGGTGAGGAGCAGCAAGAGCTTGACTGGCTGGCACTTTGGGTGTGGGAGCAATCGTCTGACGTTTTTGATTTTTCAGGGTTTTTTTTCAGTGGGTAACCAGGTGCAGCTGGTGGTAAATGTCGAAGCCCTGTTGGTCAGGGAAAGCCCGGAGCCGCGATGTCTGTGGTGCTGTAGATGCACTGGGAATGGCCAGTGAGGAGCAGCAAGAGCTTGACTGACTGGGACTTTCGGTGTGGGAGCAATCGTCCGACGTTTGTGATATTTGGGGATTTTTTTTCCAGTGGGCGCCCAAGTTCAGCTGGTAGTAAACTTCTAAGCCCTGTTGGTCAGGGAAAGCCCGGAGCCCCGATGTCTGTGGTGCTGTAGATGCGCTGGGAATGGCCGGTGAGGAGCAGCTAGAGCTTGACAGGCTGGCACTTTCGGTGTTGGAGCAATCGTCCGACGTTCGTGATTTTTCGGGGTTTTTTTTCAGTGGGCGCCCAGGTGCAGCTGGTGGTAAACGTCGAAGTCCAGTTGGTCAGGGAAAGCCCGGAGCCCCGATGTCTGTGGCGCTGTAGATGCGGTGGGAATGGGAGGTGAGTAGCAGCAAGAGCTTGAGTTGCTGGCACTTTCAGTGTGGGAGGAATCGTCCGACGTTCGTGATTTTTCGGGGTTTTATTTCAGTGGGCGCCCAGGTGCAGCTGGTGGTAAATGTCGAAGCCCTGTTGGTCAGGGAAAGCCCGGAGCCCCGATGTCTGTGGTGCTGTAGATGCGCTGGGAATGGCTGGTGAGGAGCAGCAAGAGCTTGACAGGCTGGCACTTTCGGTGTGGGAGCAATCGTCCGACATTTCTGATTTTTGGGGTTTTTTTTTCAGGGGGCACGCAGGTGCAGCTGGTGGTAAATGTCGAAGCCCGGTTCGTCAGGGAAAGCCCGGAGCCCCGATGTCTGTGGTGCTGTAGATGCGCTGCCAATGGCCGGTGAGGAGCAGCAAGAGCTTGACTTGCTGGCACTTTCGGTGTGGGAGCAATCGTCCGACGTTCGTGATTTTTCGTTTATTTTTTTCAGTGGGCGCCCAGGTTCAACTGGTGGTAAACGTCGAAGCCCTGTTGGTCAGGGAAAGCCCGGAGCCCCGATATCTGTGGTGCTGTAGATGCGCTGGGAATGGCTGGTGAGGAGCAGCTAGAGCTTGACAGGCTGGCACTTTCGGTGTGGGAGCAATCGTCCGACGTTCGTGATTTTTCGGGGTTTTTTTTCAGTGGGCGCCCAGGTTCAGCTGGTGGTAAACGTCGAAGCCCTGTTGGTCAGGGAAAGCCCGGAGCCCCGATGTCTGTGGTGCTGTAGATGCGCTGGGAATGGCCGGTGACGAGCAGCAAGAGCTTGAGTTGCTGGCACTTTCGGTGTGAGAGCAATCGTGCGATGTTCGTGATTTTTCGTTTATTTTTTTCAGTGGGCGCCCAGGTGCAGCTGGTGGTAAACGTTGAAGCCCTGTTGTTCAGGGAAAGCGCAGAACCCCGATGTCTGTGGTGCTGTAGATGCACTGCCAATGGCCGGTGAGGAGCAGCAAGAGCTTGACTGGCTGGCACTTTTGGTGTGGGAGCAATCGTCTGACGTTTTTGATTTTTCAGGGTTTTTTTTCAGTGGGTAACCAGGTGCAGCTGGTGGTAAATGTCGAAGCCCTGTTGGTCAGGGAAAGCCCGGAGCCCCGATGTCTGTGGTGCTGTAGATGCGCTGCCAATGGCCGGTGAGGAGCAGCAAGAGATTGACTGGCTGGCACTTTTGGTGTGGGAGCAATCGTCTGACGTTTTTGATTTTTCAGGGTTTTTTTTCAGTGGGTAACCAGGTGCAGCTGGTGGTAAATGTCGAAGCCCTGTTGGTCAGGGAAAGCCCGGAGCCGCGATGTCTGTGGTGCTGTAGATGCGCTGGGAATGGCCAGTGAGGAGCAGCAAGAGCTTGACTGACTGGGACTTTCGGTGTGGGAGCAATCGTCCGACGTTTGTGATATTTGGGGATTTTTTTTCCAGTGGGCGCCCAAGTTCAGCTGGTAGTAAACTTCTAAGCCCTGTTGGTCAGGGAAAGCCCGGAGCCCCGATGTCTGTGGTGCTGTAGATGCGCTGGGAATGGCCGGTGAGGAGCTGCTAGAGCTTGACAGGCTGGCACTTTCGGTGTGGGAGCAATCGTCCGACGTTCGTGATTTTTCGTTTATTTTTTTCAGTGGGCGCCCAGGTTCAACTGGTGGTAAACGTCGAAGCCCTGTTGGTCAGGGAAAGCCCGGAGCCCCGATGTCTGTGGTGCTGTAGATGCGCTGGGAATGGCCGGTGAGTAGCAGCAAGAGCTTGACAGGCTGGCATTTAAGGTGTGGCAGGAATCGTCCGATATTTGTGATTTTTGGGGTTTTTTTTTCAGGGGGCACGCAGGTGCAGCTGGTGGTAAATGTCGAAGCCCGGTTCGTCAGGGAAAGCCCGGAGCCCCGATGTCTGTGGTGCTGTAGATGCGCTGGGAATGGCCGGTGAGGAGCAGCAAGAGCTTGACTGGCTGGGACTTTCGGTGTGGGAGCAATCGTCCGACGTTTGTGATATTTGGGGATTTTTTTTCCAGTGGGCGCCCAGGTTCAGCTCGTAGTTAACTTCTAAACACTGTTGGTCAGGGAAAGCCCGGAGCCCCGATGTCTGTGGTGCTGTAGATGCGCTGGGAATGGCCGGTGAGGAGCAGCTAGAGCTTGACAGGCTGGCACTTTCGGTGTTGGAGCAATCGTCCGACGTTCGTGATTTTTCGTTTATTTTTTTCAGTGGGCGCCCAGGTGCAGCTGGTGGTAAACGTCGAAGTCCAGTTGGTCAGGGAAAGCCCGGAGCCCCGATGTCTGTGGCGCTGTAGATGCGGTGGGAATGGGAGGTGAGTAGCAGCAAGAGCTTGAGTTGCTGGCACTTTCAGTGTGGGAGGAATCGTCCGACGTTCGTGATTTTTCGGGGTTTTATTTCAGTGGGCGCCCAGGTGCAGCTGGTGGTAAATGTCGAAGCCCTGTTGGTCAGGGAAAGCCCGGAGCCCCGATGTCTGTGGTGCTGTAGATGCGCTGGGAATGGCTGGTGAGGAGCAGCAAGAGCTTGACTGGCTGGCACTTTCGGTGTGGGAGCAATCGTCCGACATTTCTGATTTTTGGGGTTTTTTTTTCAGGGGGCACGCAGGTGCAGCTGGTGGTAAATGTCGAAGCCCGGTTCGTCAGGGAAAGCCCGGAGCCCCGATGTCTGTGGTGCTGTAGATGCGCTGCCAATGGCCGGTGAGGAGCAGCAAGAGCTTGACAGGCTGGCACTTTCGCTGTGGGAGCAATCGTCCGACGTTCGTGATTTTTCGTTTATTTTTTTCAGTGGGCGCCCAGGTTCAACTGGTGGTAAACGTTGAAGCCCTGTTGTTCAGGGAAAGCGCAGAACCCCGATGTCTGTGGTGCTGTAGATGCACTGCCAAAGTCCGGTGAGTAGCAGCAAGAGCTTGAGTTGCTGGCACTTTCGGTGTGGGAGCAATCGTCCGACGTTCGTGATTTTTCGGGGTTCTTTTCAGTGGGCGCCCAGGTTCAGCTGGTGGTAAACGTCGAAGCCCTGTTGGTCAGGGAAAGCCCGGAGCCCCGATGTCTGTGGTGCTGTAGATGCGCTGGGAATGGCCGGTGAGGAGCAGCAAGAGCTTGACAGGCTGGCACTTTCGGTGTGAGAGCAATCGTCCGACGTTTTTGATTTTTCAGGGTTTTTTTTCAGTGGGTAACCAGGTGAAGCTGGTGGTAAACGTCGAAGCCCTGTTCGTCAGGGAAAGTCCAGAGCCCTAATGTCTGTGGTGCTGTAGTTGCGCTGGGAATGGCCGGTGAGTAGCAGCAAGAGCTTGAGTTGCTGGCACTTTCGGTGTGGGAGCAATCGTCCGACGTTCGTGATTTTTCGGGGTTTTTTTTCAGTGGGCGCCCAGGTGCAGCTGGTGGTAAACGTCGAAGTCCAGTTGGTCAGGGAAAGCCCGGAGCCCCGATGTCTGTGGCGCTGTAGATGCGGTGGGAATGGGAGGTGAGTAGCAGCAAGAGCTTGAGTTGCTGGCACTTTCAGTGTGGGAGGAATCGTCCGACGTTCATGATTTTTCGGGGTTTTATTTCAGTGGGCGCCCAGGTTCAGCTGGTGGTAAATGTCGAAGCCCTGTTGGTCAGGGAAAGCCCGGAGCCCCGATGTCTGTGGTGCTGTAGATGCGCTGGGAATGGCTGGTGAGGAGCAGCTAGAGCTTGACAGGCTGGCACTTTCGGTGTTGGAGCAATCGTCCGACGTTCGTGATTTTTCGGGGTTCTTTTCAGTGGGAGCCCAGGTGCAGCTGGTGGTAAACGTCGAAGCCCTGTTCGTCAGGAAAAGTCCAGAGCCCTGATGTCTGTGGTGCTGTAGATGCGCTGGGAATGGCCGGTGAGTAGCAGCAAGAGCTTGACAGCCTGGCATTTAAGGTGTGGCAGGAATCGTCCGATATTTGTGATTTTTGGGGTTTTTTTTTCAGGGGGCACGCAGGTGCAGCTGGTGGTAAATGTCGAAGCCCGGTTCGTCAGGGAAAGCCCGGAGCCCCGATGTCTGTGGTGCTGTAGATGCGCTGCCAATGGCCGGTGAGGAGCAGCAAGAGCTTGACTGGCTGGGACTTTCGGTGTGGGAGCAATCGTCCGACGTTTGTGATATTTGGGGATTTTTTTTCCAGTGGGCGCCCAGGTTCAGCTCGTAGTTAACTTCTAAACACTGTTGGTCAGGGAAAGCCCGGAGCCCCGATGTCTGTGGTGCTGTAGATGCGCTGGGAATGGCCGGTGAGGAGCAGCTAGAGCTTGACAGGCTGGCACTTTCGGTGTTGGAGCAATCGTCCGACGTTCGTGATTTTTCGGGGTTTTTTTTCAGTGGGCGCCCAGGTGCAGCTGGTGTTAAACGTCGAAGTCCAGTTGGTCAGGGAAAGCCCGGAGCCCCGATGTCTGTGGCGCTGTAGATGCGGTGGGAATGGGAGGTGAGTAGCAGCAAGAGCTTGAGTTGCTGGCACTTTCAGTGTGGGAGGAATCGTCCGACGTTCGTGATTTTTCGGGGTTTTATTTCAGTGGGCGCCCAGGTGCAGCTGGTGGTAAATGTCGAAGCCCTGTTGGTCAGGGAAAGCCCGGAGCCCCGATGTCTGTGGTGCTGTAGATGCGCTGGGAATGGCTGGTGAGGAGCAGCAAGAGCTTGACAGGCTGGCACTTTCGGTGTGGGAGCAATCGTCCGACATTTCTGATTTTTGGGGTTTTTTTTTCAGGGGGCACGCAGGTGCAGCTGGTGGTAAATGTCGAAGCCCGGTTCGTCAGGGAAAGCCCGGAGCCGCGATGTCTGTGGTGCTGTAGATGCGCTGCCAATGGCCGGTGAGGAGCAGCAAGGGCTTGAGTTGCTGGCACTTTTGGTGTGGGAGCAATCGTCCGACGTTTTTGATTTTTCAGGGTTTTTTTTCAGTGGGTAACCAGGTGCAGCTGGTGGTAAATGTCGAAGCCCTGTTGGTCAGGGAAAGCCCGGAGCCGCGATCTCTGTGGTGCTGTAGATGCGCTGGGAATGGCCAGTGAGTAGCAGCAAGAGCTTGACTGGCTGGCACTTTCGGTGTGGGAGCAATCGTGCGATGTTCGTGATTTTTCGTTTATTTTTTTCAGTGGGCGCCCAGGTGCAGCTGGTGGTAAACGTTGAAGCCCTGTTGGTCAGGGAAAGCCTGGAGCCCCGATGTCTGTGGTGCTGTAGATGCGCTGCCAATGGCCGGTGAGGAGCAGCAAGAGCTTGACTGGCTGGCACTTTTGGTGTGGGAGCAATCGTCTGACGTTTTTGATTTTTCAGGGTTTTTTTTCAGTGGGTAACCAGGTGCAGCTGGTGTTAAATGTCGAAGCCCTGTTGGTCAGGGAAAGCCCGGAGCCGAGATGTCTGTGGTGCTGTAGATGCGCTGGGAATGGCCAGTGAGGAGCAGCAAGAGCTTGACTGACTGGCACTTTCGGTGTGGGAGCAATCGTCCGACGTTTGTGATATTTGGGGATTTTTTTTCCAGTGGGCGCCCAAGTTCAGCTGGTAGTAAACTTCTAAGCCCTGTTGGTCAGGGAAAGCCCGGAGCCCCGATGTCTGTGGTGCTGTAGATGCGCTGGGAATGGCTGGTGAGGAGCAGCTAGAGCTTGACAGGCTGGCACTTTCGGTGTGGGAGGAATCGTCCGACGTTCGTGATTTTTCGTTTATTTTTTTCAGTGGGCGCCCAGGTTCAACTGGTGGTAAACGTCGAAGCCCTGTTGGTCAGGGAAAGCCCGGAGCCCCGATGTCTGTGGTGCTGTAGATGCGCTGGGAATGGCCGGTGAGGAGCAGCAAGAGCTTGAGTTGCTGGCACTTTCGGTGTGGGAGCAATCGTGCGATGTTCGTGATTTTTCGTTTATTTTTTTCAGTGGGCGCCCAGGTGCAGCTGGTGGTAAACGTTGAAGCCCTGTTGTTCAGGGAAAGCGCAGAACCCCAATGTCTGTGGTGCTGTAGATGCACTGCCAATGGCCGGTGAGGAGCAGCAAGAGCTTGACTGGCTGGCACTTTTGGTGTGGGAGCAATCGTCTGACGTTTTTGATTTTTCAGGGTTTTTTTTCAGTGGGTAACCAGGTGCAGCTGGTGGTAAATGTCGAAGCCCTGTTGGTCAGGGAAAGCCCGGAGCCCCGATGTCTGTGGTGCTGTAGATGCGCTGCCAATGGCCGGTGAGGAGCAGCAAGAGCTTGACTGGCTGGCACTTTTGGTGTGGGAGCAATCGTCTGACGTTTTTAATTTTTCAGGGTTTTTTTTCAGTGGGTAACCAGGTGCAGCTGGTGGTAAACGTCGAAGCCCTGTTGGTCAGGGAAAGCCCGGAGCCGCGATGTCTGTGGTGCTGTAGATGCGCTGGGAATGGCCAGTGAGGAGTAGCAAGAGCTTGACTGACTGGGACTTTCGGTGTGGGAGCAATCGTCCGACGTTTGTGATATTTGGGGATTTTTTTTCCAGTGGGCGCCCAAGTTCAGCTCGTAGTAAACTTCTAAGCCCTGTTGGTCAGGGAAAGCCCGGAGCCCCGATGTCTGTGGTGCTGTAGATGCGCTGGGAATGGCCGGTGAGGAGCAGCTAGAGCTTGACAGGCTGGCACTTTCGGTGTTGTAGCAATCGTCCGACGTTCGTGATTTTTCGTTTATTTTTTTCAGTGGGCGCCCAGGTGCAGCTGGTGGTAAACGTCGAAGCCCTGTTGGTCAGGGAAAGCGCAGAACCCCGATGTCTGTGGTGCTGTAGATGCGCTGGGAATGGCCAGTGAGGAGCAGCAAGAGCTTGACTGGCTGGCACTTTCGGTGTGGGAGCAATCGTGCGATGTTCGTGATTTTTCGTTTATTTTTTTCAGTGGGCGCCCAGGTGCAGCTGGTGGTAAACGTTGAAGCCCTGTTGGTCAGGGAAAGCGCAAACCCCGATGTCTGTGGTGCTGTAGATGCACTGCCAAAGTCCGGTGAGTAGCAGCAAGAGCTTGAGTTGCTGGCACTTTCGGTGTGGGAGGAATCGTCCGACGTTCGTGATTTTTTGGGGTTTTATTTCAGTGGGCGCCCAGGTTCAGCTGGTGGTAAACGTTGAAGCCCTGTTGGTCAGGGAAAGCTCGGAGCCCCAATATCTGTGGTGCTGTGGATGCGCTGCCAATGGCCGGGGAGGAGCAGCAAGAGCTTGACTGGCTGGCACTTTGGGTGTGGGAGCAATCGTCGGACGTTCGTGATTTTTCGGGGTTTTATTTCAGTGGGCGCCGAGGTGCAGCTGGTGGTAAATGTCGAAGCCCTGTTGGTCAGGGAATGCCCGGAGCCCCGATGTCTGTGGTGCTGTAGATGCGCCTCCAATGGCCGGTGAGGAGCAGCAAGAGCTTGACAGGCTGGCATTTAAGGTGTGGCAGGAATCGTCCGACATTTGTGATTGTTGGGGTTTTTTTTTCAGGGGGCACCCAGGTGCAGCTGGTGGTAAATGTCGAAGCCCGGTTCGTCAGGGAAAGCCCGGAGCCCCGATGTCTGTGGTGCTGTAGATGCGCTCCCAATGGCCGGGGAGGAGCAGCAAGAGCTTGAGTTGCTGGCACTTTCGGTTTGGGAGCAATCGTGCGATGTTCGTGATTTTTCGTTTATTTTTTTCAGTGGGCGCCCAGGTGCAGCTGGTGGTAAACGTTGAAGCCCTGTTGTTCAGGGAAAGCGCAGAACCCCGATGTCTGTGGTGCTGTAGATGCACTGCCAAAGTCCGGTGAGTAGCAGCAAGAGCTTGAGTTGCTGGCACTTTCGGTGTGGGAGGAATCGTCCGACGTTCGTGATTTTTCGGGGTTTTATTTCAGTGGGCGCCCAGGTGCAGCTGGTGGTAAATGTCGAAGCCCTGTTGGTCAGGGAAAGCCCGGAGCCCCAATGTCTGTGGTGCTGTAGATGCGCTGCCAATGGCCGGTGAGGAGCAGCAAGAGCTTGACAGGCTGGCACTTTCGGTGTGGGAGCAATCGTCCGACGTTTTTGATTTTTCAGGGTTTTTTTTCAGTGGGAGCCCAGGTGCAGCTGGTGGTAAACGTCGAAGCCCTGTTCGTCAGGGAAAGTCCAGAGCCCTGATGTCTGTGGTGCTGTAGATGCGCTGGGAATGGCCGGTGAGTAGCAGCAAGAGCTTGACAGGCTGGCATTTAAGGTGTGGCAGGAATCGTCCGACATTTGTGATTTTTGGGGTTTTTTTTTCAGGGGGCACGCAGGTGCAGCTGGTGGTAAATGTCGAAGCCCGGTTCGTCAGGGAAAGCCCGGAGCCCCGATGTCTGTGGTGCTGTAGATGCGCTGCCAATGGGCGGTGAGGAGCAGCAAGAGCTTGACTTGCTGGCGCTTTTGGTGTGGGAGCAATCGTCCGATGTTCGTGATTTTTCGTTTATTTTTTTCAGTGGGCGCCCAGGTTCAACTGGTGGTAAACGTCGAAGCCCTGTTGGTCAGGGAAAGCCCAGAACCCCGATGTCTGTGGTGCTGTAGATGCGCTGGGAATGGCCAGTGAGGAGCAGCAAGAGCTTGACTGGCTGGCACTTTCGGTGTGGGAGCAATCGTGCGATGTTCGTGATTTTTCGTTTATTTTTTTCAGTGGGCGCCCAGGTGCAGCTGGTGGTAAACGTTGAAGCCCTGTTGGTCAGGGAAAGCGCAGAACCCCGATGTCTGTGGTGCTGTAGATGCACTGCCAAAGTCCGGTGAGTAGCAGCAAGAGCTTGAGTTGCTGGCACTTTCGGTGTGGGAGGAATCGTCCGACGTTCGTGATTTTTTGGGGTTTTATTTCAGTGGGCGCCCAGGTTCAGCTGGTGGTAAACGTTGAAGCCCTGTTGGTCAGGGAAAGCTCGGAGCCCCAATATCTGTGGTGCTGTGGATGCGCTGCCAATGGCCGGGGAGGAGCAGCAAGAGCTTGACTGGCTGGCACTTTGGGTGTGGGAGCAATCGTCGGACGTTCGTGATTTTTCGGGGTTTTATTTCAGTGGGCGCCGAGGTGCAGCTGGTGGTAAATGTCGAAGCCCTGTTGGTCAGGGAATGCCCGGAGCCCCGATGTCTGTGGTGCTGTAGATGCGCCTCCAATGGCCGGTGAGGAGCAGCAAGAGCTTGACAGGCTGGCATTTAAGGTGTGGCAGGAATCGTCCGACATTTGTGATTGTTGGGGTTTTTTTTTCAGGGGGCACCCAGGTGCAGCTGGTGGTAAATGTCGAAGCCCGGTTCGTCAGGGAAAGCCCGGAGCCCCGATGTCTGTGGTGCTGTAGATGCGCTGCCAATGGCCGGTGAGGAGCAGCAAGAGCTTGACTTGCTGGCACTTTGGGTGTGGGAGCAATCGTCCGATGTTCGTGATTTTTCGGGGTTTTTTTTCAGTGGGCGCCCAGGTTCAGCTGGTGGTAAATGTCGAAGCCCTGTTGGTCAGGGAAAGCCCGGAGCCCCGATGTCTGTGGTGCTGTAGATGCACTGCCAAAGTCCGGTGAGGAGCAGCAAGAGCTTGTGTTGCTGGCACTTTCGGTGTGGGAGCAATCGTCCGACGTTCGTAATTTTTGGGGTTTTTTTTTCAGTGGGCGCCCAGGTGCAGCTGGTGGTAAACGTCGAAGCCCTGTTGGTCAGGGAAAGCTCGGAGCCCCGATATCTGTGGTGCTGTAGATGCGCTGCCAATGGCCGGTGAGGAGCAGCAAGAGCTTGTGTTGCTGGCACTTTCGGTTTGGGAGCAATCGTGCGATGTTCGTGATTTTTCGTGTATTTTTTTCAGTGGGCGCCCAGGTGCAGCTGGTGGTAAACGTTGAAGCCCTGTTGTTCAGGGAAAGCGCAGAACCCCGATGTCTGTGGTGCTGTAGATGCACTGCCAAAGTCCGGTGAGTAGCAGCAAGAGCTTGAGTTGCTGGCACTTTCGGTGTGGGAGGAATCGTCCGACGTTCGTGATTTTTCGGGGTTTTATTTCAGTGGGCGCCCAGGTGCAGCTGGTGGTAAACGTTGAAGCCCTGTTGGTCAGGGAAAGCCCGGAGCCCCGATATCTGTGGTGCTGTAGATGTGCTGCCAATGGCCGGTGAGGAGCAGCAAGAGCTTGACTGGCTGGCACTTTGGGTGTGGGAGCAATCGTCCGACGTTCGTGATTTTTCGGGGTTTTTTTTCAGTGGGCGCCCAGGTTCAGCTGGTGGTAAACTTCTAAGCCCTGTTGGTCAGGGAAAGCCCGGAGCCCCGATGTCTGTGGTGCTGTAGATGCACTGCCAAAGTCCGGTGAGGAGCAGCAAGAGCTTGAGTTGCTGGCACTTTTGGTGTGGGAGCAATCGTCCGACGTTCGTGATTTTTGGGGTTTTTTTTTCAGTGGGCGCCCAGGTGCAGCTGGTGGTAAACGTCGAAGCCCTGTTGGTCAGGGAAAGCTCGGAGCCTCGATATCTGTGGTGCTGTAGATGCGCTGGGAATGGGCGGTGAGGAGCAGCAAGAGCTTGAGTTGCTGGCACTTTCGGTTTGGGAGCAATCGTGCGATGTTCGTGATTTTTCGTTTATTTTTTTCAGTGGGCGCCCAGGTGCAGCTGGTGGTAAACGTTGAAGCCCTGTTGTTCAGGGAAAGCGCAGAACCCCGATGTCTGTGGTGCTGTAGATGCACTGCCAAAGTCCGGTGAGTAGCAGCAAGAGCTTGAGTTGCTGGCACTTTCGGTGTGGGAGCAATCGTCCGACGTTCGTGATTTTTCGGGGTTTTATTTCAGTGGGCGCCCAGGTGCAGCTGGTGGTAAACGTTGAAGCCCTGTTGGTCAGGGAAAGCCCGGAGCCCCGATATCTGTGGTGCTGTAGATGTGCTGCCAATGGCCGGTGAGGAGCAGGAAGAGCTTGACTGGCTGGCACTTTGGGTGTGGGAGCAATCGTCGGACGTTCGTGATTTTTCGGGGTTTTATTTCAGTGGGCGCCCAGGTGCAGCTGGTGGTAAATGTCGAAGCCCTGTTGGTCAGGGAATGCCCAGAGCCCCGATGTCTGTGGTGCTGTAGATGCGCCTCCAATGGCCGGTGAGGAGCAGCACGAGCTTGACAGGCTGGCATTTAAGGTGTGGCAGGAATCGTCCGACATTTGTGATTGTTGGGGTTTTTTTTTCAGGGGGCACCCAGGTGCAGCTGGTGGTAAATGTCGAAGCCCAGTTGGTCAGGGAAAGCCCGGAGCCGCGATGTCTGTGGTGCTGTAGATGCGCTGCCAATGGCCGGTGAGGAGCAGCAAGAGCTTGACTGACTGGGACTTTCGGTGTGGGAGCAGTCGTCCGACGTTTCTGATATTTGGGGATTTTTTTTCCAGTGGGCGCCCAAGTTCAGCTGGTAGTAAACTTCTAAGCCCTGTTGGTCAGGGAAAGCCCGGAGCCCCGATGTCTGTGGTGCTGTAGATGCGCTGGGAATGGCTGGTGAGGAGCAGCAAGAGCTTGACAGGCTGGCACTTTCGGTGTTGGAGCAATCGTCCGACGTTCGTGATTTTTCGGGTTTTTTTTTCAGTGGGCGCCCAGGTGCAGCTGGTGGTAAACGTCGAAGTCCAGTTGGTCAGGGAAAGCCCGGAGCCCCGATGTCTGTGGCGCTGTAGATGCGGTGGGAATGGGAGGTGAGTAGCAGCAAGAGCTTGAGTTGCTGGCACTTTCAGTGTGGGAGGAATCGTCCGACGTTCGTGATTTTTCGGGGTTTTATTTCAGTGGGCGCCCAGGTGCAGCTGGTGGTAAATGTCGAAGCCCTGTTGGTCAGGGAAAGCCCGGAGCCCCGATGTCTGTGGTGCTGTAGATGCGCTGCCAATGGCCGGTGAGGAGCAGCAAGAGCTTGACAGGCTGGCACTTTCGGTGTGGGAGCAATCGTCCGACGTTTTTGATTTTTCAGGGTTTTTTTTCAGTGGGAGCCCAGGTGCAGCTGGTGGTAAACGTCGAAGCCCTGTTCGTCAGGGAAAGTCCAGAGCCCTGATGTATGTGGTGCTGTAGATGCGCTGGGAATGGCCGGTGAGTAGCAGCAAGAGCTTGACAGGCTGGCATTTAAGGTGTGGCAGGAATCGTCCGACATTTGTGATTTTTGGGGTTTTTTTTTCAGGGGGCACCCAGGTGCAGCTGGTGGTAAATGTCGAAGCCCGGTTCGTCAGGGAAAGCCCGGAGCCCCGATGTCTGTGGTGCTGTAGATGCGCTGCCAATGGGCGGTGAGGAGCAGCAAGAGCTTGACTTGCTGGCGCTTTTGGTGTGGGAGCAATCGTCCGATGTTCGTGATTTTTCGTTTATTTTTTTCAGTGGGCGCCCAGGTTCAACTGGTGGTAAACGTCGAAGCCCTGTTGGTCAGGGAAAGCCCAGAGCCCCGATGTCTGTGGTGCTGTAGATGCGCTGGGAATGGCTGGTGAGGAGCAGCTAGAGCTTGACAGGCTGGCACTTTAGGTGTTGCAGCAATCGTAGGACGTTTTTGATTTTTCGGGGTTCTTTTCAGTGGGCGCCCAGGTTCAGCTGGTGGTAAACGTCGAAGCCCTGTTGGTCAGGGAAAGCCCGGAGCCCCGATGTCTGTGGTGCTGTAGATGCACTGCCAATGGCCGGTGAGTAGCAGCAAGAGCTTGACAGGCTGGCACTTTCGGTGTGGGATCAATCGTCCGACGTTTTTGATTTTTCAGGGTTTTTTTTCAGTGGGTAACCAGGTGCAGCTGGTGGTAAATGTCGAAGCCCTGTTCGTCAGGGAAAGCCCGGAGCCCCGATGTCTGTGGTGCTGTAGATGCGCTGCCAATGGCCGGTGAGGAGCAGCAAGAGCTTGAGTTGCTGGCACTTTTGGTGTGGGAGCAATCGTCCGACGTTTTTGATTTTTCAGGGTTTTTTTTCAGTGGGTAACCAGGTGCAGCTGGTGGTAAATGTCGAAGCCCTGTTGGTCAGGGAAAGCCCGGAGCCGCGATCTCTGTGGTGTTGTAGATGCGCTGGGAATGGCCAGTGAGGAGCAGCAAGAGCTTGACTGGCTGGCACTTTCGGTGTGGGAGCAATCGTGCGATGTTCGTGATTTTTCGTTTATTTTTTTCAGTGGGCGCCCAGGTGCAGCTGGTGGTAAACGTTGAAGCCCTGTTGTTCAGGGAAAGCGCAGAACCCCGATGTCTGTGGTGCTGTAGATGCACTGCCAAAGTCCGGTGAGTAGCAGCAAGAGCTTGAGTTGCTGGCACTTTCGGTGTGGGAGGAATCGTCCGACGTTCGTGATTTTTTGGGGTTTTATTTCAGTGGGCGCCCAGGTTCAGCTGGTGGTAAACGTTGAAGCCCTGTTGGTCAGGGAAAGCTCGGAGCCCCAATATCTGTGGTGCTGTAGATGCGCTGGGAATGGCCGGTGAGTAGCAGCAAGAGCTTGACTGGCTGGCACTTTGGGTGTGGGAGCAATCGTCGGACGTTCGTGATTTTTCGGGGTTTTATTTCAGTGGGTGCCCAGGTGCAGCTGGTGGTAAATGTCGATGCCCTGTTGGTCAGGGAATGCCCGGAGCCCCGATGTCTGTGGTGCTGTAGATGCGCCTCCAATGGCCGGTGAGGAGCAGCAAGAGCTTGACAGGCTGGCATTTAAGGTGTGGCAGGAATCGTCCGACATTTGTGATTGTTGGGGTTTTTTTTTCAGGGGGCACCCAGGTGCAGCTGGTGGTAAATGTCGAAGCCCGGTTCGTCAGGGAAAGCCCGGAGCCCCGATGTCTGTGGTGCTGTAGATGCGCTGCCAATGGCCGGTGAGGAGCAGCAAGAGCTTGACTTGCTGGCACTTTGGGTGTGGGAGCAATCGTCCGACGTTCGTGATTTTTCGGGGTTTTTTTTCAGTGGGCGCCCAGGTTCAGCTGGTGGTAAACGTCGAAGCCCTGTTGGTCAGGGAAAGCCCGGAGCCCCGATGTCTGTGGTGCTGTAGATGCACTGCCAAAGTCCGGTGAGGAGCAGCAAGAGCTTGTGTTGCTGGCACTTTCGGTGTGGGAGCAATCGTCCGACGTTCGTGATTTTTGGGGTTTTTTTTTCAGTGGGCGCCCAGGTGCAGCTGGTGGTAAACGTCGAAGCCCTGTTGGTCAGGGAAAGCTCGGAGCCCCGATATCTGTGGTGCTGTAGATGCGCTGCCAATGGCCGGGGAGGAGCAGCAAGAGCTTGAGTTGCTGGCACTTTCGGTTTGTGAGCAATCGTGCGATGTTCGTGATTTTTCGTTTATTTTTTTCAGTGGGCGCCCAGGTTCAGCTGGTGGTAAACTTCTAAGCCCTGTTGGTCAGGGAAAGCCCGGAGCCCCGATGTCTGTGGTGCTGTAGATGCGCTGGGAATGGCCGGTGTTCAGCAGCTAGAGCTTGACTGTCTGGCACTTTTGGTGTGGGAGAAATCGTCCGACGTTCGTGATTTTTGGTGTTTTTTTTTCAGGGGGCACCCAGGTGCAGCTGGTGGTAAATGTCGAAGCCCGGTTCGTCAGGGAAAGCCCGGAGCCCCGATGTCTGTGGTGCTGTAGATGCGCTGGGAATGGCCGGTGAGGAGCAGCAAGAGCTTGAGTTGCTGGCACTTTTGGTGTGGGAGCAATCGTCCGACGTTTTTGATTTTTCAGGGTTTTTTTTCAGTGGGTAACCAGGTGCAGCTGGTGGTAAATGTCGAAGCCCTGTTGGTCAGGGAAAGCCCGGAGCCGCGATCTCTGTGGTGTTGTAGATGCGCTGGGAATGGCCAGTGAGGAGCAGCAAGAGCTTGACTGGCTGGCACTTTCGGTGTGGGAGCAATCGTGCGATGTTCGTGATTTTTCGTTTATTTTTTTCAGTGGGCGCCCAGGTGCAGCTGGTGGTAAACGTTGAAGCCCTGTTGTTCAGGGAAAGCGCAGAACCCCGATGTCTGTGGTGCTGTAGATGCACTGCCAAAGTCCGGTGAGTAGCAGCAAGAGCTTGAGTTGCTGGCACTTTCGGTGTGGGAGGAATCGTCCGACGTTCGTGATTTTTTGGGGTTTTATTTCATTGGGCGCCCAGGTTCAGCTGGTGGTAAACGTTGAAGCCCTGTTGGTCAGGGAAAGCTCGGAGCCCCAATATCTGTGGTGCTGTAGATGCGCTGGGAATGGCCGGTGAGTAGCAGCAAGAGCTTGACTGGCTGGCACTTTGGGTGTGGGAGCAATCGTCGGACGTTCGTGATTTTTCGGGGTTTTATTTCAGTGGGTGCCCAGGTGCAGCTGGTGGTAAATGTCGATGCCCTGTTGGTCAGGGAATGCCCGGAGCCCCGATGTCTGTGGTGCTGTAGATGCGCCTCCAATGGCCGGTGAGGAGCAGCAAGAGCTTGACAGGCTGGCATTTAAGGTGTGGCAGGAATCGTCCGACATTTGTGATTGTTGGGGTTTTTTTTTCAGGGGGCACCCAGGTGCAGCTGGTGGTAAATGTCGAAGCCCGGTTCGTCAGGGAAAGCCCGGAGCCCCGATGTCTGTGGTGCTGTAGATGCGCTGCCAATGGCCGGTGAGGAGCAGCAAGAGCTTGACTTGCTGGCACTTTGGGTGTGGGAGCAATCGTCCGACGTTCGTGATTTTTCGGGGTTTTTTTTCAGTGGGCGCCCAGGTTCAGCTGGTGGTAAACGTCGAAGCCCTGTTGGTCAGGGAAAGCCCGGAGCCCCGATGTCTGTGGTGCTGTAGATGCACTGCCAAAGTCCGGTGAGGAGCAGCAAGAGCTTGTGTTGCTGGCACTTTCGGTGTGGGAGCAATCGTCCGACGTTCGTGATTTTTGGGGTTTTTTTTTCAGTGGGCGCCCAGGTGCAGCTGGTGGTAAACGTCGAAGCCCTGTTGGTCAGGGAAAGCTCGGAGCCCCGATATCTGTGGTGCTGTAGATGCGCTGCCAATGGCCGGGGAGGAGCAGCAAGAGCTTGAGTTGCTGGCACTTTCGGTTTGTGAGCAATCGTGCGATGTTCGTGATTTTTCGTTTATTTTTTTCAGTGGGCGCCCAGGTTCAGCTGGTGGTAAACTTCTAAGCCCTGTTGGTCAGGGAAAGCCCGGAGCCCCGATGTCTGTGGTGCTGTAGATGCGCTGGGAATGGCCGGTGTTCAGCAGCTAGAGCTTGACTGTCTGGCACTTTTGGTGTGGGAGAAATCGTCCGACGTTCGTGATTTTTGGTGTTTTTTTTTCAGGGGGCACCCAGGTGCAGCTGGTGGTAAATGTCGAAGCCCGGTTCGTCAGGGAAAGCCCGGAGCCCCGATGTCTGTGGTGCTGTAGATGCGCTGGGAATGGCCGGTGAGGAGCAGCTAGAGCTTGACAGGCTGGCACTTTCGGTGTTGGAGCAATCGTCTGACGTTCGTGATTTTTCGGGGTTTTTTTTCAGTGGGCGCCCAGGTGCAGCTGGTGGTAAACGTCGAAGTCCAGTTGGTCAGGGAAAGCCCGGAGCCCCGATGTCTGTGGCGCTGTAGATGCGGTGGGAATGGGAGGTGAGTAGCAGCAAGAGCTTGAGTTGCTGGCACTTTCAGTGTGGGAGGAATCGTCCGACGTTCGTGATTTTTCGGGGTTTTATTTCAGTGGGCGCCCAGGTGCAGCTGGTGGTAAATGTCGAAGCCCTGTTGGTCAGGGAAAGCCCGGAGCCCCGATGTCTGTGGTGCTGTAGATGCGCTGGGAATGGCCGGTGAGGAGCAGCTAGAGCTTGACAGGCTGGCACTTTCGGTGTGGGAGCAATCGTCCGACATTTCTGATTTTTGGGGTTTTTTTTTCAGGGGGCACGCAGGTGCAGCTGGTGGTAAATGTCGAAGCCCGGTTCGTCAGGGAAAGCCCGGAGCCCCGATGTCTGTGGTGCTGTAGATGCGCTGCCAATGGCCGGTGAGGAGCAGCAAGAGCTTGACTTGCTGGCACTTTCGGTGTGGGAGCAATCGTCCGACGTTCGTGATTTTTCGTTTATTTTTTTCAGTGGGCGCCCAGGTTCAACTGGTGGTAAACGTCGAAGCCCTGTTGGTCAGGGAAAGCCCGGAGCCCCAATTTCTGTGGTGCTGTAGATGCGCTGGGAATGGCTGGTGAGGAGCAGCTAGAGCTTGACAGGCTGGCACTTTCGGTGTGGGCGCAATCGTCCGACGTTCCTGATTTTTCGGGGTTTTTTTTCAGTGGGCGCCCAGGTTCAGCTGGTGGTAAACGTCGAAGCCCTGTTGGTCAGGGAAAGCCCGGAGCCCCGATGTCTGTGGTGCTGTAGATGCGCTGGGAATGGCCGGTGAGGAGCAGCAAGAGCTTGAGTTGCTGGCACTTTCGGTGTGGGAGCAATCGTGCGATGTTCGTGATTTTTCGTTTATTTTTTTCAGTGGGCGCCCAGGTGCAGCTGGTGGTAAACGTTGAAGCCCTGTTGTTCAGGGAAAGCGCAGAACCGCGATGTCTGTGGTGCTGTAGATGCGCTGGGAATGGCCGGTGAGGAGCAGCAAGAGCTTGACAGGCTGGCATTTAAGGTGTGGCAGGAATCGTCCGACATTTGTGATTGTTGGGGTTTTTTTTTCAGGGGGCACCCAGGTGCAGCTGGTGGTAAATGTCGAAGCCCTGTTGGTCAGGGAAAGCCCGGAGCCCCGATGTCTGTGGTGCTGTAGATGCGCTGCCAATGGCCGGTGAGGAGCAGCAAGAGCTTGAGTTGCTGGCACTTTTGGTGTGGGAGCAATCGTCTGACGTTTTTGATTTTTCAGGGTTTTTTTTCAGTGGGTAACCAGGTGCAGCTGGTGGTAAATGTCGAAGCCCTGTTGGTCAGGGAAAGCCCGGAGCCGCGATGTCTGTGGTGCTGTAGATGCGCTGGGAATGGCCGGTGAGGAGCAGCAAGAGCTTGACTGACTGGGACTTTCGGTGTGGGAGCAATCGTCCGACGTTTGTGATATTTGGGGATTTTTTTTCCAGTGGGCGCCCAAGTTCAGCTGGTAGTAAACTTCTAAGCCCTGTTGGTCAGGGAAAGCCCGGAGCCCCGATGTCTGTGGTGCTGTAGATGCGCTGGGAATGGCTGGTGAGGAGCAGCAAGAGCTTGACAGGCTGGCACTTTCGGTGTTGGAGCAATCGTCCGACGTTCGTGATTTTTCGGGGTTTTTTTTCAGTGGGCGCCCAGGTGCAGCTGGTGGTAAACGTCGAAGTCCAGTTGGTCAGGGAAAGCCCGGAGCCCCGATGTCTGTGGCGCTGTAGATGCGGTGGGAATGGGAGGTGAGTAGCAGCAAGAGCTTGAGTTGCTGGCACTTTCAGTGTGGGAGGAATCGTCCGACGTTCGTGATTTTTCGGGGTTTTATTTCAGTGGGCGCCCAGGTGCAGCTGGTGGTAAATGTCGAAGCCCTGTTGGTCAGGGAAAGCCCGGAGCCCCGATGTCTGTGGTGCTGTAGATGCGCTGCCAATGGCCGGTGAGGAGCAGCAAGAGCTTGACAGGCTGGCACTTTCGGTGTGGGAGCAATCGTCCGACGTTTTTGATTTTTCAGGGTTTTTTTTCAGTGGGAGCCCAGGTGCAGCTGGTGGTAAACGTCGAAGCCCTGTTCGTCAGGGAAAGTCCAGAGCCCTGATGTCTGTGGTGCTGTAGATGCGCTGGGAATGGCCGGTGAGTAGCAGCAAGAGCTTGACAGGCTGGCATTTAAGGTGTGGCAGGAATCGTCCGACATTTGTGATTTTTGGGGTTTTTTTTTCAGGGGGCACGCAGGTGCAGCTGGTGGTAAATGTCGAAGCCCGGTTCGTCAGGGAAAGCCCGGAGCCCCGATGTCTGTGGTGCTGTAGATGCGCTGCCAATGGGCGGTGAGGAGCAGCAAGAGCTTGACTTGCTGGCACTTTTGGTGTGGGAGCAATCGTCCGACGTTCGTGATTTTTCGGGGTTTTTTTTCAGTGGGCGCCCAGGTTCAGCTGGTGGTAAACGTCGAAGCCCTGTTGGTCAGGGAAAGCCCGGAGCCCCGATGTCTGTGGTGCTGTAGATGCGCTGCCAATGGCCGGTGAGGAGCAGCAAGAGCTTGTGTTGCTGGCACTTTCGGTGTGGGAGCAATCGTCCGACGTTCGTGATTTTTGGGGTTTTTTTTTCAGTGGGCGCCCAGGTGCAGCTGGTGGTAAACGTCGAAGCCCTGTTGGTCAGGGAAAGCTCGGAGCCCCGATGTCTGTGGTGCTGTAGATGCGCTGCCAATGGCCGGGGTGGAGCAGCAAGAGCTTGAGTTGCTGGCACTTTCGGTTTGGGAGCAATCGTGCGATGTTCGTGATTTTTCGTTTATTTTTTTCAGTGGGCGCCCAGGTGCAGCTGGTGGTAAACGTTGAAGCCCTGTTGGTCAGGGAAAGCCCGGAGCCCCGATATCTGTGGTGCTGTAGATGTGCTGCCAATGGCCGGTGAGGAGCAGCAAGAGCTTGACTGGCTGGCACTTTCGGTGTGGGAGCAATCGTCGGACGTTCGTGATTTTTCGGGGTTTTATTTCAGTGGGCGCCCAGGTTCAGCTGGTGGTAAACGTCGAAGCCCTGTTGGTCAGGGAAAGCGCAGAACCCCGATGTCTGTGGTGCTGTAGATGCACTGCCAAAGTCCGGTGAGTAGCAGCAAGAGCTTGAGTTGCTGGCACTTTCGGTGTGGGAGCAATCGTCCGACGTTCGTGATTTTTCGGGGTTCTTTTCAGTGGGAGCCCAGCTGCAGCGAGTGGTAAACGTCGAAGCCCTGTTGGTCAGGGAAAGCCCGGAGCCCCAATGTCTGTGGTGCTGTAGATGCGCTGGGAATGGCCGGTGAGGAGCAGCAAGAGCTTGACAGGCTGGCACTTTCGGTGTGGGAGCAATCGTCCGACGTTTTTGATTTTTCAGGGTTTTTTTTCAGTGGGAGCCCAGGTGCAGCTGGTGGTAAATGTCGAAGCCCTGTTGGTCAGGGAAAGCCCGGAGCCCCGATGTCTGTGGTGCTGTAGATGCGCCTCCAATGGCCGGTGAGGAGCAGCAAGAGCTTGACAGGCTGGCATTTAAGGTGTGGCAGGAATCGTCCGACATTTGTGATTGTTGGGGTTTTTTTTTCAGGGGGCACCCAGGTGCAGCTGGTGGTAAATGTCGAAGCCCTGTTGGTCAGGGAAAGCCCGGAGCCCCGATGTCTGTGGTGCTGTAGATGCGCTGCCAATGGCCGGTGAGGAGCAGCAAGAGCTTGAGTTGCTGGCACTTTTGGTGTGGGAGCAATCGTCTGACGTTTTTGATTTTTCAGGGTTTTTTTTCAGTGGGTAACCAGGTGCAGCTGGTGGTAAATGTCGAAGCCCTGTTGGTCAGGGAAAGCCCGGAGCCGCCATGTCTGTGGTGCTGTAGATGCGCTGCCAATGGCCGGTGAGGAGCAGCAAGAGCTTGACTGACTGGGACTTTCAGTGTGGGAGCAATCGTCCGACGTTTGTGATATTTGGGGATTTTTTTTCCAGTGGGCGCCCAAGTTCAGCTGGTAGTAAACTTCTAAGCCCTGTTGGTCAGGGAAAGCCCGGAGCCCCGATGTCTGTGGTGCTGTAGATGCGCTGGGAATGGCTGGTGAGGAGCAGCAAGAGCTTGACAGGCTGGCACTTTCGGTGTTGGAGCAATCGTCCGACGTTCGTGATTTTTCGGGGTTTTATTTCAGTGGGCGCCCAGGTTCAGCTGGTGGTAAACTTCTAAGCCCTGTTGGTCAGGGAAAGCCCGGAGCCCCGATGTCTGTGGTGCTGTAGATGCGCTGGGAATGGCCGGTGTTCAGCAGCTAGAGCTTGACTGTCTGGCACTTTTGGTGTGGGAGAAATCGTCCGACGTTCGTGATTTTTGGTGTTTTTTTTTCAGGGGGCACCCAGGTGCAGCTGGTGGTAAATGTCGAAGCCCGGTTCGTCAGGGAAAGCCCGGAGCCCCGATGTCCGTGGTGCTGTAGATGCGCTGGGAATGGCTGGTGAGGAGCAGCAAGAGCTTGACAGGCTGGCACTTTCGGTGTGGGAGCAATCGTCCGACGTTCGTGATTTTTCGGGGTTCTTTTCAGTGGGAGCCCAGCTGCAGCGAGTGGTAAACGTCGAAGCCCTGTTGGTCAGGGAAAGCCCAGAGCCCCGATGTCTGTGGTGCTGTAGATGCGCTGGGAATGGCCGGTGAGTAGCAGCAAGAGCTTGACAGGCTGGCATTTAAGGTGTGGCAGGAATCGTCCGACATTTGTGATTTTTGGGGTTTTTTTTTCAGGGGGCACCCAGGTGCAGCTGGTGGTAAATGTCGAAGCCCGGTTCGTCAGGGAAAGCCCGGAGCCGCGATGTCTGTGGTGCTGTAGGTGCGCTGCCAATGGCCGGTGACGAGCAGCAAGAGCTTGAGTTGCTGGCACTTTTGGTGTGGGAGCAATCGTCCGACGTTTTTGATTTTTCAGGGTTTTTTTTCAGTGGGTAACCAGGTGCAGCTGGTGGTAAATGTCGAAGCCCTGTTGGTCAGGGAAAGCCAGGAGCCGCTATCTCTGTGGTGCTGTAGATGCGCTGGGAATGGCCAGTGAGGAGCAGCAAGAGCTTGACTGGCTGGCACTTTCGGTGTGGGAGCAATCGTGCGATGTTCGTGATTTTTCGTTTATTTTTTTCAGTGGGCGCCCAGGTGCAGCTGGTGGTAAACGTTGAAGCCCTGTTGGTCAGGGAAAGCGCAGAACCCCGATGTCTGTGGTGCTGTAGATGCACTGCCAAAGTCCGGTGAGTAGCAGCAAGAGCTTGAGTTGCTGGCACTTTCGGTGTGGGAGGAATCGTCCGACGTTCGTGATTTTTTGGGGTTTTATTTCAGTGGGCGCCCAGGTTCAGCTGGTGGTAAACGTTGAAGCCCTGTTGGTCAGGGAAAGCTCGGAGCCCCAATATCTGTGGTGCTGTGGATGCGCTGTCAATGGCCGGGGAGGAGCAGCAAGAGCTTGACTGGCTGGCACTTTGGGTGTGGGAGCAATCGTCGGACGTTCGTGATTTTTCGGGGTTTTATTTCAGTGGGCGCCGAGGTGCAGCTGGTGGTAAATGTCGAAGCCCTGTTGGTCAGGGAATGCCCGGAGCCCCGATGTCTGTGGTGCTGTAGATGCGCCTCCAATGGCCGGTGAGGAGCAGCAAGAGCTTGACAGGCTGGCATTTAAGGTGTGGCAGGAATCGTCCGACATTTGTGATTGTTGGGGTTTTTTTTTCAGGGGGCACCCAGGTGCAGCTGGTGGTAAATGTCGAAGCCCGGTTCGTCAGGGAAAGCCCGGAGCCGCGATGTCTGTGGTGCTGTAGATGCGCTGCCAATGGCCGGTGAGGAGCAGCAAGAGCTTGACTTGCTGGCACTTTGGGTGTGGGAGCAATCGTCCGATGTTCGTGATTTTTCGGGGTTTTTTTTCAGTGGGCGCCCAGGTTCAGCTGGTGGTAAATGTCGAAGCCCTGTTGGTCAGGGAAAGCCCGGAGCCCCGATGTCTGTGGTGCTGTAGATGCACTGCCAAAGTCCGGTGAGGAGCAGCAAGAGCTTGTGTTGCTGGCACTTTCGGTGTGGGAGCAATCGTCCGACGTTCGTAATTTTTGGGGTTTTTTTTTCAGTGGGCGCCCAGGTGCAGCTGGTGGTAAACGTCGAAGCCCTGTTGGTCAGGGAAAGCTCGGAGCCCCGATGTCTGTGGTGCTGTAGATGCGCTGCCAATGGCCGGGGAGGAGCAGCAAGAGCTTGAGTTGCTGGCACTTTCGGTTTGGGAGCAATCGTGCGATGTTCGTGATTTTTCGTTTATTTTTTTCAGTGGGCGCCCAGGTGCAGCTGGTGGTAAACGTTGAAGCCCTGTTGTTCAGGGAAAGCGCAGAACCCCGATGTCTGTGGTGCTGTAGATGCACTGCCAAAGTCCGGTGAGTAGCAGCAAGAGCTTGAGTTGCTGGCACTTTCGGTGTGGGAGGAATCGTCCGACGTTCGTGATTTTTCGGGGTTTTATTTCAGTGGGCGCCCAGGTGCAGCTGGTGGTAAACGTTGAAGCCCTGTTGGTCAGGGAAAGCCCGGAGCCCCGATATCTGTGGTGCTGTAGATGTGCTGCCAATGGCCGGTGAGGAGCAGCAAGAGCTTGACTGGCTGGCACTTTGGGTGTGGGAGCAATCGTCGTCCGTTCGTGATTTTTCGGGGTTTTATTTCAGTGGGCGCCCAGGTTCAGCTGGTGGTAAACTTCTAAGCCCTGTTGGTCAGGGAAAGCCCGGAGCCCCGATGTCTGTGGTGCTGTAGATGCGCTGGGAATGGCCGGTGTTCAGCAGCTAGAGCTTGACTGTCTGGCACTTTTGGTGTGGGAGAAATCGTCCGACGTTCGTGATTTTTGGTGTTTTTTTTTCAGGGGGCACCCAGGTGCAGCTGGTGGTAAATGTCGAAGCCCGGTTCGTCAGGGAAAGCCCGGAGCCCCGATGTCCGTGGTGCTGTAGATGCGCTGGGAATGGCTGGTGAGGAGCAGCAAGAGCTTGACAGGCTGGCACGTTCGGTGTGGGAGCAATCGTCCGACGTTCGTGATTTTTCGGGGTTCTTTTCAGTGGGAGCCCAGCTGCAGCGAGTCGTAAACGTCGAAGCCCTGTTGGTCAGGGAAAGCCCGGAGCCCCGATGTCTGTGGTGCTGTAGATGCGCTGGGAATGGCCGGTGAGGAGCAGCAAGAGCTTGACAGGCTGGCACTTTCGGTGTGGGAGCAATCGTCCGACGTTTTTGATTTTTCAGGGTTTTTTTTCAATGGGAGCCCAGGTGCAGCTGGTGGTAAACGTCGAAGCCCTGTTCGTCAGGGAAAGTCCAGAGCCCTGATGTCTGTGGTGCTGTAGATGCGCTGGTAATGGCCGGTGAGGAGCAGCAAGAGCTTGACAGGCTGGCATTTAAGGTGTGGCAGGAATCGTCCGACATTTGTGATTTTTGGGGTTTTTTTTTCAGGGGGCACCCAGGTGCAGCTGGTGGTAAATGTCGAAGCCCGGTTCGTCAGGGAAATCCCGGAGCCGCGATGTCTGTGGTGCTGTAGATGCGCTGCCAATGGCCGGTGAGGAGCAGCAAGAGCTTGAGTTGCTGGCACTTTTGGTGTGGGAGCAATCGTCCGACGTTTTTGATTTTTCAGGGTTTTTTTTCAGTGGGTAACCAGGTGCAGCTGGTGGTAAATGTCGAAGCCCTGTTGGTCAGGGAAAGCCCGGAGCCGCGATCTCTGTGGTGCTGTAGATGCGCTGGGAATGGCCAGTGAGGAGCAGCAAGAGCTTGACTGGCTGGCACTTTCGGTGTGGGAGCAATCGTGCGATGTTCGTGATTTTTCGTTTATTTTTTTCAGTGGGCGCCCAGGTGCAGCTGGTGGTAAACGTTGAAGCCCTGTTGGTCAGGGAAAGCGCAGAACCCCGATGTCTGTGGTGCTGTAGATGCACTGCCAAAGTCCGGTGAGTAGCAGCAAGAGCTTGAGTTGCTGGCACTTTCGGTGTGGGAGGAATCGTCCGACGTTCGTGATTTTTTGGGGTTTTATTTCAGTGGGCGCCCAGGTTCAGCTGGTGGTAAACGTTGAAGCCCTGTTGGTAAGGGAAAGCTCGGAGCCCCAATATCTGTGGTGCTGTAGATGCGCTGCCAATGGCCGGGGAGGAGCAGCAAGAGCTTGACTGGCTGGCACTTTGGGTGTGGGAGCAATCGTCGGACGTTCGTGATTTTTCGGGGTTTTATTTCAGTGGGCGCCCAGGTGCAGCTGCTGGTAAATGTCGAAGCCCTGTTGGTCAGGGAAAGCCCGGAGCCGCGATGTCTGTGGTGCTGTAGATGCGCTGCCAATGGGCGGTGAGGAGCAGCAAGAGCTTGACTTGCTGGCACTTTTGGTGTGGGAGCAATCGTCCGACGTTCGTGATTTTTCGTTTATTTTTTTCAGTGGGCGCCCAGGTTCAACTGGTGGTAAACGTCGAAGCCCTGTTGGTCAGGGAAAGCCCGGAGCCCCGATGTCTGTGGTGCTGTAGATGCGCTGGGAATGTCTGGTGAGGAGCAGCTAGAGCTTGACTGGCTGGCACTTTCGGTGTGGGAGCAATCGTCCGACGTTTGTAATATTTGGGGATTTTTTTTCCAGTGGGCGCCCAGGTTCAGCTGGTGGTAAACGTCGAAGCCCTGTTGGTCAGGTAAAGCCCGGAGCCCCGATGTCTGTGGTGCTGTAGATGCGCTGGGAATGGCCGGTGAGGAGCAGCAAGAGCTTGAGTTGCTGGCACTTTCGGTGTGGGAGCAATCTTGCGATGTTCGTGATTTTTCGTTTATTTTTTTCAGTGGGCGCCCAGGTGCAGCTGGTGGTAAACGTTGAAGCCCTGTTGTTCAGGGAAAGCGCAGAACCCCGATGTCTGTGGTGCTGTAGATGCACTGCCAAAGTCCGGTGAGTAGCAGCAAGAGCTTGAGTTGCTGGCACTTTCGGTGTGGGAGCAATCGTCCGACGTTCGTGATTTTTCGGGGTTCTTTTCAGTGGGAGCCCAGCTGCAGCGAGTGGTAAACGTCAAAGCTCTGTTGGTCAGGGAAAGCCCGGAGCCCCGATGTCTGTGGTGCTGTAGATGCGCTGGGAATGGCCGGTGAGGAGCAGCAAGAGCTTGACAGGCTGGCACTTTCGGTGTGGGAGCAATCGTCCGACGTTTTTGATTTTTCAGGGTTTTTTTTCAGTGGGAGCCCAGGTGCAGCTGGTGGTAAACGTCGAAGCCCTGTTCGTCAGGGAAAGTCCAGAGCCCTGATGTCTGTGGTGCTGTAGATGCGCTGGGAATGGCCGGTGAGTAGCAGCAAGAGCTTGACAGGCTGGCATTTAAGGTGTGGCAGGAATCGTCCGACGTTCGTGATTTTTGGGGTTTTTTTTTCAGGGGGCACCCAGGTGCAGCTGGTGGTAAATGTCGAAGCCCGGTTCGTCAGGGAAAGCCCGGAGCCCCGATGTCTGTGGTGCTGTAGATGCGCTGCCAATGGCCGGTGAGGAGCAGCAAGAGCTTGACTTGCTGGCACTTTGGGTGTGGGAGCAATCGTCGGACGTTCGTGATTTTTCAGGGTTTTATTTCAGTGGGCGCCCAGGTGCAGCTGGTGGTAAATGTCGAAGCCCTGTTGGTCAGGGAATGCCCGGAGCCCCGATGTCTGTGGTGCTGTAGATGCGCCTCCAATGGCCGGTGAGGAGCAGCAAGAGCTTGACAGGCTGGCATTTAAGGTGTGGCAGGAATCGTCCGACATTTGTGATTGTTGGGGTTTTTTTTTCAGGGGGCACCCAGGTGCAGCTGGTGGTAAATGTCGAAGCCCTGTTGGTCAGGGAAAGCCCGGAGCCCCGATGTCTGTGGTGCTGTAGATGCGCTGCCAATGGCCGGTGAGGAGCAGCAAGAGCTTGAGTTGCTGGCACTTTTGGCGTGGGAGCAATCGTTTGACGTTTTTGATTTTTCAGGGTTTTTTTGCAGTGGGTAACCAGGTGCAGCTGGTGGTAAATGTCGAAGCCCTGTTGGTCAGGGAAAGCCCGGAGCCGCGATGTCTGTGGTGCTGTAGATGCGCTGGGAATGGCCGGTGAGGAGCAGCAAGAGCTTGACTGACTGGGACTTTCGGTGTGGGAGCAATCGTGCGATGTTCGTGATTTTTCGTTTATTTTTTTCAGTGGGCGCCCAGGTGCAGCTGGTGGTAAACGTTGAAGCCCTGTTGGTCAGGGAAAGCGCAGAACCCCGATGTCTGTGGTGCTGTAGATGCACTGCCAAAGTCCGGTGAGTAGCAGCAAGAGCTTGAGTTGCTGGCACTTTCGGTGTGGGAGGAATCGTCCGACGTTCGTGATTTTTTGGGGTTTTATTTCAGTGGGCGCCCAGGTTCAGCTGGTGGTAAACGTTGAAGCCCTGTTGGTCAGGGAAAGCTCGGAGCCCCAATATCTGTGGTGCTGTAGATGCGCTGGGAATGGCCGGTGAGTAGCAGCAAGAGCTTGAGTTGCTGGCACTTTCGGTGTGGGAGCAATCGTGCGATTTTCGTGATTTTTCGTTTATTTTTTTCAGTGGGCGCCCAGGTGCAGCTGGTGGTAAACGTTGAAGCCCTGTTGTTCAGGGAAAGCGCAGAACCCCGATGTCTGTGGTGCTGTAGATGCGCTGCCAATGGCCGGTGAGGAGCAGCAAGAGCTTGAGTTGCTGGCACTTTTGGTGTGGGAGCAATCATCTGACGTTTTTGATTTTTCAGGGTTTTTTTTCAGTGGGTAACCAGGTGCAGCTGGTGGTAAATGTCGAAGCCCTGTTGGTCAGGGAAAGCCCGGAGCCCCGATGTCTGTGGTGCTGTAGATGCGCTGGGAATGGCTGGTGAGGAGCAGCAAGAGCTTGACTGACTGGGACTTTCGGTGTGGGAGCAATCGTCCGACGTTTGTGATATTTGGGGATTTTTTTTCCAGTGGGCGCCCAAGTTCAGCTGGTAGTAAACTTCTAAGCCCTGTTGGTCAGGGAAAGCCCGGAGCCCCGATGTCTGTGGTGCTGTAGATGCGCTGGGAATGGCTGGTGAGGAGCAGCTAGAGCTTGACAGGCTGGCACTTTCGGTGTTGGAGCAATCGTCCGACGTTCGTGATTTTTCGGGGTTTTTTTTCAGTGGGAGCCCAGGTGCAGCTGGTGGTAAATGTCGAAGTCCAGTTGGTCAGGGAAAGCCCGGAGCCCCGATGTCTGTGGCGCTGTAGATGCGGTGGGAATGGGAGGTGAGTAGCAGCAAGAGCTTGAGTTGCTGGCACTTTCAGTGTGGGAGGAATCGTCCGACTTTCGTGATTTTTCGGGATTTTATTTCAGTGGGCGCCCAGGTGCAGCTGGTGGTAAATGTCGAAGCCCTGTTGGTCAGGGAAAGCCCGGAGCCCCGATGTCTGTGGTGCTGTAGATGCGCTGGGAATGGCTGGTGAGGAGCAGCAAGAGCTTGACAGGCTGGCACTTTCGGTGTGGGAGCAATCGTCCGACGTTTTTGATTTTTCGGGGTTCTTTTCAGTGGGAGCCCAGGTGCAGCTGGTGGTAAACGTCGAAGCCCTGTTCGTCAGGAAAAGTCCAGAGCCCTGATGTCTGTGGTGCTGTAGATGCGCTGGGAATGGCCAGTGAGGAGCAGCAAGAGCTTGACTGGCTGGCACTTTCGGTGTGGGAGCAATCGTACGATGTTCGTGATTTTTCGTTTATTTTTATCAGTGGGCGCCCAGGTTCAGCTGGTGGTAAACGTTGAAGCCCTGTTGGTCAGGGAAAGCTCGGAGCCCCAATATCTGTGGTGCTGTAGATGCGCTGCCAATGGCCGGGAGGAGCAGCAAGAGCTTGACTGGCTGGCACTTTGGGTGTGGGAGCAATCGTCGGACGTTCGTGATTTTTCGGGGTTTTATTTCAGTGGGCGCCCAGGTTCAGCTGGTGGTAAACGTCGAAGCCCTGTTGGTCAGGGAAAGCCCGGAGCCGCGATGTCTGTGGTGCTGTAGATGCGCTGCCAATGGCCGGTGAGGAGCAGCAAGAGCTTGAGTTGCTGGCACTTTTGGTGTGGGAGCAATCGTCTGACGTTTTTGATTTTTCAGGGTTTTTTTTCAGTGGGTAACCAGGTGCAGCTGGTGGTAAATGTCGAAGCCCTGTTGGTCAGGGAAAGCCCGGAGCCCCGATGTCTGTGGTGCTGTAGATGCGCTGGGAATGGCCGGTGAGGAGCAGCAAGAGCTTGACTGGCTGGCACTTTCGGTGTGGGAGCAATCGTCCGACGTTCGTGATTTTTGGGGGTTTTATTTCAGTGGGCGCCCAGGTTCAGCTGGTGGTAAACGTCGAAGCCCGGTTGGTCAGGGAAAGCCCGGAGCCCCGATGTCTGTGGTGCTGTAGATGCGGTGGGAATGGGAGGTGAGTAGCAGCAAGAGCTTGAGTTGCTGGCACTTTCGGTGTGGGAGCAATCGTCCGACGTTTTTGATTTTTCAGGGTTTTTTTTCAGTGAGTAACCAGGTGCAGCTGGTGGTAAATGTCGAAGCCCTGTTGGTCAGGGAAAGCCCGGAGCCCCGATTTCTGTGGTGCTGTAGATGCGCTGCCAATGGCCGGTGAGGAGCAGCAAGAGCTTGAGTTGCTGGCACTTTCGTTGTGGGAGCAATCGTCCGACGTTCGTGATTTTTCGGGGTTTTATTTCAGTGGGCGCCCAGGTGCAGCTGGTGGTAAATGTCAAAGCCCTGTTGGTCAGGGAAAGCCCGGAGCCCCGATGTCTGTGGTGCTGTAGATGCGCTGCCAATGGCCGCTGAGGAGCAGCAAGAGCTTGACAGGCTGGCACTTTCGGTGTGGGAGCAATCGTCCGAATTTCGTGATTTTTCGGGGTTCTTTTCAGTGGGAGCCCAGCTGCAGGGAGTGGTAAACGTCGAAGCCCTGTTGGTCAGGGAAAGCCCGGAGCCCCGATGTCTGTGGTGCTGTAGATGCGCTGGGAATGGCCGGTGAGGAGCAGCAAGAGCTTGACAGGCTGGCACTTTCGGTGTGGGAGCAATCGTCCGACGTTTTTGATTTTTCAGGGTTTTTTTTCAGTGGGAGCCCAGGTGCAGCTGGTGGTAAACGTCGAAGCCCTGTTCGTCAGGGAAAGCCCAGAGCCCCGATGTCTGTGGTGCTGTAGATGCGCTGGGAATGGCTGGTGAGGAGCAGCTAGAGCTTGACAGGCTGGCACTTTCGGTGTTGGAGCAATCGTCCGACGTTCGTGATTTTTCGGGGTTTTTTTTCAGTGGGCGCCCAGGTGCAGCTGGTGGTAAACGTCGAAGCCCAGTTGGTCAGGGAAAGCCCGGAGCCCCGATGTCTGTGGTGCTGTAGATGCGCTGGGAATGGCCGGTGAGTAGCAGCAAGAGCTTGACAGGCTGGCATTTAAGGTGTGGCAGGAATCGTCCGACATTTGTGATTTTTGGGGTTTTTTTTTCAGGGGGCACCCAGGTGCAGCTGGTGGTAAATGTCGAAGCCCGGTTCGTCAGGGAAAGCCCGGAGCCCCGATGTCTGTGGTGCTGTAGATGCGCTTGGAATGGGCGGTGAGGAGCAGCAAGAGCTTGACTTGCTGGCACTTTGGGTGTGGGAGCAATCGTCGGACGTTCGTGATTTTTCGGGGTTTTTTTTCAGTGGGCGCCCAGGTGCAGCTGGTGGTAAACGTCGAAGCCCTGTTGGTCAGGGAAAGCCCAGAGCCCCGATGTCTGTGGTGCTGTAGATGCGCTGGGAATGGCTGGTGAGGAGCAGCTAGAGCTTGACAGGCTGGCACTTTCGGTGTTGGAGCAATCGTAGGACGTTTGTGATTTTTCGGGGTTCTTTTCAGTGGGCGCCCAGGTTCAGCTGGTGGTAAACGTCGAAGCCCTGTTGGTCAGGGAAAGCCCGGAGCCCCGATGTCTGTGGTGCTGTAGATGCGATGGGAATGGCCGGTGAGGAGCAGCAAGAGCTTGACAGGCTGGCACTTTCGGTGTGGGAACAATCGTCCGACGTTTTTGATTTTTCAGGGTTTTTTTTCAGTGGGTAACCAGGTGAAGCTGGTGGTAAACGTCGAAGCCCTGTTGGTCAGGGAAAGTCCAGAGCCCTAATGTCTGTGGTGCTGTAGATGCGCTGGGAATGGCCGGTGAGTAGCAGCAAGAGCTTGACAGGCTGGCATTTAAGGTGTGGCAGGAATCGTCCGACATTTGTGATTTTTCAGGGTTTTTTTTCAGTGGGTAACCAGGTGCAGCTGGTGGTAAATGTCGAAGCCCTGTTGGTCAGGGAAAGCCCGGAGCCGCGATCTCTGTGGTGCTGTAGATGCGCTGGGAATGGCCAGTGAGGAGCAGCAAGAGCTTGACAGGCTGGCACTTTCGGTGTGGGAGCAATCGTGCGATGTTCGTGATTTTTCGTTTATTTTTTTCAGTGGGCGCCCAGGTGCAGCTGGTGGTAAACGTTGAAGCCCTGTTGGTCAGGGAAAGCGCAGAACCCCAATATCTGTGGTGCTGTAGATGCGCCTCCAATGGCCGGTGAGGAGCAGCAAGAGCTTGACAGGCTGGCATTTAAGGTGTGGCAGGAATCGTCCGACATTTGTGATTGTTGGGGTTTTTTTTCAGGGGGCACCCAGGTGCAGCTGGTGGTAAATGTCGAAGCCCTGTTGGTCAGGAAAAGCCCGGAGCCGCGATGTCTGTGGTGCTGTAGATGCGCTGCCAATGGCCGGTGAGGAGCAGCAAGAGCTTGAGTTGCTGGCACTTTTGGTGTGGGAGCAATCGTCTGACGTTTTTGATTTTTCAGGGTTTTTTTTCAGTGGGTAACCAGGTGCAGCTGGTGGTAAATGTCGAAGCCCTGTTGGTCAGGGAAAGCCCGGAGCCGCGATGTCTGTGGTGCTGTAGATGCGCTGGGAATGGCCAGTGAGGAGCAGCAAGAGCTTGACTGACTGGGACTTTCGGTGTGGGAGCAATCGTCCGACGTTTGTGATATTTGGGGATTTTTTTTCCAGTGGGCGCCCAAGTTCAGCTGGTAGTAAACTTCTAAGCCCTGTTGGTCAGGGAAAGCCCGGAGCCCCGATGTCTGTGGTGCTGTAGATGCGCTGGGAATGGCCGGTGAGGAGCAGCTAGAGCTTGAGTTGCTGGCACTTTCAGTGTGGGAGGAATCGTCCGACGTTCGTGATTTTTCGGGGTTTTATTTCAGTGGGCGCCCAGGTGCAGCTGGTGGTAAATGTCGAAGCCCTGTTGGTCAGGGAAAGCCCGGAGCCCCGATGTCTGTGGTGCTGTAGATGCGCTGCCAATGGCCGGTGAGGAGCAGCAAGTGCTTGACTTGCTGGCACTTTCGGTGTGGGAGCAATCGTCCGATGTTCGTGATTTTTCGTTTATTTTTTTCAGTGGGCGCCCAGGTTCAACTGGTGGTAAATGTCGAAGCCCTGTTGGTCAGGGAAAGCCCGGAGCCCCGATGTCTGTGGTGCTGTAGATGCGCTGGGAATGGCTGGTGAGGAGCAGCAAGAGCTTGAGTTGCTGGCACTTTCGGTGTTGGAGCAATCGTCCGACGTTCGTGATTTTTCAGGGTTTTTTTTCAGTGGGCGCCCAGGTTCAGCTGGTGGTAAACGTCGAAGCCCTGTTGGTCAGGGAAAGCCCGGATCCCCGATGTCTGTGGTGCTGTAGATGCACTGCCAAAGTCCGGTGAGGAGCAGCAAGAGCTTGAGTTGCTGGCACTTTCGGTGTGGGAGCAATCGTCCGACGTTCGTGACTTTTCGGGGTTTTATTTCAGTGGGCGCCCAGGTGCAGCTGGTGGTAAACGTCGAAGCCCAGTTGGTCAGGGAAAGCCCGGAGCCCCGATGTCTGTGGTGCTGTAGATGCGCTGGGAATGGGAGGTGAGTAGCAGCAAGAGCTTGAGTTGCTGGCACTTTCAGTATGGGAGCAATCGTCCGACGTTCGTGATTTTTCGGGGTTTTATTTCAGTGGGCGCCCAGGTGCAGCTGGTGGTAAACGTCGAAGCCCTGTTGGTCAGGGAAAGCCCGGAGCCCCGATGTCTGTGGTGCTGTAGATGCACTGGGAATGGCCGGTGAGTAGCAGCAAGAGCTTGACTGGCTGGCACTTTCGGTGTGGGAGCAATCGTCCGACGTTCGTGATTTTTCGGGGTTCTTTTCAGTGGGAGCCCAGGTGCAGCTGGTGGTAAATGTCGAAGCCCTGTTGGTCAGGGAAAGCCCGGAGCCCCGATGTCTGTGGTGCTATAGATGTGCTGCCAATGGGCGGTGAGTAGCAGCAAGAGCTTGAGTTGCTGGCACTTTCGGTGTGGGAGCAATCATCCGATGTTCGTGATTTTTCGTTTTTTTTTTCAGTGGGAGCCCAGGTGCAGCTGGTGGTAAATGTCGAAGCCCTGTTGGTCAGGGAAAGCCCGGAGCCCCGATGTCTGTGGTGCTGTAGATGCACTGGGAATGGCCGGTGAGGAGCAGCAAGAGCTTGAGTTGCTGGCACTTTCGGTGTGGGAGCAATCATCCGATGTTCGTGATTTTTCGTTTTTTTTTTCAGTGGGAGCCCAGGTGCAGCTGGTGGTAAACGTCGAAGCCCAGTTGGTCAGGGAAAGCCCGGAGCCCCGATGTCTGTGGTGCTGTAGATGCACTGCCAAAGTCCGGTGAGTAGCAGCAAGAGCTTGACTGGCTGGCACTTTCGGTGTGGGAGCAATCGTCCGACGTTCGTGATTTTTCGGGGTTCTTTTCAGTGGGAGCCCAGGTGCAGCTGGTGGTAAATGTCGAAGCCCTGTTGGTCAGGGAAAGCCCGGAGCCCCGATGTCTGTGGTGCTATAGATGTGCTGCCAATGGGCGGTGAGTAGCAGCAAGAGCTTGAGTTGCTGGCACTTTCGGTGTGGGAGCAATCATCCGATGTTCGTGATTTTTCGTTTTTTTTTTCAGTGGGAGCCCAGGTGCAGCTGGTGGTAAATGTCGAAGCCCTGTTGGTCAGGGAAAGCCCGGAGCCCCGATGTCTGTGGTGCTGTAGATGCACTGGGAATGGCCGGTGAGGAGCAGCAAGAGCTTGACAGGCTGGCATTTAAGGTGTGGCAGGAATCGTCCGACGTTCGTGATTTTTGGGGTTTTTTTTTCAGTGGGATCCCAGGTGCAGCTGGTGGTAAATGTCGAAGGCCTGTTGGTCAGGGAAAGCCCGGAGCCCCGATGTCTGTGGTGCTGTAGATGCGCTGGGAATGGCTGGTGAGGAGCAGCTAGAGCTTGACAGGCTGGCACTTTCGGTGTGGGAGCAATCGTCCGATGTTCGTGATTTTTCGTTTATTTTTTTCAGTGGGCGCCCAGGTTCAGCTGGTGGTAAACGTCGAAGCCCTGTTGGTCAGGGAAAGCGCAGAACCCCAATGTCTGTGGTGCTGTAGATGCACTGCCAAAGTCTGGTGAGTAGCAGCAAGAGCTTGAGTTGCTGGCACTTTCGTTGTGGGAGCAATCGTCCGACGTTCGTGATTTTTCGGGGTTTTATTTCAGTGGGCGCCCAGGTGCAGCTGGTGGTAAATGTCGAAGCCCTGTTGGTCAGGTAAAGCCCGGAGCCCCGATGTCTGTGGTGCTGTAGATGCGCTGCCAATGGCCGGTGAGGAGCAGCAAGAGCTTGACAGGCTGGCACTTTTGGTGTGGGAGCAATCGTCCGACGTTTTTGATTTTTCAGGGTTTTTTTTCAGTGGGTAACCAGGTGCAGCTGGTGGTAAATGTCGAAGCCCTGTTGGTCAGGGAAAGCCCGGAGCCCCGATGTCTGTGGTGCTGTAGATGCGCTGGGAATGGCCGGTGAGGAGCAGCAAGAGCTTGACTGTCTGGCACTTCCGGTGTGGGAGCAATCGTCCGATGTTCGTGATTTTTCGTTTATTTTTTTCAGTGGGCGCCCAGGTGCAGCTGGTGGTAAATGTCGAAGCCCTGTTGGTCAGGGAAAGCCCGGAGCCCCGATGTCTGTGGTGCTGTAGATGCGCTGGGAATGGCCGGTGAGGAGCAGCAAGAGCTTGACTGGCTGGCACTTTCGCTGTGGGAGCAATCGTCCGACGTTTGTGATATTTGGGGATTTTTTTTCCAGTGGGCGCCCAGGTTCAGCTCGTAGTAAACTTCTAAGCCGTGTTGGTCAGGGAAAGCCCGGAGCCCCGATGTCTGTGGTGCTGTAGATGCGCTGGGAATGGCTGGCGAGGAGCAGCAAGAGCTTGACTGGCTGGCACTTTTGGTGTGGGATCAATCGTCCGACGTTTTTGATTTTTCAGGGTTTTTTTTCAGTCGGTAACCAGGTGCAGCTGGTGGTAAATGTCGAAGCCCTGTTGGTCAGGGAAAGCCCGGAGCCGCGATGTCTGTGGTGCTGTAGATGCGCTGGGAATGGCCGGTGAGGAGTAGCAAGAGCTTGACTGGCTGGCACTTTCGGTGTGGGAGCAATCGTCCGATGTTCGTGATTTTTCGTTTATTTTTTTCAGTGGGCGCCCAGGTGCAGCTGATGGTAAATGTCGAAGCCCTCTTGGTCAGGGAAAGCGTAGAACCCCGATGTCTGTGGTGCTGTAGATGCACTGCCAAAGTCCGGTGAGTAGCAGCAAGAGCAGGAGTTGCTGGCACTTTCGGTGTGGGAGGAATCGTCCGACGTTCGTGATTTTTTAGGGTTTTATTTTAGTGGGCACCCAGGTGCAGCTGGTCGTAAATGTCGAAGCCCTGTTGGTCAGGTAAAGCCCGGAGCCCCGATGTCTGTGGTGCTGTAGATACACTGCCAAAGTCCGGTGAGGAGCAGCAAGAGGCTGACATGCTGGCACTTTCGATGCGGGTGCAATCGTCCGACGTTCGTGATTTTTCAGGGTTTTTTTCAGTGGGCGCCCAGGTGCAGCTGGTGGTAAATGTCGAAGCCCTGTTGGTCAGGGAAAGCCCGGAGCCCCGATGTCTGTGGTGCTATAGATGTGCTGCCAATGGGCGGTGAGTAGCAGCAAGAGCTTGAGTTGCTGGCACTTTCGGTGTGGGAGCAATCATCCGATGTTCGTGATTTTTCATTTTTTTTTTCAGTGGGCGCCCAGGTTCAGCTGGTGGTAAACGTCGAAGCCCAGTTGGTCAGGGAAAGCCCGGAGCCCCGATGTCTGTGGTGCTGTAGATGCACTGCCAAAGTCCGGTGAGTAGCAGCAAGAGCTTGACTGGCTGGCACTTTCGGTGTGGGAGCAATCGTCCGACGTTCGTGATTTTTCGGGGTTCTTTTCAGTGGGAGCCCAGGTGCAGCTGGTGGTAAATGTCGAAGCCCTGTTGGTCAGGGAAAGCCCGGAGCCCCGATGTCTGTGGTGCTATAGATGTGCTGCCAATGGGCGGTGAGTAGCAGCAAGAGCTTGAGTTGCTGGCACTTTCGGTGTGGGAGCAATCATCCGATGTTCGTGATTTTTCGTTTTTTTTTTCAGTGGGAGCCCAGGTGCAGCTGGTGGTAAATGTCGAAGCCCTGTTGGTCAGGGAAAGCCCGGAGCCCCGATGTCTGTGGTGCTGTAGATGCACTGGGAATGGCCGGTGAGGAGCAGCAAGAGCTTGACAGGCTGGCATTTAAGGTGTGGCAGGAATCGTCCGACGTTCGTGATTTTTGGGGTTTTTTTTTCAGGGGGCACCCAGGTGCAGCTGGTGGTAAATGTCGAAGGCCTGTTGGTCAGGGAAAGCCCGGAGCCCCGATGTCTGTGGTGCTGTAGATGCACTGCCAAAGTCTGGTGAGTAGCAGCAAGAGCTTGAGTTGCTGGCACTTTCGTTGTGGGAGCAATCGTCCGACGTTCGTGATTTTTCGGGGTTTTATTTCAGTGGGCGCCCAGGTGCAGCTGGTGGTAAATGTCGAAGCCCTGTTGGTCAGGTAAAGCCCGGAGCCCCGATGTCTGTGGTGCTGTAGATGCGCTGCCAATGGCCGGTGAGGAGCAGCAAGAGCTTGACAGGCTGGCACTTTTGGTGTGGGAGCAATCGTCCGACGTTTTTGATTTTTCAGGGTTTTTTTTCAGTGGGTAACCAGGTGCAGCTGGTGGTAAATGTCGAAGCCCTGTTGGTCAGGGAAAGCCCGGAGCCCCGATGTCTGTGGTGCTGTAGATGCGCTGGGAATGGCCGGTGAGGAGCAGCAAGAGCTTGACTGTCTGGCACTTCCGGTGTGGGAGCAATCGTCCGATGTTCGTGATTTTTCGTTTATTTTTTTCAGTGGGCGCCCAGGTGCAGCTGGTGGTAAATGTCGAAGCCCTGTTGGTCAGGGAAATCCCGGAGCCCCGATGTCTGTGGTGCTGTAGATGCGCTGCCAATGGGCGGTGAGGAACAGCAAGAGCTTGACTGGCTGGCACTTTCGCTGTGGGAGCAATCGTCCGACGTTTGTGATATTTGGGGATTTTTTTTCCAGTGGGCGCCCAGGTTCAGCTCGTAGTAAACTTCTAAGCCGTGTTGGTCAGGGAAAGCCCGGAGCCCCGATGTCTGTGGTGCTGTAGATGCGCTGGGAATGGCTGGCGAGGAGCAGCAAGAGCTTGACTGGCTGGCACTTTTGGTGTGGGATCAATCGTCCGACGTTTTTGATTTTTCAGGGTTTTTTTTCAGTCGGTAACCAGGTGCAGCTGGTGGTAAATGTCGAAGCCCTGTTGGTCAGGGAAAGCCCGGAGCCGCGATGTCTGTGGTGCTGTAGATGCGCTGGGAATGGCCGGTGAGGAGTAGCAAGAGCTTGACTGGCTGGCACTTTCGGTGTGGGAGCAATCGTCCGATGTTCGTGATTTTTCGTTTATTTTTTTCAGTGGGCGCCCAGGTGCAGCTGATGGTAAATGTCGAAGCCCTCTTGGTCAGGGAAAGCGTAGAACCCCGATGTCTGTGGTGCTGTAGATGCACTGCCAAAGTCCGGTGAGTAGCAGCAAGAGCTGGAGTTGCTGGCACTTTCGGTGTGGGAGGAATCGTCCGACGTTCGTGATTTTTTAGGGTTTTATTTTAGTGGGCGCCCAGGTGCAGCTGGTCGTAAACATCGAAGCCCTGTTGGTCAGGGAAAGCTCGGAGCCCCGATGTCTGTGGTGCTGTAGATACACTGCCAAAGTCCGGTGAGGAGCAGCAAGAGCTTGACTGGCTGACACTTTTGGTGTGGGAGCAATCGTCCGACGTTCGTCATTTTTCAGGGTTTTATTTCAGTGGGCGCCCAGGTGCAGCTGGTGGTAAATGTCGAAGCCCTGTTGGTCAGCGGAAGCCCGGAGCCCCGATGTCTGTGGTGCTGTAGATGCGCTGGGAATGGGTGGTGAGGAGCAGCAAGAGCTTGTGTTGCTGGCACTTTCGGTGTGGGAGCAATCGTCCGACATTCATGATTTTTCGGGGTTTTTTTTTTCAGTGGGCGCCCAGGTGCAGCTGGTGGTAAACGTCGAAGCCCTGTTGGTCAGGGAAAGCCCAGAGCCCCGATGTCTGTGGTGCTGTAGATGCGCTGCCAATGGCCGGTGAGGAGCAGCAAGAGCTTGACTGGCTGGCACTTTCGGTGTGGGAGCAATCGTCCGATGTTCGTGATTTTTCGTTTATTTTTTTCAGTGGGCGCCCAGGTGCAGCTGGTGGTAAACGTCGAAGCCCTGTTGGTCAGGGAAAGCGCAGAACCCCGATGTCTGTGGTGCTGTAGATGCACTGCTAAAGTCCGGTGAGTAGCAGCAAGAGCTTGAGTTGCTGGCACTTTTGATGTGGGAGGAATCGTCCGACGTTCGTGATTTTTCGGGGTTTTATTTCAGTGGGCGCCCAGGTTCAGCTGGTGGTAAACGTCGAAGCCCTGTTCATCAGGGAAAGCCCGGAGCCCCGATGTCTGTGGTGCTGTAGGTGCGCTGCTAATGGCCGGCGACGAGCAGCAAGAGCTTGACTGTCTGGCACTTTCGGTGTGGGAGCAATCGTCCGACGTTTGTGATATTTGGGGATTTTTTTTCCAGTGGGCGCCCAGGTTCAGCTCGTAGTTAACTTCTAAGCACTGTTGGTCAGGGAAAGCCCGGAGCCCCGATGTCTGTGGTGCTGTAGATGCGCTGGGAATGGCTGGTGAGGAGCAGCTAGAGCTTGACAGGCTGGCACTTTCGTTCTGGGAGCAATCGTAGGACGTTTGTGATTTTTCGGGGTTCTTTTCAGTGGGCGCTTAGGTTCAGCTGGTGGTAAACGTCGAAGCCCTGTTGGTCAGGGAAAGCCCGGAGCCCCGATGTCTGTGGTGCTGTAGATGCGCTGGGAATGGCCGGTGAGGAGCAGGAAGAGCTTGACAGGCTGGCACATTCGGTGTGGGAGCAATCGTCCGACGTTTTTGATTTTTCAGGGTTTTTTTTCAGTGGGTAACCAGGTGCAGCTGGTGGTAAACGTCGAAGCCCTGTTCGTCAGGGAAAGTGCAGAGCCCTAATGTCTGTGGTGCTGTAGATGCGCTGGGAATGGCCGGTGAGTAGCAGCAAGAGCTTGACAGGCTGGCATTTAAGGTGTGGCAGGAATCGTCCGACATTTGTGATTTTTGGGGTTTTTTTTTCAGGGGGCACCCAGGTGCAGCTGGTGGTAAATGTCGAAGCCCTGTTGGTCAGGGAAAGCCCAGAGCCGCGATGTCTGTGGTGCTGTAGATGCGCTGCCAATGGCCGGTGAGGAGCAGCAAGAGCTTGAGTTGCTGGCACTTTTGGTGTGGGAGCAATCGTCCGACGTTTTTGATTTTTCAGGGTTTTATTTCAGTGGGCGCCCAGGTTCAGCTGGTGGTAAACGTTGAAGCCCTGTTGGTCAGGGAAAGCTCGGAGCCCCGATATCTGTGGTGCTGTAGATGCGCTGCCAATGGCCGGGGAGGAGCAGCAAGAGCTTGACTGGCTGGCACTTTCGGTGTGGGAGCAATCGTCGGACGTTCGTGATTTTTCGGGGTTTTATTTCAGTGGGCGCCCAGGTGCAGCTGGTGGTAAACTTCTAAGCCCTGTTGGTCAGGGAAAGCCCGGAGCCCCGATGTCTGTGGTGCTGTAGATGCGCTGGGAATGGCCGGTGTTCAGCAGCTAGAGCTTGACTGTCTGGCACTTTTGGTGTGGGAGCAATCGTCCGACGTTCGTGATTTTTCGGGGTTCTTTTCAGTGGGAGCCCAGGTTCAGCGAGTGGTAAACGTCGAAGCCCTGTTGGTCAGGGAAAGCACAGAGCCCCGATGTCTGTGGTGCTGTAGATGCGCTGCCAATGGCCGGTGAGGAGCAGCAAGAGCTTGACTGGCTGGCACTTTCAGTGTGGGAGCAATAGTCCGACGTTTGTGATTTTTCGGGGTTTTATTTCAGTGGGCAACGAGGTGCAGCTGGTCGTAAATGTCGAAGGCCTGTTGGTCAGGGAATGCCCGGAGCCGCGATGTCCGTGGTGCTGTACATGCGCTGCCAATGGCCGGTGAGGAGCAGCAAGAGCTTGACTGGCTGGGACTTTTGGTGTGGGAGCAATCGTCTGACGTTTGTGATATTTGGGGATTTTTTTTCCAGTGGGCGCCCAGGTTCAGCTCGTAGTTAACTTCTAAGCACTGTTGGTCAGGGAAAGCCCGGAGCCCCGATGTCTGTGGTGCTGTAGATGCGCTGCCAATGGCCGGTGAGGAGCAGCAAGAGCTTGACTGGCTTGCACTTTTGGTGTGGGAGCAATCGTCCGACGTTTGTAATTTTTCGGGGTTCTTTTCAGTGGGCGCCCACATGCAGCTGGTGGTAAACGTCGAAGCCCTGTTGGTCAGGGAAAGCCCGGAGCCCCGATGTCTGTGGTGCTGTAGATGGGCTGGCAATGGCCGGTGAGGAGCAGCAAGAGCTTGAGTTGCTGGCACTTTCGGTGTGGGAGCAATCGTCCGACGTTTGTGATTTTTCGTTTATTTTTTTCAGTGGGCGCCCAGGTGCAGCGGGTGGTAAATGTCGAAGCCGTGTTGGTCAGGGAATGCCCGGAGCCCCGATGTCTGTGGTGCTGTAAATGCGCTGGGAATGGCCGGTGAGGAGCAGCAAGAGCTTGACTGGTTGGCACTTTCATTGTGGGAGCAATCGTGCGATGTTCGTCATTTTTCGTTTATTTTTTTCAGTGGGCGCCCAGGTTCAGCTGGTGGTAAATGTCGAAGCCGTGTTGGTCAGGGAATGCCCGGAGCCCCGATGTCTGTGGTGCTGTAGATGCGCTGCCAATGGCCGGTGAGGAGCAGCAAGAGCTTGACTGTCTGGCACTTTGGGTGTGCGAGCAATCGTCGGACGTTTGTGATTTTTGGGGATTTTTATTCACTGGGCGCCCTGGTGCAGCTGGTGGTAAATGTCGAAGCCCTGTTGGTCAGGGAAAGCCCGGAGCCGCGATGTCTGTGGTGCTGTAGATGCGCTGCCAATGGCCGGTGAGTAGCAGCAAGAGCTTGACAGGCTGGCATTTAAGGTGTGGCCGGAATCGTCCGACATTTGTGATTTTTGGGGTTTTTTTTTTCAGGGGGCACCCAGGTGCAGCTGGTGGTAAATGTCGAAGGCCTGTTGGTCAGGGAAAGCCCGGAGCCGCGATGTCTGTGGTGCTGTAGATGCGCTGCCAATGGCCAGTGAGGAGCAGCAAGAGATTGACTGGCTGGCACTTTCGGTGTGGGAGCAATAGTCCGACGTTTGTGATTTTTCGGGGTTTTTTACTTTCAGTGGGCGCCCAGGTGCAGCTGGTGGTAAACGTCGAAGCCCTGTTGGTCAGGGAAAGCCCGGAGCCCCAATGTCTGTGGTGCTGTAGATGCGCTGGGAATGGGAGGTGAGGAGCAGCAAGAGCTTGAGTTGCTGGCACTTTCAGTGTGGGAGCAATTGTCCGATGTTCGTGATTTTTCGGGGTTGTTTTCAGTGGGCGCCCAGGTGTAGCGGGTGGTAAACGTCGAAGCCGTGTTCGTCAGGGAAAGTCCAGAGCCCTGATGTCTGTGGTGCTGTAGATGCGCTGGGAATGGCCGGTGAGTAGCAGCAAGAGCTTGAGTTGCTGGCACTTTCGGTGTGGGACCAATCGTCCGACGTTCGTGATTCTTTGGGGTTTTACTTTCAGTGGGCGCCCTAGTTCAGCTGGTGGTAAACTTCTAAGCCCTGTTGGTCAGGGAAAGCCCTGAGCCCCGATGTCTGTGGTGCTGTAGATGCGCTGCCAATGGCCGGTGAGGAGCAGCAAGAGCTTGACTGGCTGGCACTTTCGGTGTGGGAGCAATAGTCCGACGTTTGTGATTTTTCGGGGTTTTTTTCAGTGGGCGCCCAGGTGCAGCTGGTGGTAAATGTCGAAGCCCTGTTGGTCAGGGAAATCCCGGAGCCCCGATGTCTGTGGTGCTGTAGATGCGCTGCCAATGGCCGGTGAGGAGCAGCAAGAGCTTGACTGGCTGGGACTTTCGGTGTTGGAGCAATCGTCCGACGTTTGTGATATTTGGGGATTTTTTTTCCAGTGGGCGCCCAGGTTCAGCTCGTAGTTAACTTCTAAGCACTGTTGGTCAGGGAAAGCCCGGAGCCCCGATGTCTGTGGTGCTGTAGATGCGCTGGGAATGGCTGGTGAGGAGCAGCTAGAGCTTGACAGGCTGGCACTTTCGGTGTGGGAGCAATCGTCCGACGTTCGTGATTTTTCGGGGTTCTTTTCAGTCGGCGCCCAGTTTCAGCTGGTGGTAAACGTCGAAGCCCTGTTGGTCAGGGAAAGCCCAGAGCCCCGATGTCTGTGGTGCTGTAGATGCGCTGGGAATGGCCGGTGAGGAGCAGCAAGAGCTTGACAGGCTGGCACTTTCGGTGTGGGAGCAATCGTCCGACGTTTTTGATTTTTCAGGGTTTTTTTTCAGTGGGTAACCAGGTGCAGCTGGTGGTAAACGTCGAAGCCCTGTTCGTCAGGGAAAGCTCGGAGCCCCGATATCTGTGGTGCTGTAGATGCGCTGCCAATGGCCGGGGAGGAGCAGCAAGAGCTTGACTGGCTGGCACTTTGGGTGTGGGAGCAATCGTCGGACGTTCGTGATTTTTCGGGGTTTTATTTCAGTGGGCGCCCAGGTGCAGCTGGTGGTAAATGTCGAAGCCCTGTTGGTCAGGGAAAGCCCGGAGCCCCGATGTCTGTGGTGCTGTAGATGCGCTGCCAATGGCCGGTGAGGAGCAGCAAGAGCTTGACAGGCTGGCATTTAAGGTGTGGCAGGAATCGTCCGACATTTGTGATTGTTGGGGTTTTTTTTTCAGGGGGCACCCAGGTTCAGCTGGTGCTAAATTTCGAAGCCCTGTTGGTCAGGGAAAGCCCGGAGCCCCGATGTCTGTGGTGCTGTAGATGCCCTGCCAATGGGCGGTGAGGAGCAGCAAGAGCTTGAGTTGCTGGCACTTTTGGTGTGGGAGCAATCGTCCGATGTTCGTGATTTTTCATTTATTTTTTTCAGTGGGCGCCCAGGTGCAGCTGGTGGTAAACATCGAAGCCCTGTTGGTCAGGGAAAGCGCAGAGCCCCGATGTCTGTGGTGCTGTAGATGCACTGCCAAAGTCCGGTGAGTAGCAGCAAGAGCTTGAGTTGCTGGCACTTTCGTTGTGGGAGCAATCGTCCGACGTTCGTGATTTTTCGGGGTTTTATTTCAGTGGGCGCCCAGGTGCAGCAGGTGGTAAATGTCGAAGCCCTGATGGTCAGGGAAAGCCCGGAGCCCCGATGTCTGTGGTGCTGTAGATGCGCTGCCAATGGCCGGTGAGGAGCAGCAAGAGCTTGACTGGCTGGCACTTTCAATGTGGGAACAATCGTCCGACGTTCGTGATTTTTCGGTTTTTTTTTCCAGTGGGCGCCCAGGTTCAGCTGGTGGTAAACGTCGAAGCCCTGTTGGTCAGGGAAAGCCCGGACCCCCGATGTCTGTGGTGCTGTAGATGCGCTGGGAATGGCCGGTGAGGAGCAGCAAGAGCTTGTGTTGCTGGCACTTTCGGTGTGGGTGCAATCGTCCGACGTTCGTGATTTTTCAGGGTTCTTTTCAGTGGGAGCCCAGGTGCAGCGAGTGGTAAACGTCGAAGCCCTGTTGGTCAGGGAAAGCCCGGAGCTCCGATGTCTGTGGTGCTGTAGATGCGCTGCCAATGGCCGGTGAGGAGAAGCAAGAGCTTGAGTTGCTGGCACTTTCGGTGTGGGAGCAATCGTCCGACGTTTTTGATTTTTCAGGGTTTTTTTTCAGTGGGTAACCAGGTGCAGCTGGTGGTAAATGTCGAAACCCTGTTGGTCAGGGAAAGCCCGGAGCCCCGATGTCTGTGGTGCTGTAGATGCGCCTCCAATGGCCGGTGAGGAGCAGCAAGAGCTTGACTGGCTGGCACTTTCGGTGTGGGAGCAATCGTCCGACGTTTGTGATATTTGGGGATTTTTTTTCCAGTGGGCGCCCAAGTTCAGCTGGTAGTAAACTTCTAAGCCCAGTTGGTCAGGGAAAGCCCGGAGCCCCGATGTCTGTGGTGCTGTAGATGCGCTGCCAATGGCCGGTGAGTAGCAGCAAGAGCTTGAGTTGCTGGCACTTTCGGTGTGGGAGCAATCGTCCGACGTTCGTGATTTTTCGGGGTTCTTTTCAGTGGGCGCCTAGGTGCAGCTGGTGGTAAATGTCGAAGCCCTGTTGGTCAGGGAAAGCCCGGAGCCCCGATGTCTGTGGTGCTGTAGATGCGCTGGGAATGGCCGGTGAGGAGCAGCAAGAGCTTGGCTGGCTGGCACTTTCGGTGTGGGAGCAATCGTCCGACGTTCGTGATTTTTCATGGTTTTTTTTCAGTGGGTAAACTGGTGCAGCTGGTGGTAAATGTCGAAGCCCTGTTGGTCAGGGAAAGCCCGGAGTCTTGATGTCTGTGGTGCTGTAGATTCACTGCTAGTGGCCGGTGAGGAGCAGCAAGAGCTTGAGTTGCTGGCACTTTCGGTGTGGGAGCAATCGTCCGACGTTCGTGATTTTTCGGGGTTCTTTTCAGTGGGCGCCTAGGTGCAGCTGGTGGTAAATGTCGAAGCCCTGTTGGTCAGGGAAAGCCCGGAGCCCCGATGTCTGTGGTGCTGTAGATGCGCTGCCAATGGCCGGTAAGTAGCAGCAAGAGCTTGAGTTGCTGGCACTTTCGGTGTGGGAGCAATCGTCCGACGTTCGTGATTTTTCGGGGTTCTTTTCAGTGGGCGCCCAGGTTCAGCTGGTGGTAAACGTCGAAGCCCTGTTGGTCAGGGAAAGCCCGGAGCCCCGATGTCTGTGGTGCTGTAGATGCGCTGCCAATGGCCGGTGAGTAGCAGCAAGAGCTTGAGTTGCTGGCACTTTCGGTGTGGGAGCAATCGTCCGACGTTCGTGATTTTTCGGGGTTCTTTTCAGTGGGCGCCCAGGTGCAGCGAGTGGTAAACGTCGAAGCCCTGTTGGTCAGGGAAAGCCCGGAGCCCCGATGTCTGTGGTGCTGTAGATGAGCTGCCAGTGGCCGGTGAGTAACTGCAAGAGCTTGACTGGCTGGCACTTTCGGTGTGGGAGCAATCATCCGACGTTTTTGATTTTTCAGTGTTTTTTTTCAGTGCGTAACCAGGTGCAGCTGGTGGTAAATGTCGAAGCCCTGTTGGTCAGGGAAAGCCCGGAGCCCCGATGTCTGTGGTGCTGTAGATGCGCTGCCAATGGGCAGTGAGTAGCAGCAAGAGCTTGAGTTGCTGGCACTTTCGGTGTGGGAGCAATCGTCCGACGTTCATGATTTTTGGGGTTTTTTTTTCAGTGGGCGCCCAGGTGCAGCCGGTGGTAAATTTCGAAGTCCTGTTGGTCAGGGAAAGCCCGGAGCCCCGATATCTGTGGTGCTGTAGATGCGCTGCCAATGGCCGGGGAGGAGCAGCAAGAGCTTGGCTGGCTGGCACTTTCGGTGTGGGAGCAATCGTCCGACGTTCGTGATTTTTCAGGGTTTTTTTTCAGTGGGCAACCAGGTGCAGCGAGTGGTAAACGTCGAAGCCCTGTTGGTCAGGGAAAGCCCGGGGCCTTGATGTCTGTGGTGCTGTAGATGCGCTGGGAATGGACAGGGAGGAGCAGCAAGAGCTTGACTGGCTGGCACTTTCGGTGTGGGAGCAATCGTCCGACGTTCGTGATTTTTCGGGGTTTTACTTTCAGTGGGCGCCCAGGTGCAGCTGGTGGTAAACGTCGAAGCCCAGTTGGTCAGGGAAAGCCCGGAGCCCCGATGTCTGTGGTGCTGTAGATGCGCTGCCAAAGCCCGGTGAGGAGCAGCAAGAGCTTGACTGGCTGGCACTTTCGGTGTGGGAGCAATCGTGCGATGGTCGTGATTTTTCGTTTATTTTTTTCAGTGGGCGCCCAGGTTCAGCTGGTGGTAAACGTCGAAGCCCTGTTGTTCAGGGAAAGCGCAGAACCCCGATGTCTGTGGTGCTGTAGATGCGCTGCCAATGGCCGGTGAGGAGCAGGAAGAGGCTGACATGCTGGCACTTTCGTTGTGGGAGGAATCGTCCGACGTTTGTGATTTTTGGGGATTTTTATTCACTGGGCGCCCAGGTTCAGCTGGTGGTAAACGTCGAAGCCCTGTTGGTCAGGGAAAGCCCGGAGCCCCGATGTCTGTGGTGTTGTAGATGCACTGCCACTGTCCGGTGAGGAGCAGCAAGAGCTTGACTGGCTGGCACTTTCGGTGTGGGAGCAATCGTCCGACGTTCGTGATTTTTCGGGGTTTTTTTTCAGTGGGCACCCAGGTGCAGCTGGTGGTAAATGTCAAAGCCCTGTTGGTCAGGGAAAGCCCGGAGCCCCGATGTCTGTGGTGCTGTAGATGCGCCTCCAATGGCCGGTGAGGAGCAGCAAGAGCTTGACAGGCTGGCACTTTCGGTGTGGGAGCAATCGTCCGACGTTTTTGATTTTTCAGGGTTTTTTTTCAGTGGGAGCCCAGGTGCAGCTGGTGGTAAACGTCGAAGCCCTGTTCGTCAGGGAAAGTCCAGAGCCCTGATGTCTGTGGTGCTGTAGATGCGCTGGGAATGGGCGGTGAGGAGCAGCAAGAGCTTGACTGGCTGGCACTTTCGGTGTGGGAGGAATCGTGCGATGTTCGTGATTTTTCGTTTATTTTTTTCAGTGGGCGCCCAGGTGCAGCGAGTGGTAAACGTCGAAGCCCTGTTGGTCAGGGAAAGCTCGGAGCCCCGATATCTGTGGTGCTGTAGATGCGCTGCCAATGGCCGGGGAGGAGCAGCAAGAGCTTGACTGGCTGGCACTTTGGGTGTGGGAGCAATCGTCGGACGTTCGTGATTTTTCGGGGTTTTATTTCAGTGGGCGCCCAGGTGCAGCTGGTGGTAAATGTCGAAGCCCTGTTGGTCAGGGAAAGCCCGGAGCCCCGATGTCTGTGGTGCTGTAGATGCGCCTCCAATGGCCGGTGAGGAGCAGCAAGAGCTTGACAGGCTGGCATTTAAGGTGTGGCAGGAATCGTCCGACATTTGTGATTGTTGGGGTTTTTTTTTCAGGGGGCACCCAGGTGCAGCTGGTGGTAAATGTCGAAGCCCTGTTGGTCAGGTAAAGCCCGGAGCCCCGATGTCTGTGGTGCTGTAGATGCGCTGCCAATAGCCGGTGAGGAGCAGCAAGAGGCTGACATGCTGGCACTTTCGATGCGGGTGCAATCGTCCGACGTTCGTGATTTTTCAGGGTTTTTTTCAGTGGGCGCCCAGGTGCAGCTGGTGGTAAATGTCGAAGCCCTGTTGGTCAGGGAAAGCCCGGAGCCCCGATGTCTGTGGTGCTATAGATGTGCTGCCAATGGGCGGTGAGTAGCAGCAAGAGCTTGAGTTGCTGGCACTTTCGGTGTGGGAGCAATCATCCGATGTTCGTGATTTTTCATTTTTTTTTTCAGTGGGCGCCCAGGTTCAGCTGGTGGTAAACGTCGAAGCCCAGTTGGTCAGGGAAAGCCCGGAGCCCCGATGTCTGTGGTGCTGTAGATGCACTGCCAAAGTCCGGTGAGTAGCAGCAAGAGCTTGACTGGCTGGCACTTTCGGTGTGGGAGCAATCGTCCGACGTTCGTGATTTTTCGGGGTTCTTTTCAGTGGGAGCCCAGGTGCAGCTGGTGGTAAATGTCGAAGCCCTGTTGGTCAGGGAAAGCCCGGAGCCCCGATGTCTGTGGTGCTATAGATGTGCTGCCAATGGGCGGTGAGTAGCAGCAAGAGCTTGAGTTGCTGGCACTTTCGGTGTGGGAGCAATCATCCGATGTTCGTGATTTTTCGTTTTTTTTTTCAGTGGGCGCCCAGGTTCAGCTGGTGGTAAACGTCGAAACCCTGTTGGTCAGGGAAAGCCCAGAACCCCAATGTCTGTGGTGCTGTAGATGCACTGCCAAAGTCCGGTGAGTAGCAGCAAGAGCTTGACTGGCTGGCACTTTCGGTGTGGGAGAAATCGTCCGACGTTCGTGATTTTTCGGGGTTTTATTTCAGTGGGCGCCCAGGTGCAGCTGGTGGTAAACGTCGAAGCCCTGTTGGTCAGGGAAAGCGCAGAACCCCGATGTCTGTGGTGCTATAGATGCACTGCCAAAGTCCGGTGAGTAGCAGCAAGAGCTTGAGTTCCTGGCACTTTCGGTGTGGGAGCAATTGTCCGACGTTTGTGATTTTTCGTGTATTTTTTTCAGTGGGCAACCAGGTGCAGCTGGTGGTAAATGTCGAAGGCCTGTTGGTCAGGGAAAGCCCGGAGCCGCGATGTCTGTGGTGCTGTAGATGCGCTGCCAATGGCCAGTGAGGAGCAGCAAGAGATTGACTGGCTGGCACTTTCGGTGTGGGAGCAATAGTCCGACGTTTGTGATTTTTCGGGGTTTTTTACTTTCAGTGGGCGCCCAGGTGCAGCTGGTGGTAAACGTCGAAGCCCTGTTGGTCAGGGAAAGCCCGGAGCCCCAATGTCTGTGGTGCTGTAGATGCGCTGGGAATGGGAGGTGAGGAGCAGCAAGAGCTTGAGTTGCTGGCACTTTCAGTGTGGGAGCAATTGTCCGATGTTCGTGATTTTTCGGGGTTGTTTTCAGTGGGCGCCCAGGTGTAGCGGGTGGTAAACGTCGAAGCCGTGTTCGTCAGGGAAAGTCCAGAGCCCTGATGTCTGTGGTGCTGTAGATGCGCTGGGAATGGCCGGTGAGTAGCAGCAAGAGCTTGAGTTGCTGGCACTTTCGGTGTGGGACCAATCGTCCGACGTTCGTGATTCTTTGGGGTTTTACTTTCAGTGGGCGCCCTAGTTCAGCTGGTGGTAAACTTCTAAGCCCTGTTGGTCAGGGAAAGCCCTGAGCCCCGATGTCTGTGGTGCTGTAGATGCGCTGCCAATGGCCGGTGAGGAGCAGCAAGAGCTTGACTGGCTGGCACTTTCAGTGTGGGAGCAATAGTCCGACGTTTGTGATTTTTCGGGGTTTTTTTCAGTGGGCGCCCAGGTGCAGCTGGTGGTAAATGTCGAAGCCCTGTTGGTCAGGGAAATCCCGGAGCCCCGATGTCTGTGGTGCTGTAGATGCGCTGCCAATGGCCGGTGAGGAGCAGCAAGAGCTTGACTGGCTGGGACTTTCGGTGTTGGAGCAATCGTCCGACGTTTGTGATATTTGGGGATTTTTTTTCCAGTGGGCGCCCAGGTTCAGCTCGTAGTTAACTTCTAAGCACTGTTGGTCAGGGAAAGCCCGGAGCCCCGATGTCTGTGGTGCTGTAGATGCGCTGGGAATGGCTGGTGAGGAGCAGCTAGAGCTTGACAGGCTGGCACTTTCGGTGTGGGAGCAATCGTCCGACGTTCGTGATTTTTCGGGGTTCTTTTCAGTCGGCGCCCAGTTTCAGCTGGTGGTAAACGTCGAAGCCCTGTTGGTCAGGGAAAGCCCAGAGCCCCGATGTCTGTGGTGCTGTAGATGCGCTGGGAATGGCCGGTGAGGAGCAGCAAGAGCTTGACAGGCTGGCACTTTCGGTGTGGGAGCAATCGTCCGACGTTTTTGATTTTTCAGGGTTTTTTTTCAGTGGGTAACCAGGTGCAGCTGGTGGTAAACGTCGAAGCCCTGTTCGTCAGGGAAAGCTCGGAGCCCCGATATCTGTGGTGCTGTAGATGCGCTGCCAATGGCCGGGGAGGAGCAGCAAGAGCTTGACTGGCTGGCACTTTGGGTGTGGGAGCAATCGTCGGACGTTCGTGATTTTTCGGGGTTTTATTTCAGTGGGCGCCCAGGTGCAGCTGGTGGTAAATGTCGAAGCCCTGTTGGTCAGGGAAAGCCCGGAGCCCCGATGTCTGTGGTGCTGTAGATGCGCTGCCAATGGCCGGTGAGGAGCAGCAAGAGCTTGACAGGCTGGCATTTAAGGTGTGGCAGGAATCGTCCGACATTTGTGATTGTTGGGGTTTTTTTTTCAGGGGGCACCCAGGTTCAGCTGGTGCTAAATTTCGAAGCCCTGTTGGTCAGGGAAAGCCCGGAGCCCCGATGTCTGTGGTGCTGTAGATGCCCTGCCAATGGGCGGTGAGGAGCAGCAAGAGCTTGAGTTGCTGGCACTTTTGGTGTGGGAGCAATCGTCCGATGTTCGTGATTTTTCATTTATTTTTTTCAGTGGGCGCCCAGGTGCAGCTGGTGGTAAACATCGAAGCCCTGTTGGTCAGGGAAAGCGCAGAGCCCCGATGTCTGTGGTGCTGTAGATGCACTGCCAAAGTCCGGTGAGTAGCAGCAAGAGCTTGAGTTGCTGGCACTTTCGTTGTGGGAGCAATCGTCCGACGTTCGTGATTTTTCGGGGTTTTATTTCAGTGGGCGCCCAGGTGCAGCAGGTGGTAAATGTCGAAGCCCTGATGGTCAGGGAAAGCCCGGAGCCCCGATGTCTGTGGTGCTGTAGATGCGCTGCCAATGGCCGGTGAGGAGCAGCAAGAGCTTGACTGGCTGGCACTTTCAATGTGGGAACAATCGTCCGACGTTCGTGATTTTTCGGTTTTTTTTTCCAGTGGGCGCCCAGGTTCAGCTGGTGGTAAACGTCGAAGCCCTGTTGGTCAGGGAAAGCCCGGACCCCCGATGTCTGTGGTGCTGTAGATGCGCTGGGAATGGCCGGTGAGGAGCAGCAAGAGCTTGTGTTGCTGGCACTTTCGGTGTGGGTGCAATCGTCCGACGTTCGTGATTTTTCAGGGTTCTTTTCAGTGGGAGCCCAGGTGCAGCGAGTGGTAAACGTCGAAGCCCTGTTGGTCAGGGAAAGCCCGGAGCTCCGATGTCTGTGGTGCTGTAGATGCGCTGCCAATGGCCGGTGAGGAGAAGCAAGAGCTTGAGTTGCTGGCACTTTCGGTGTGGGAGCAATCGTCCGACGTTTTTGATTTTTCAGGGTTTTTTTTCAGTGGGTAACCAGGTGCAGCTGGTGGTAAATGTCGAAACCCTGTTGGTCAGGGAAATCCCGGAGCCCCGATGTCTGTGGTGCTGTAGATGCGCCTCCAATGGCCGGTGAGGAGCAGCAAGAGCTTGACTGGCTGGCACTTTCGGTGTGGGAGCAATCGTCCGACGTTTGTGATATTTGGGGATTTTTTTTCCAGTGGGCGCCCAAGTTCAGCTGGTAGTAAACTTCTAAGCCCAGTTGGTCAGGGAAAGCCCGGAGCCCCGATGTCTGTGGTGCTGTAGATGCGCTGCCAATGGCCGGTGAGTAGCAGCAAGAGCTTGAGTTGCTGGCACTTTCGGTGTGGGAGCAATCGTCCGACGTTCGTGATTTTTCGGGGTTCTTTTCAGTGGGCGCCTAGGTGCAGCTGGTGGTAAATGTCGAAGCCCTGTTGGTCAGGGAAAGCCCGGAGCCCCGATGTCTGTGGTGCTGTAGATGCGCTGGGAATGGCCGGTGAGGAGCAGCAAGAGCTTGGCTGGCTGGCACTTTCGGTGTGGGAGCAATCGTCCGACGTTCGTGATTTTTCATGGTTTTTTTTCAGTGGGTAAACTGGTGCAGCTGGTGGTAAATGTCGAAGCCCTGTTGGTCAGGGAAAGCCCGGAGTCTTGATGTCTGTGGTGCTGTAGATTCACTGCTAGTGGCCGGTGAGGAGCAGCAAGAGCTTGAGTTGCTGGCACTTTCGGTGTGGGAGCAATCGTCCGACGTTCGTGATTTTTCGGGGTTCTTTTCAGTGGGCGCCTAGGTGCAGCTGGTGGTAAATGTCGAAGCCCTGTTGGTCAGGGAAAGCCCGGAGCCCCGATGTCTGTGGTGCTGTAGATGCGCTGCCAATGGCCGGTAAGTAGCAGCAAGAGCTTGAGTTGCTGGCACTTTCGGTGTGGGAGCAATCGTCCGACGTTCGTGATTTTTCGGGGTTCTTTTCAGTGGGCGCCCAGGTTCAGCTGGTGGTAAACGTCGAAGCCCTGTTGGTCAGGGAAAGCCCGGAGCCCCGATGTCTGTGGTGCTGTAGATGCGCTGCCAATGGCCGGTGAGTAGCAGCAAGAGCTTGAGTTGCTGGCACTTTCGGTGTGGGAGCAATCGTCCGACGTTCGTGATTTTTCGGGGTTCTTTTCAGTGGGCGCCCAGGTGCAGCGAGTGGTAAACGTCGAAGCCCTGTTGGTCAGGGAAAGCCCGGAGCCCCGATGTCTGTGGTGCTGTAGATGAGCTGCCAGTGGCCGGTGAGTAACTGCAAGAGCTTGACTGGCTGGCACTTTCGGTGTGGGAGCAATCATCCGACGTTTTTGATTTTTCAGTGTTTTTTTTCAGTGCGTAACCAGGTGCAGCTGGTGGTAAATGTCGAAGCCCTGTTGGTCAGGGAAAGCCCGGAGCCCCGATGTCTGTGGTGCTGTAGATGCGCTGCCAATGGGCAGTGAGTAGCAGCAAGAGCTTGAGTTGCTGGCACTTTCGGTGTGGGAGCAATCGTCCGACGTTCATGATTTTTGGGGTTTTTTTTTCAGTGGGCGCCCAGGTGCAGCCGGTGGTAAATTTCGAAGTCCTGTTGGTCAGGGAAAGCCCGGAGCCCCGATATCTGTGGTGCTGTAGATGCGCTGCCAATGGCCGGGGAGGAGCAGCAAGAGCTTGGCTGGCTGGCACTTTCGGTGTGGGAGCAATTGTCCGACGTTCGTGATTTTTCAGGGTTTTTTTTCAGTGGGCAACCAGGTGCAGCGAGTGGTAAACGTCGAAGCCCTGTTGGTCAGGGAAAGCCCGGGGCCTTGATGTCTGTGGTGCTGTAGATGCGCTGGGAATGGACAGGGAGGAGCAGCAAGAGCTTGACTGGCTGGCACTTTCGGTGTGGGAGCAATCGTCCGACGTTCGTGATTTTTCGGGGTTTTACTTTCAGTGGGCGCCCAGGTGCAGCTGGTGGTAAACGTCGAAGCCCAGTTGGTCAGGGAAAGCCCGGAGCCCCGATGTCTGTGGTGCTGTAGATGCGCTGCCAAAGCCCGGTGAGGAGCAGCAAGAGCTTGACTGGCTGGCACTTTCGGTGTGGGAGCAATCGTGCGATGGTCGTGATTTTTCGTTTATTTTTTTCAGTGGGCGCCCAGGTTCAGCTGGTGGTAAACGTCGAAGCCCTGTTGTTCAGGGAAAGCGCAGAACCCCGATGTCTGTGGTGCTGTAGATGCGCTGCCAATGGCCGGTGAGGAGCAGGAAGAGGCTGACATGCTGGCACTTTCGTTGTGGGAGGAATCGTCCGACGTTTGTGATTTTTGGGGATTTTTATTCACTGGGCGCCCAGGTTCAGCTGGTGGTAAACGTCGAAGCCCTGTTGGTCAGGGAAAGCCCGGAGCCCCGATGTCTGTGGTGTTGTAGATGCACTGCCACTGTCCGGTGAGGAGCAGCAAGAGCTTGACTGGCTGGCACTTTCGGTGTGGGAGCAATCGTCCGACGTTCGTGATTTTTCGGGGTTTTTTTTCAGTGGGCACCCAGGTGCAGCTGGTGGTAAATGTCAAAGCCCTGTTGGTCAGGGAAAGCCCGGAGCCCCGATGTCTGTGGTGCTGTAGATGCGCCTCCAATGGCCGGTGAGGAGCAGCAAGAGCTTGACAGGCTGGCACTTTCGGTGTGGGAGCAATCGTCCGACGTTTTTGATTTTTCAGGGTTTTTTTTCAGTGGGAGCCCAGGTGCAGCTGGTGGTAAACGTCGAAGCCCTGTTCGTCAGGGAAAGTCCAGAGCCCTGATGTCTGTGGTGCTGTAGATGCGCTGGGAATGGGCGGTGAGGAGCAGCAAGAGCTTGACTGGCTGGCACTTTCGGTGTGGGAGGAATCGTGCGATGTTCGTGATTTTTCGTTTATTTTTTTCAGTGGGCGCCCAGGTGCAGCGAGTGGTAAACGTCGAAGCCCTGTTGGTCAGGGAAAGCTCGGAGCCCCGATATCTGTGGTGCTGTAGATGCGCTGCCAATGGCCGGGGAGGAGCAGCAAGAGCTTGACTGGCTGGCACTTTGGGTGTGGGAGCAATCGTCGGACGTTCGTGATTTTTCGGGGTTTTATTTCAGTGGGCGCCCAGGTGCAGCTGGTGGTAAATGTCGAAGCCCTGTTGGTCAGGGAAAGCCCGGAGCCCCGATGTCTGTGGTGCTGTAGATGCGCCTCCAATGGCCGGTGAGGAGCAGCAAGAGCTTGACAGGCTGGCATTTAAGGTGTGGCAGGAATCGTCCGACATTTGTGATTGTTGGGGTTTTTTTTTCAGGGGGCACCCAGGTGCAGCTGGTGGTAAATGTCGAAGCCCTGTTGGTCAGGTAAAGCCCGGAGCCCCGATGTCTGTGGTGCTGTAGATGCGCTGCCAATGGCCGGTGAGGAGCAGCAAGAGCTTGAGTTGCTGGCACTTTTGGTGTGGGAGCAATCGTCTGACGTTTTTGATTTTTCAGGGTTTTATTTCAGTGGGCGCCCAGGTTCAGCTGGTGGTAAATGTCGAAGCCCTGTTGGTCAGGGAAAGCCCGGAGCCCCGATGTCTGTGGTGCTGTAGATGCGCTGGGAATGGCTGGTGAGGAGCAGCAAGAGCTTGACTGGCTGGCGCTTTCGGTGTGGGAGCAATCGTCCGACGTTCGTGATTTTTCGTTTATTTTTTTCAGTGGGCGCCCAGGTGCAGCTGGTGGTAAACGTCGAAGTCCAGTTGGTCAGGGAAAGCTCGGAGCCCCAATATCTGTGGTGCTGTAGATGCGCTGCCAATGGCCGGGGAGGAGCAGCAAGAGCTTGACTGGCTGTCACTTTGGGTGTGGGAGCAATCGTCGGACGTTCGTGATTTTTCGGGGTTTTATTTCAGTGGGCGCCCAGGTGCAGCTGGTGGTAAATGTCGAAGCCCTGTTGGTCAGGGAATGCCCGGAGCCCCGATGTCTGTGGTGCTGTAGATGCGCCTCCAATGGCCGGTGAGGAGCAGCAAGAGCTTGACAGGCTGGCATTTAAGGTGTGGCAGGAATCGTCCGACATTTGTGATTGTTGGGGTTTTTTTTTCAGGGGGCACCCAGGTGCAGCTGGTGGTAAATGTCGAAGCCCTGTTGGTCAGGGAAAGCCCGGAGCCGCGATGTCTGTGGTGCTGTAGATGCGCTGCCAATGGCCGGTGAGGAGCAGCAAGAGCTTGAGTTGCTGGCACTTTCGGTGTTGGAGCAATCGTCCGACGTTCGTGATTTTTCAGGGTTTTTTTTCAGTGGGCGCCCAGGTTCAGCTGGTGGTAAACGTCGAAGCCCTGTTGGTCAGGGAAAGCCCGGATCCCCGATGTCTGTGGTGCTGTAGATGCACTGCCAAAGTCCGGTGAGGAGCAGCAAGAGCTTGAGTTGCTGGCACTTTCGGTGTGGGAGCAATCGTCCGACGTTCGTGATTTTTCGGGGTTTTATTTCAGTGGGCGCCCAGGTGCAGCTGGTGGTAAACGTCGAAGCCCAGTTGGTCAGGGAAAGCCCGGAGCCCCGATGTCTGTGGTGCTGTAGATGCGCTGGGAATGGGAGGTGAGTAGCAGCAAGAGCTTGAGTTGCTGGCACTTTCAGTATGGGAGCAATCGTCCGACGTTCGTGATTTTTCGGGGTTTTATTTCAGTGGGCGCCCAGGTGCAGCTGGTGGTAAATGTCGAAGCCCTGTTGGTCAGGGAAAGCCCGGAGCCCCGATGTCTGTGGTGCTGTAGATGCGCTGCCAATGGCCGGGGAGGAGCAGCAAGAGCTTGAGTTGCTGGCACTTTTGGTGTGGGAGCAATAGTCCGACGTTTGTGATATTTGGGGATTTTTTTTCCAGTGGGCGCCCAGGTTCAGCTCGTAGTAAACTTCTAAGCACTGTTGGTCAGGGAAAGCCCGGAGCCCCGATGTCTGTGGTGCTGTAGATGCGCTGGGAATGGCTGGTGAGGAGCAGCTAGAGCTTGACAGGCTGGCACTTTCGGTGTGGGAGGAATCGTAGGACGTTTGTGATTTTTGGGGATTTTTATTCACTGGGCGCCCAGGTTCAGCTGGTGGTAAACGTCGAAGCCCTGTTGGTCAGGGAAAGCCCAGAGCCCCGATGTCTGTGGTGCTGTAGATGCACTGGGAATGGCCGGTGAGGAGCAGCAAGAGCTTGACAGGCTGGCATTTAAGGTGTGGCAGGAATCGTCCGACGTTCATGATTTTTGGGGTTTTTTTTTCAGGGGGCACCCAGGTGCAGCTGGTGGTAAATGTCGAAGCCCTGTTGGTCAGGGAAAGCCCGGAGCCCCGATGTCTGTGGTGCTGTAGATGCGCTGGGAATGGCTGGTTAGGAGCAGCTAGAGCTTGACAGGCTGGCACTTTCGGTGTGGGAGGAATCGTAGGACGTTTGTGATTTTTGGGGATTTTTATTCACTGGGCGCCCAGGTTCAGCTGGTGGTAAACGTCGAAGCCCTGTTGGTCAGGGAAAGCCCAGAGCCCCGATGTCTGTGGTGCTGTAGATGCACTGGGAATGGCCGGTGAGGAGCAGCAAGAGCTTGACAGGCTGGCATTTAAGGTGTGGCAGGAATCGTCCGACGTTCGTGATTTTTGGGGTTTTTTTTTCAGGGGGCACCCAGGTGCAGCTCGTAGTAAACTTCTAAGCACTGTTGGTCAGGGAAAGCCCGGAGCCCCGATGTCTGTGGTGCTGTAGATGCGCTGGGAATGGCTGGCGAGGAGCAGCAAGAGCTTGACTGGCTGGCACTTTCGGTGTGGGAGGAATCGTAGGACGTTTGTGATTTTTGGGGATTTTTATTCACTGGGCGCCCATGTTCAGCTGGTGGTAAACGTCGAAGCCCTGTTGGTCAGGGAAAGCCCGGAGCCCCGATGTCTGTGGTGCTGTAGATGCACTGCCAAAGACCGGTGAGTAGCAGCAAGAGCTTGAGTTGCTGGCACTTTCGTTGTGGGAGCAATCGTCCGACGTTCGTGATTTTTCGGGGTTTTATTTCAGTGGGCGCCCAGGTGCAGCTGGTGGTAAATGTCGAAGCCCTGATGGTCAGGGAAAGCCCGGAGCCCCGATGTCTGTGGTGCTGTAGATGCGCTGCGAATGGCCGGTGAGGAGCAGCAAGAGCTTGACTGGCTGGCACTTTCAATGTGGGAACCATCGTCCGACGTTCGTGATTTTTCGGGGTTCTTTTCAGTGGGAGCCCAGGTGCAGCAAGTGGTAAACGTCGAAGCCCTGTTGGTCAGGGAAAGCCCGGAGCCCCGATGTCTGTGGTGCTGTAGATGCGCTGGGAATGGCCGGTGAGGAGCAGCAAGAGCTTGACAGGCTGGCACTTTCGGTGTGGGAGCAATCGTCCGACGTTTTTGATTTTTCAGGGTTTTTTTTCAGTGGGAGCCCAGGTGCAGCTGGTGGTAAACGTCGAAGCCCTGTTCGTCAGGGAAAGTCCAGAGCCCTGATGTCTGTGGTGCTGTAGATGCGCTGGGAATGGCCGGTGAGGAGCAGCAAGAGCTTGACAGGCTGGCACTTTCGGTGTGGGAGCAATCGTCCGACGTTCGTGATTTTTCGTTTATTTTTTTCAGTGGGCGCCCAGGTGCAGCTGGTGGTTAAACGTCGAAGCCCTGTTGGTCAGGGAAAGCCCGGATCCCCGATGTCTGTGGTGCTGTAGATGCGCTGCCAATGGCCGGTGAGGAACTGCAAGAGCTTGACTGGCTGGCACTTTCGGTGTGGGAGCAATCATCCGACGTTTTTGATTTTTCAGTGTTTTTTTTCAGTGCGTAACCAGGTGCAGCTGGTGGTAAATGTCGAAGCCCTGTTGGTCAGGGAAAGCCCGGAGCCCCGATGTCTGTGGTGCTGTAGATGCGCTGCCAATGGGCAGTGAGTAGCAGCAAGAGCTTGAGTTGCTGGCACTTTCGGTGTGGGAGCAATCGTCCGACGTTCATGATTTTTGGGGTTTTTTTTTCAGTGGGCGCCCAGGTGCAGCCGGTGGTAAATTTCGAAGTCCTGTTGGTCAGGGAAAGCCCGGAGCCCCGATATCTGTGGTGCTGTAGATGCGCTGCCAATGGCCGGGGAGGAGCAGCAAGAGCTTGGCTGGCTGGCACTTTCGGTGTGGGAGCAATCGTCCGACGTTCGTGATTTTTCAGGGTTTTTTTTCAGTGGGCAACCAGGTGCAGCGAGTGGTAAACGTCGAAGCCCTGTTGGTCAGGGAAAGCCCGGGGCCTTGATGTCTGTGGTGCTGTAGATGCGCTGGGAATAGACAGGGAGGAGCAGCAAGAGCTTGACTGGCTGGCACTTTCGGTGTGGGAGCAATCGTCCGACGTTCGTGATTTTTCGGGGTTTTACTTTCAGTGGGCGCCCAGGTGCAGCTGGTGGTAAACGTCGAAGCCCAGTTGGTCAGGGAAAGCCCGGAGCCCCGGTGTCTGTGGTGCTGTAGATGCGCTGCCAATGGGCGGTGAGGAGCAGCAAGAGCTTGACTGGGTGGCACTTTCGTTGTGGGATCAATCGTCTGATCTTCGTGATTTTTCGTTTATTTTTTTCAGTGGGCGCCCAGGTTCAGCTGGTGGTAAACGTCGAAGCCCTGTTGTTCAGGGAAAGCGCAGAACCCCGATGTCTGTGGTGCTGTAGATGCGCTGCCAATGGCCGGTGAGGAGCAGGAAGAGGCTGACATGCTGGCACTTTCGTTGTGGGAGCAATCGTCCGACGTTTGTGATTTTTGGGGATTTTTATTCACTGGGCGCCCAGGTTCAGCTGGTGGTAAACGTCGAAGCCCAGTTGGTCAGGGAAAGCCCGGAGCCCCGATGTCTGTGGTGCTGTAGATGCGCTGCCAATGGCCGGTGTTCAGCAGCTAGAGCTTGACTGTCTGGCACTTTTTGTGTCGGAGCAATCGTCCGACGTTCATGATTTTTCGGGGTTCTTTTCAGTGGGAGCCCAGGTTCAGCGAGTGGTAAACGTCGAAGCCCTGTTGGTCAGGGAAAGCCCGGAGCCCCGATGTCTGTGGTGTTGTAGATGCACTGCCACTGTCCGGTGAGGAGCAGCAAGAGCTTGACTGGCTGGCACTTTCGGTGTGGGAGCAATCGTCCGACGTTCGTGATTTTTCGGGGTTTTTTTTCAGTGGGCACCCAGGTGCAGCTGGTGGTAAATGTCAAAGCCCTGTTGGTCAGGGAAAGCCCGGAGCCCCGATGTCTGTGGTGCTGTAGATGCGCTGGGAATGGCCGGTGAGGAGCAGCAAGAGCTTGACTGGCTGGGACTTTCGGTGTGGGAGCAATCGTCCGACGTTTTTGATTTTTCAGGGTTTTTTTTCAGTGGGAGCCCAGGTGCAGCTGGTGGTAAACGTCGAAGCCCTGTTCGTCAGGGAAAGTCCAGAGCCCTGATGTCTGTGGTGCTGTAGATGCGCTGGGAATGGCCGGTGAGGAGCAGCAAGAGCTTGACAGGCTGGCATTTAAGGTGTGGCAGGAATCGTCCGACATTTGTGATTTTTGGGGTTTTTTTTTCAGGGGGCACCCAGGTGCAGCTGGTGGTAAATGTCGAAGGCCTGTTGGTCAGGGAAAGCCCGGATCCCCGATGTCTGTGGTGCTGTAGATGCGCTGGGAATGGGCGGTGAGGAGCAGCAAGAGCTTGACTGGCTGGCACTTTCGGTGTGGGAGCAATCGTGCGATGTTCGTGATTTTTCGTTTATTTTTTTCAGTGGGCGCCCAGGTGCAGCTGGTGGTAAACGTCGAAGCCCTGTTGGTCAGGGAATGCTCGGAGCCCCGATATCTGTGGTGCTGTAGATGCGCCTCCAATGGCCGGGGAGGAGCAGCAAGAGCTTGACTGGCTGGCACTTTGGGTGTGGGAGCAATCGTCGGACGTTCGTGATTTTTCGGGGTTTTATTTCAGTGGGCGCCCAGGTGCAGCTGGTGGTAAATGTCGAAGCCCTGTTGGTCAGGGAAAGCCCGGAGCCCCGATGTCTGTGGTGCTGTAGATGCGCTGCCAATGGCCGGTGAGGAGCAGCAAGAGCTTGACAGGCTGGCATTTAAGGTGTGGCAGGAATCGTCCGACATTTGTGATTGTTGGGGTTTTTTTTTCAGGGGGCACCCAGGTGCAGCTGGTGGTAAATGTCGAAGCCCTGTTGGTCAGGTAAAGACCTGAGCCCCGATGTCTGTGGTGCTGTAGATGCGCTGCCAATGGCCGGTGAGGAGCAGCAAGAGCTTGAGTTGCTGGCACTTTTGGTGTGGGAGCAATCGTCTGACGTTTTTGATTTTTCAGGGTTTTATTTCAGTGGGCGCCCAGGTTCAGCTGGTGGTAAATGTCGAAGCCCTGTTGGTCAGGGAAAGCCCGGAGCCCCGATGTCTGTGGTGCTGTAGATGCGCTGGGAATGGCTGGTGAGGAGCAGCAAGAGCTTGACTGGCTGGCACTTTCGTTGTGGGAGCAATCGTCCGACGTTCGTGATTTTTCGGGGTTTTTTTTCAGTGGGCGCCCAGGTGCAGCTGGTGGTAAACGTCGAAGTCCAGTTGGTCAGGGAAAGCCCGGAGCCCCGATGTCTGTGGCGCTGTAGATGCGGTGGGAATGTGAGGTGAGTAGCAGCAAGAGCTTGAGTTGCTGGCACTTTCAGTGTGGGAGGAATCGTCCGACGTTCGTGATTTTTCGGGGTTTTATTTTAGTGGGCTCCCAGGTTCAGCTGGTGGTAAACGTCGAAGCCCTGTTCATCAGGGAAAGCCCGGAGCCCCGATGTCTGTGGTGCTGTAGATGCACTGGGAGTGGCCGGGGAGGAGCAGCAAGAGCTTGACTGTCTGGCACTTTTGGTGTGGGAGCAATCGTCCGACGTTCGTGATTTTTCGGGGTTATTTTCAGTGGGACCCCAGGTTCAGCGAGTGGTAAACGTCGAAGCGCTGTTGGTCAGGGAAAGCCCGGAGCCCCGATGTCTGTGGTGCTGTAGATGCGCTGCCAATGGCCGGTGAGGAGCAGCAAGAGCTTGACTGGCTGGCACTTTCAATGTGGGAACAATCGTCCGACGTTCGTGATTTTTCGGGTTTTTTTTCCAGTGGGCGCCCAGGTTCAGCTGGTGGTAAACGTCGAAGCCCTGTTGGTCAGGGAAAGCCCGGAGCCCCGATGTCTGTGGTGCTGTAGATGAGCTGCCAGTCGCCGGTGAGGAACTGCAAGAGCTTGACTGGCTGGCACTTTCGGTGTGGGTGCAATCGTCCGACGTTCGTGATTTTTCGGGTTTTTTTTCCAGTGGGCGCCCAGGTGCAGCTGGTGGTAAATGTCGAAGCCCTGTTGGTCAGGGAAAGCTCGGAGCCCCGATGTCTGTGGTGCTGTAGATGCGCTGCCAATGGCCGGGGAGGAGCAGCAAGAGCTTGAGTTGCTGGCACTTTCGGTGTGGGAGCAATCGTCCGTCGTTCGTGATTTTTCGGGCTTCTTTTCAGTGGGCGCCCAGGTGCAGCGAGTGGTAAACGTCGAAGCCCTGTTGGTCAGGGAAAGCCCGGAGCTCCGATGTCTGTGGTGCTGTAGATGAGCTGCCAGTGGCCGGTGAGGAACTGCAAGAGCTTGACTGGCTGGCACTTTCGGTGTGGGAGCAATCATCCGACGTTTTTGATTTTTCAGTGTTTTTTTTCAGTGCGTAACCAGGTGCAGCTGGTGGTAAATGTCGAAGCCCTGTTGGTCAGGGAAAGCCCGGAGCCCCGATGTCTGTGGTGCTGTAGATGCGCTGCCAATGGGCGGTGAGGAGCAGCAAGAGCTTGAGTTGCTGGCACTTTCGGTGTGGGAGCAATCGTCCGACGTTCATGATTTTTGGGGTTTTTTTTTCAGTGGGCGCCCAGGTGCAGCCGGTGGTAAATTTCGAAGCCCTGTTGCTCAGGGAAAGCCCGGAGCCCCGATATCTGTGGTGCTGTAGATGCGCTGCCAATGGCCGGGGAGGAGCAGCAAGAGCTTGGCTGGCTGGCACTTTCGGTGTGGGAGCAATCGTCCGACGTTCGTGATTTTTCAGGGTTTTTTTTCAGTGGGCAACCAGGTGCAGCGAGTGGTAAACGTCGAAGCCCTGTTGGTCAGGGAAAGCCCGGAGCCTTGATGTCTGTGGTGCTGTAGGTGCGCTGCTAATGGCCGGCGACGAGCAGCAAGTGCTTGACTGTCTGGCACTTTCGGTGTGGGACCAATCGTCGGACGTTTGTGATTTTTGGGGATTTGTATTCACTGGGTGCCCAGGTGCAGCTGGTGGTAAATGTCGAAGGCCTGTTGGTCAGGGAAAGCCCGGAGCCCCGATGTCTGTGGTGCTGTAGATGCGCTGCCAATAGCCGGTGAGGAGCAGCAAGAGGCTGACATGCTGGCACTTTCGATGCGGGTGCAATCGTCCGACGTTCGTGATTTTTCAGGGTTTTTTTCAGTGGGTGCCCAGGTGCAGCTGGTGGTAAATGTCGAAGCCCTGTTGGTCAGGGAAAGCTCGGAGCCCCGATGTCTGTGGTGCTGTAGATGCACTGGGAGTGGCCGGGGAGGAGCAGCAAGAGCTTGGCTGGCTGGCACTTTCGGTGTGGGAGCAATCGTCCGACGTTCGTGATTTTTCGGGGTTTTATTTCAGTGGGCGCCCAGGTTCAGCTGGTGGTAAACGTCGAAGCCGTGTTGGTCAGGGAAAGCCCGGAGCCCCGATGTCTGTGGTGCTGTAGATGCACTGGGAGTGGCCGGGGAGGAGCAGCAAGAGCTTGACTGTCTGGCACTTTTGGTGTGGGAGCAATCGTCCGACGTTCGTGATTTTTCGGGGTTATTTTCAGTGGGACCCCAGGTTCAGCGAGTGGTAAACGTCGAAGCCCTGTTGGTCAGGGAAAGCCCGGAGCCCCGATGTCTGTGGTGCTGTAGATGCGCTGCCAATGGCCGGTGAGGAGCAGCAAGAGCTTGTGTTGCTGGCACTTTCGCTGTGGGAGCAATCGTCCGACGTTCGTGATTTTTCGGGGTTTTATTTCAGTGGGCGCCCAGGTTCAGCTGGTGGTAAACGTCGAAGCCCAGTTGGTCAGGGAAAGCCCGGAGCCCCGATGTCTGTGGTGCTGTAGATGCACTGCCAAAGTCCGGTGAGGAGCAGCAAGAGCTTGACTGGCTGGCACTTTCGGTGTGGGAGCAATCGTCCGACGTTTTTGATTTTTCGGGGTTCTTTTCAGTGGGAGCCCAGGTGCAGCTGGTGGTAAATGTCGAAGCCCTGTTGGTCAGGGAAAGCCCGGAGCCCCGATGTCTGTGGTGCTATAGATGTGCTGCCAATGGGCGGTGAGTAGCAGCAAGAGCTTGAGTTGCTGGCACTTTCGGTGTGGGAGCAATCATCCGATGTTCGTGATTTTTCGTTTTTTTTTTCAGTGGGCGCCCAGGTTCAGCTGGTGGTAAACGTCGAAGCCCTTTTGGTTAGGGAAAGCGCAGAACCCCAATGTCTGTGGTGCTGTAGATGCACTGCCAAAGTCCGGTGAGGAGCAGCAAGAGCTTGACTGGCTGGCACTTTCGGTGTGGGAGAAATCGTCCGACGTTCGTGATTTTTCGGGGTTTTATTTCAGTGGGCGCCCAGGTGCAGCTGGTGGTAAACGTCTAAGCCCTGTTGGTCAGGGAAAGCGCAGAACCCCGATGTCTGTGGTGCTATAGATGCACTGCCAAAGTCCGGTGAGTAGCAGCAAGAGCTTGAGTTCCTGGCACTTTCGTTGTGGGAGCAATCGTCCGACGTTCGTGATTTTTCGGGGTTTTATTTCAGTGGGCGCCCAGGTGCAGCTGGTGGTAAATGTCGAAGCCCTGTTGGTCAGGGAAAGCCCGGAGCCCCGATGTCTGTGGTGCTGTAGATGCGCTGCCAATGTCCGGTGAGGAGCAGCAAGAGCTTGAGTTGCTGGCACTTTTGGTGTGGGAGCAATCGTCTGACGTTTTTGATTTTTCAGGGTTTTTTTTCAGTGGGTAACCAGGTGCAGCTGGTGGTAAATGTCGAAGCCCTGTTGGTCAGGGAAAGCCCGGAGCCGCGATGTCTGTGGTGCTGTAGATGCGCTGGGAATGGCCAGTGAGGAGCAGCAAGAGCTTGACTGGCTGGCACTTTCGGTGTGGGAGCAATCGTGCGATGTTCGTGATTTTTCGTTTATTTTTTTCAGTGGGCGCCCAGGTGCAGCTGGTGGTAAACGTTGACGCCCTGTTGTTCAGGGAAAGCGCAGAACCCCGATGTCTGTGGTGCTGTAGATGCGCTGCCAAAGTCCGGTGAGTAGCAGCAAGAGCTTGAGTTGCTGGCACTTTCGGTGTGGGAGCAATCGTCCGACGTTCGTGATTTTTCGGGGTTCTTTTCAGTGGGAGCCCAGCTGCAGCGAGTCGTAAACGTCGAAGCCCTGTTGGTCAGGGAAAGCCCGGAGCCCCGATGTCTGTGGTGCTGTAGATGCGCTGGGAATGGCCGGTGAGGAGCAGCAAGAGCTTGACAGGCTGGCACTTTCGGTGTGGGAGCAATCGTCCGACGTTTTTGATTTTTCAGGGTTTTTTTTCAGTGGGAGCACAGGTGCAGCTGCTGGTAAACGTCGAAGCTCTATTCGTCAGGGAAAGTCCAGAGCCCTGATGTCTGTGGTGCTGTAGATGCGCTGGGAATGGCCGGTGAGCAGCAGCAAGAGCTTGACAGGCTGGCATTTAAGGTGTGGCAGGAATCGTCCGACATTTGTGATTGTTGGGGTTTTTTTTTCAGGGGGCACCCAGGTGCAGCTGGTGGTAAATGTCGAAGCCCGGTTCGTCAGGGAAAGCCCGGAGCCCTGATGTCTGTGGTGCTGTAGATGCGCTGGGAATGGGCGGTGAGGAGCAGCAAGAGCTTGACTTGCTGGCACTTTGGGTGTGGGAGCAATCGTCGGACGTTCGTGATTTTTCGGGGTTTTATTTCAGTGGGCGCCCAGGTGCAGCTGGTGGTAAATGTCGAAGCCCTGTTGGTCAGGGAATGCCCGGAGCCCCGATGTCTGTGGTGCTGTAGATGCGCCTCCAATGGCCGGTGAGGAGCAGCAAGAGCTTGACAGGCTGGCATTTAAGGTGTGGCAGGAATCGTCCGACATTTGTGATTGTTGGGGTTTTTTTTTCAGGGGGCACCCAGGTGCAGCTGGTGGTAAATGTCGAAGCCCTGTTGGTCAGGGAAAGCCCGGAGCCGCGATGTCTGTGGTGCTGTAGATGCGCTGCCAATGGCCGGTGAGGAGCAGCAAGAGCTTGAGTTGCTGGCACTTTTGGTGTGGGATCAATCGTCTGACGTTTTTGATTTTTCAGGGTTTTTTTTCAGTGGGTAACCAGGTGCAGCTGGTGGTAAATGTCGAAGCCCTGTTGGTCAGGGAAAGCCCGGAGCCGCGATGTCTGTGGTGCTGTAGATGCGCTGGGAATGGCCGGTGAGGAGCAGCTAGAGCTTGAGTTGCTGGCACTTTCAGTGTGGGAGGAATCGTCCGACGTTCGTGATTTTTCGGGGTTTTATTTCAGTGGGCGCCCAGGTGCAGCTGGTGGTAAATGTCGAAGCCCTGTTGGTCAGGGAAAGCCCGGAGCCCCGATGTCTGTGGTGCTGTAGATGCGCTGCCAATGGCCGGTGAGGAGCAGCAAGTGCTTGACTTGCTGGCACTTTCGGTGTGGGAGCAATCGTCCGATGTTCGTGATTTTTCGTTTATTTTTTTCAGTGGGCGCCCAGGTTCAACTGGTGGTAAACGTCGAAGCCCTGTTGGTCAGGGAAAGCCCGGAGCCCCGATGTCTGTGGTGCTGTAGATGCGCTGGGAATGGCTGGTGAGGAGCAGCAAGAGCTTGAGTTGCTGGCACTTTCGGTGTTGGAGCAATCGTCCGACGTTCGTGATTTTTCAGGGTTTTTTTTCAGTGGGCGCCCAGGTTCAGCTGGTGGTAAACGTCGAAGCCCTGTTGGTCAGGGAAAGCCCGGATCCCCGATGTCTGTGGTGCTGTAGATGCACTGCCAAAGTCCGGTGAGGAGCAGCAAGAGCTTGAGTTGCTGGCACTTTCGGTGTGGGAGCAATCGTCCGACGTTCGTGATTTTTCGGGGTTTTATTTCAGTGGGCGCCCAGGTGCAGCTGGTGGTAAACGTCGAAGCCCAGTTGGTCAGGGAAAGCCCGGAGCCCCGATGTCTGTGGTGCTGTAGATGCGCTGGGAATGGGAGGTGAGTAGCAGCAAGAGCTTGAGTTGCTGGCACTTTCAGTATGGGAGCAATCGTCCGACGTTCGTGATTTTTCGGGGTTTTATTTCAGTGGGCGCCCAGGTGCAGCTGGTGGTAAATGTCGAAGCCCTGATGGTCAGGGAAAGCCCGGAGCCCCGATGTCTGTGGTGCTGTAGATGCGCTGCCAATGGCCGGGGAGGAGCAGCAAGAGCTTGAGTTGCTGGCACTTTTGGTGTGGGAGCAATAGTCCGACGTTTGTGATATTTGGGGATTTTTTTTCCAGTGGGCGCCCAGGTTCAGCTCGTAGTAAACTTCTAAGCACTGTTGGTCAGGGAAAGCCCGGAGCCCCGATGTCTGTGGTGCTGTAGATGCGCTGGGAATGGCTGGTGAGGAGCAGCTAGAGCTTGACAGGCTGGCACTTTCGGTGTGGGAGGAATCGTAGGACGTTTGTGATTTTTGGGGATTTTTATTCACTGGGCGCCCAGGTTCAGCTGGTGGTAAACGTCGAAGCCCTGTTGGTCAGGGAAAGCCCAGAGCCCCGATGTCTGTGGTGCTGTAGATGCACTGGGAATGGCCGGTGAGGAGCAGCAAGAGCTTGACAGGCTGGCATTTAAGGTGTGGCAGGAATCGTCCGACGTTCGTGATTTTTGGGGTTTTTTTTTCAGGGGGCACCCAGGTGCAGCTCGTAGTAAACTTCTAAGCACTGTTGGTCAGGGAAAGCCCGGAGCCCCGATGTCTGTGGTGCTGTAGATGCGCTGGGAATGGCTGGCGAGGAGCAGCAAGAGCTTGACTGGCTGGCACTTTCGGTGTGGGAGGAATCGTAGGACGTTTGTGATTTTTGGGGATTTTTATTCACTGGGCGCCCATGTTCAGCTGGTGGTAAACGTCGAAGCCCTGTTGGTCAGGGAAAGCCCGGAGCCCCGATGTCTGTGGTGCTGTAGATGCACTGCCAAAGACCGGTGAGTAGCAGCAAGAGCTTGAGTTGCTGGCACTTTCGGTGTGGGAGCAATCGTCCGACGTTCGTGATTTTTCGGGGTTTTATTTCAGTGGGCGCCCAGGTGCAGCTGGTGGTAAATGTCGAAGCCCTGATGGTCAGGGAAAGCCCGGAGCCCCGATGTCTGTGGTGCTGTAGATGCGCTGCGAATGGCCGGTGAGGAGCAGCAAGAGCTTGACTGGCTGGCACTTTCAATGTGGGAACCATCGTCCGACGTTCGTGATTTTTCGGGGTTCTTTTCAGTGGGAGCCCAGGTGCAGCAAGTGGTAAACGTCGAAGCCCTGTTGGTCAGGGAAAGCCCGGAGCTCCGATGTCTGTGGTGCTGTAGATGAGCTGCCAGTGGCCGGTGAGGAACTGCAAGAGCTTGAGTTGCTGGCACTTTCGGTGTGGGAGCAATCGTCCGACGTTCGTGATTTTTCAGGGTTTTTTTTGAGTGCGTAACCAGGTGCAGCTGGTGGTAAATGTCGAAGCCCTGTTGGTCAGGGAAAGCCCGGAGCCCCGATGTCTGTGGTGCTGTAGATGCGCTGTTAATGGCCGGTGAGGAGCAGCAAGAGCTTGAGTTGCTGGCACTTTCGGTGTGGGAGCAATCGTCCGACGTTTTTGATTTTTCAGGGTTTTTTTTCAGTCGGTAACCAGGTGCAGCTGGTGGTAAATGTCGAAGCCCTGTTGGTCAGGGAAAGCCCGGAGCCCCGATGTCTGTGGTGCTGTAGATGCGCTGGGAATGGCCGGTGAGGAGCAGCAAGAGCTTGACTGGCTGGCACTTTCGGTGTGGGAGCAATCGTCCGACGTTTGTGATATTTGGGGATTTTTTTTCCAGTGGGCGCCCAAGTTCAGCTGGTAGTAAACTTCTAAGCCCTGTTGGTCAGGAAAAGCCCGGAGCCCCGATGTCTGTGGTGCTGTAGATGCGCTGGGAATGGCTGGTGAGGAGCAGCTAGAGCTTGACAGGCTGGCACTTTCGGTGTTGGAGCAATCGTCCGACGTTCGTGATTTTTCGGGGTTTTTTTTCAGTGGGCGCCCAGGTGCAGCTGGTGGTAAACGTCGAAGCCCAGTTGGTCAGGGAAAGCCCGGAGCCCCGATGTCTGTGGCGCTGTAGATGCGGTGGGAATGGGAGGTGAGTAGCAGCAAGAGCTTGAGTTGCTGGCACTTTCAGTGTGGGAGGAATCGTCCGACGTTCGTGATTTTTCGGGGTTTTATTTCAGTGGGCGCCCAGGTGCAGCTGGTGGTAAATGTCAAAGCCCTGTTGGTCAGGGAAAGCCCGGAGCCCCGATGTCTGTGGTGCTGTAGATGCGCTGGGAATGGCTGGTGAGAAGCAGCAAGAGCTTGACAGGCTGGCACTTTCGGTGTGGGAGCAATCGTCCGATTTTCGTGATTTTTCGGGGTTCTTTTCAGTGGGAGCCCAGGTGCAGCTGGTGGTAAACGTCGAAGCCCTGTTGGTCAGGGAAAGCCCGGAGCCCCGATGTCTGTGGTGCTGTAGATGCGCTGGGAATGGCCGGTGAGGAGCAGCAAGAGCTTGACAGGCTGGCACTTTCGGTGTGGGAGCAATCGTCCGACGTTTTTGATTTTTCAGGGTTTTTTTTCAGTGGGAGCCCAGGTGCAGCTGGTGGTAAACGTCGAAGCCCTGTTCGTCAGGGAAAGTCCAGAGCCCTGATGTCTGTGGTGCTGTAGATGCGCTGGGAATGGCCGGTGAGGAGCAGCAAGAGCTTGACAGGCTGGCACTTTCGGTGTGGGAGCAATCGTCCGACGTTCGTGATTTTTCGTTTATTTTTTTCAGTGGGCGCCCAGGTGCAGCTGGTGGTTAAACGTCGAAGCCCTGTTGGTCAGGGAAAGCCCGGAGCCCCGATGTCTGTGGTGCTGTAGATGCGCTGCCAATGGCCGGTGAGGAGCAGCAAGAGCTTGAGTTGCTGGCACTTTCGGTGTGGGAGCAATCGTGCGATGTTCGTGATTTTTCGTTTATTTTTTTCACTGGGCGCCCAGGTGCAGCTGATGGTAAATGTCAAAGCCCTGTTGGTCAGGGAAAGCCCGGACTCCCGATGTCTGTGGTGTTGTAGATGCGCTGCCAATGTCCGGTGAGGAACAGCAAGAGATTGACTGGCTGGCACTTTCGGTGTGGGATCAATCGTCCGACGTTTTTGATTTTTCAGGGTTTTTTTTCAGGGGGCAACCAGGTGCAGCTGGTGGTAAATGTCGAAGCCCTGTTGGTCAGGGAAAGCTCGGAGCCCCGATGTCTGTGGTGCTGTAGATGCGCCTCCAATGGGCGGGGAGGAGCAGCAAGAGCTTGACTGGCTGGCACTTTCAGTGTGGGAGCAATCGTCCGACGTTTGTGATTTTTCGGGGTTCTTTTCAGTGGGAGCCCAGGTTCAGCGAGTGGTAAACGTCGAAGCCCTGTTGGTCAGGGAAAGCCCGGAGCCCCGATGTCTGTGGTGTTGTAGATGCGCTGCCAATGGCCGGGGACGAGAAGCAAGAGCTTAACTGGCTGGCACTTTCGGTGTGGGAGCAATCGTCCGACGTTCGTGATTTTTGGGGTTTTATTTCAGTGGGCGCCCAGGTGAAGCTGGTGGTGAACGTCGAAGCCCTGTTGGTCAGGGAAAGCCCGGAACTCCGATGTCTGTGGTGCTGTAGATGCGCTGGGAATGGCCGGTGAGGAGCAGCAAGAGCTTGACTGGCTGGCACTTTCGGTGTGGGAGGAATCGTCCGACGTTCGTGATTTTTCGGGGTTTTTTTTCAGTGGGCACCCAGGTGCAGCTGGTGGTAAACGTCGAAGCCCTGTTGGTCAGGGAAAGCTCGGAGCCCCGATATCTGTGGTGCTGTAGGTGCGCTGCCAATGGCCGGGGAGGAGCAGCAAGAGCTTGACTGGCTGGCACTTTTGGTGTGGGAGCAATCGTCTGACGTTCGTGATTTTTCGGGCTTTTACTTTCAGTGGGCCCCCAGGTTCAGCTGGTGTTAAATGTCGAAGCCCGGTTCGTCAGGGAAAGCCCGGAGCCCCGATGTCTGTGGTGCTGTAGATGCGCTGCCAATGGGCGGTGAGGAGAGCAAGAGCTTGACTTGCTGGCACTTTTGGTGTGGGAGCAATCGTCCGATGTTCGTGATTTTTCGTTTATTTTTTTGAGTGGGCGCCCAGGTTCAGCTGGTGGTAAACGTCGAAGCCCTGTTCGTCAGGGAAAGCCCGGAGCCCCGATGTCTGTGGTGCTGTAGATGCGCTGGGAATGGCCGGTGAGGAGCAGCAAGAGCTTGAGTTGCTGGCACTTTCAGTGTGGGAGGAATCGTCCGACGTTCGTGATTTTTCGGGGTTTTATTTCAGTGGGCGCCCAGGTGCAGCTGGTGGTAAATGTCGAAGCCCTGTTGGTCAGGGAAAGCCCGGAGCCCCGATGTCTGTGGTGCTGTAGATGCGCTGGGAATGGCTGGTGAGGAGCAGCAAGAGCTTGACAGGCTGGCACTTTCGGTGTGGGAGCAATCGTCCGACATTTCTGATTTTTGGGGTTTTTTTTTCAGGGGGCACGCAGGTGCAGCTGGTGGTAAATGTCGAAGCCCGGTTCGTCAGGGAAAGCCCGGAGCCCCGATGTCTGTGGTGCTGTAGATGCGCTGGGAATGGCCGGTGAGTAGCAGCAAGAGCTTGACAGGCTGGCATTTAAGGTGTGGCAGGAATCGTCCGACATTTGTGATTGTTGGGGTTTTTTTTTCAGGGGGCACCCAGGTGCAGCTGGTGGTAAATGTCGAAGCCCTGTTCGTCAGGGAAAGCCCGGAGCCCCGATGTCTGTGGTGCTGTAGATGCGCTGCCAATGGCCGGTGAGGAGCAGCAAGAGCTTGACTTGCTGGCACTTTGGGTGTGGGAGCAATCGTCCGATGTTCGTGATTTTTCGGGGTTTTTTTTCAGTGGGCGCCCAGGTTCAGCTGGTGGTAAACGTCGAAGCCCTGTTGGTCAGGGAAAGCCCGGAGCCCCGATGTCTGTGGTGCTGGAGATGCACTGCCAAAGTCCGGTGAGGAGCAGCAAGAGCTTGTGTTGCTGGCACTTTCGGTGTGGGAGAAATCGTCCGACGTTCGTGATTTTTGGGGTTTTTTTTTCAGTGGGCGCCCAGGTGCAGCTGGTGGTAAACGTTGAAGCCCTGTTGGTCAGGGAAAGCGCAGAACCCCGATGTCTGTGGTGCTGTAGATGCACTGCCAAAGTCCGGTGAGTAGCAGCAAGAGCTTGAGTTGCTGGCACTTTCGGTGTGGGAGGAATCGTCCGACGTTCGTGATTTTTCGGGGTTTTATTTCAGTGGGCGCCCAGGTGCAGCTGGTGGTAAACGTTGAAGCCCTGTTGGTCAGGGAAAGCCCGGAGCCCCGATATCTGTGGTGCTGTAGATGTGCTGCCAATGGCCGGTGAGGAGCAGCAAGAGCTTGACTGGCTGGCACTTTGGGTGTGGGAGCAATCGTCGTCCGTTCGTGATTTTTCGGGGTTTTATTTCAGTGGGCGCCCAGGTTCAGCTGGTGGTAAACTTCTAAGCCCTGTTGGTCAGGGAAAGCCCGGAGCCCCGATGTCTGTGGTGCTGTAGATGCGCTGGGAATGGCCGGTGTTCAGCAGCTAGAGCTTGACTGTCTGGCACTTTTGGTGTGGGAGAAATCGTCCAACGTTCGTGATTTTTGGTGTTTTTTTTTCAGGGGGCACCCAGGTGCAGCTGGTGGTAAATGTCGAAGCCCGGTTCGTCAGGGAAAGCCCGGAGCCCCGATGTCCGTGGTGCTGTAGATGCGCTGGGAATGGCTGGTGAGGAGCAGCAAGAGCTTGACAGGCTGGCACTTTCGGTGTGGGAGCAATCGTCCGACGTTCGTGATTTTTCGGGGTTCTTTTCAGTGGGAGCCCAGCTGCAGCGAGTGGTAAACTACGAAGCCCTGTTGGTCAGGGAAAGCCCGGAGCCCCGATGTCTGTGGTGCTGTAGATGCGCTGGGAATGGCCGGTGAGGAGCAGCAAGAGCTTGACAGGCTGGCACTTTCGGTGTGGGAGCAATCGTCCGACGTTTTTGATTTTTCAGGGTTTTTTTTCAGTGGGAGCCCAGGTGCAGCTGGTGGTAAACGTCGAAGCCCTGTTCGTCAGGGAAAGTCCAGAGCCCTGATGTCTGTGGTGCTCTAGATGCGCTGGGAATGGCCGGTGAGTAGCAGCAAGAGCTTGACAGGCTGGCATTTAAGGTGTGGCAGGAATTGTCCGACATTTGTGATTTTTGGGGTTTTTTTTTCAGGGGGCACCCAGGTGCAGCTGGTGGTAAATGTCGAAGCCCTGTTGGTCAGGGAAAGCCCGGAGCCCCGATGTCTGTGGTGCTGTAGATGCGCTGGGAATGGGCGGTGAGGAGCAGCAAGAGCTTGACTTGCTGGCACTTTCGGTGTGGGAGCAATCGTCGGACGTTCGTGATTTTTCGGGGTTTTATTTCAGTGGGCGCCCAGGTGCAGCTGGTGGTAAATGTCGAAGCCCTGTTGGTCAGGGAATGCCCAGAGCCCCGATGTCTGTGGTGCTGTAGATGCGCCTCCAATGGCTGGTGAGGAGCAGCAAGAGCTTGACAGGCTGGCATTTAAGGTGTGGCAGGAATCGTCCGACATTTGTGATTGTTGGGGTTTTTTTTTCAGGGGGCACCCAGGTGCAGCTGGTGGTAAATGTCGAAGCCCGGTTCGTCAGGGAAAGCCCGGAGCCCCGATGTCTGTGGTGCTGTAGATGCGCTGCCAATGGCCGGTGAGGAGCAGCAAGAGCTTGAGTTGCTGGCACTTTTGGTGTGGGAGCAATCGTCTGACGTTTTTGATTTTTCAGGGTTTTTTTTCAGTGGGTAACCAGGTGCAGCTGGTGGTAAATGTCGAAGCCCTGTTGGTCAGGGAAAGCCCGGAGCCGCGATGTCTGTGGTGCTGTAGATGCGCTGGGAATGGCCGGTGAGGAGCAGCAAGAGCTTGACTGACTGGGACTTTCGGTGTGGGAGCAATCGTCCGACGTTTGTGATATTTGGGGATTTTTTTTCCAGTGGGCGCCCAAGTTCAGCTGGTAGTAAACTTCTAAGCCCTGTTGGTCAGGGAAAGCCCGGAGCCCCGATGTCTGTGGTGCTGTAGATGCGCTGGGAATGGCTGGTGAGGAGCAGCAAGAGCTTGACAGGCTGGCACTTTCGGTGTTGGAGCAATCGTCCGACGTTCGTGATTTTTCGGGGTTTTTTTTCAGTGGGCGCCCAGGTGCAGCTGGTGGTAAACGTCGAAGTCCAGTTGGTCAGGGAAAGCCCGGAGCCCCGATGTCTGTGGCGCTGTAGATGCGGTGGGAATGGGAGGTGAGGAGCAGCAAGAGCTTGAGTTGCTGGCACTTTCAGTGTGGGAGGAATCGTCCGACGTTCGTGATTTTTCGGGGTTTTATTTCAGTGGGCGCCCAGGTGCAGCTGGTGGTAAATGTCGAAGCCCTGTTGGTCAGGGAAAGCCCGGAGCCCCGATGTCTGTGGTGCTGTAGATGCGCTGCCAATGGCCGGTGAGGAGCAGCAAGAGCTTGACAGGCTGGCACTTTCGGTGTGGGAGCAATCGTCTGACGTTTTTGATTTTTCAGGGTTTTTTTTCAGTGGGCGCCCAGGTGCAGCTGGTGGTAAACGTCGAAGCCCTGTTCGTCAGGGAAAGTCCAGAGCCCTGATGTCTGTGGTGCTGTAGATGCGCTGGGAATGGCCGGTGAGTAGCAGCAAGAGCTTGACAGGCTGGCATTTAAGGTGTGGCAGGAATCGTCCGACATTTGTGATTTTTGGGGTTTTTTTTTCAGGGGGCACGCAGGTGCAGCTGGTGGTAAATGTCGAAGCCCGGTTCGTCAGGGAAAGCCCGGAGCCCCGATGTCTGTGGTGCTGTAGATGCGCTGCCAATGGGCGGTGAGGAGCAGCAAGAGCTTGACTTGCTGGCACTTTCGGTGTGGGAGCAATCGTCCGATGTTCGTGATTTTTCGTTTATTTTTTTCAGTGGGCGCCCAGGTTCAACTGGTGGTAAACGTCGAAGCCCTGTTGGTCAGGGAAAGCCCGGAGCCCCGATGTCTGTGGTGCTGTAGATGCGCTGGGAATGGCTGGTGAGGAGCAGCTAGAGCTTGACAGGCTGGCACTTTCGGTGTTGGAGCAATTGTAGGACGTTTTTGATTTTTCGGGGTTCTTTTCAGTGGGCGCCCAGGTTCAGCTGGTGGTAAACGTCGAAGCCCTGTTGGTCAGGGAAAGCCCGGAGCCCCGATGTCTGTGGTGCTGTAGATGCGCTGGGAATGGGAGGTGAGGAGCAGCAAGAGCTTGACAGGCTGGCACTTTGGGTGTGGGAGCAATCGTCCGACGTTTTTGATTTTTCAGGGTTTTTTTTCAGTGGGTAACCAGGTGAAGCTGGTGGTAAACGTCGAAGCCCTGTTGGTCAGGGAAAGTCCAGAGACCTAATGTCTGTGGTGCTGTAGATGCGCTGGGAATGGCCGGGGAGGAGCAGCAAGAGCTTGACTGGCTGGCACTTTCGGTGTGGGAGCAATCGTCGGACGTTCGTGATTTTTCGGGGTTTTATTTCAGTGGGCGCCCAGGTGCAGCTGGTGGTAAATGTCGAAGCCCTGTTGGTCAGGGAATGCCCGGAGCCCCGATGTCTGTGGTGCTGTAGATGCACCTCCAATGGCCGGTGAGGAGCAGCAAGAGCTTGACAGGCTGGCATTTAAGGTGTGGCAGGAATCGTCCGACATTTGTGATTGTTGGGGTTTTTTTTTCAGGGGGCACCCAGGTGCAGCTGGTGGTAAACGTCGAAGCCCTGTTGGTCAGGGAAAGCCCGGAGCCCCGATGTCTGTGGTGCTGTAGATGCGCTGCCAATGGCCGGTGAGGAGCAGCAAGAGCTTGACTGGCTGGCACTTTGGGTGTGGGAGCAATCGTCTGACGTTTTTGATTTTTCAGGGTTTTTTTTCAGTGGGTAACCAGGTGCAGCTGGTGGTAAATGTCGAAGCCCTGTTGGTCAGGGAAAGCCTGGAGCCGCGATGTCTGTGGTGCTGTAGATGCACTGGGAATGGCCAGTGAGGAGCAGCAAGAGCTTGACTGACTGGGACTTTCGGTGTGGGAGCAATCGTCCGACGTTTGTGATATTTGGGGATTTTTTTTCCAGTGGGCGCCCAAGTTCAGCTGGTAGTAAACTTCTAAGCCCTGTTGGTCAGGGAAAGCCCGGAGCCCCGATGTCTGTGGTGCTGTAGATGCGCTGGGAATGGCCGGTGAGGAGCAGCTAGAGCTTGACAGGCTGGCACTTTCGGTGTTGGAGCAATCGTCCGACGTTCGTGATTTTTCATTTATTTTTTTCGGTGGGCGCCCAGGTGCAGCTGGTGGTAAACGTCGAAGTCCAGTTGGTCAGGGAAAGCCCGGAGCCCCGATGTCTGTGGCGCTGTAGATGCGGTGGGAATGGGAGGTGAGTAGCAGCAAGAGCTTGAGTTGCTGGCACTTTCAGTGTGGGAGGAATCGTCCGATGTTCGTGATTTTTCGGGGTTTTATTTCAGTGGGCGCCCAGGTGCAGCTGGTGGTAAATGTCGAAGCCCTGTTGGTCAGGGAAAGCCCGGAGCCCCGATGTCTGTGGTGCTGTAGATGCGCTGGGAATGGCTGGTGAGGAGCAGCAAGAGCTTGACAGGCTGGCACTTTCGGTGTGGGAGCAATTGTCCGACATTTCTGATTTTTGGGGTTTTTTTTTCAGGGGGCACGCAGGTGCAGCTGGTGGTAAATGTCGAAGCCCGGTTCGTCAGGGAAAGCCCGGAGCCCCGATGTCTGTGGTGCTGTAGATGCGCTGCCAATGGCCGGTGAGGAGCAGCAAGAGCTTGACTTGCTGGCACTTTCGGTGTGGGAGCAATCGTCCGACGTTCGTGATTTTTCGTTTATTTTTTTCAGTGGGCGCCCAGGTTCAACTGGTGGTAAACGTCGAAGCCCTGTTGGTCAGGGAAAGCCCGGAGCCCCGATGTCTGTGGTGCTGTAGATGCGCTGGGAATGGCTGGTGAGGAGCAGCTAGAGCTTGACAGGCTGGCACTTTCGGTGTGGGAGCAATCGTCCGACGTTCGTGATTTTTCGGGGTTTTTTTTCAGTGGGCGCCCAGGTTCAGCTGGTGGTAAACGTCGAAGCCCTGTTGGTCAGGGAAAGCCCGGAGCCCCGATGTCTGTGGTGCTGTACATGCGCTGGGAATGGCCGGTGAGGAGCAGCAAGAGCTTGAGTTGCTGGCACTTTCGGTGTGGGAGCAATCGTGCGATGTTCGTGATTTTTCGTTTATTTTTTTCAGTGGGCGCCCAGGTGCAGCTGGTGGTAAACGTTGAAGCCCTGTTGTTCAGGGAAAGCGCAGAACCCCGATGTCTGTGGTGCTGTAGATGCACTGCCAATGGCCGGTGAGGAGCAGCAAGAGCTTGACTGGCTGGCACTTTTGGTGTGGGAGCAATCGTCTGACGTTTTTGATTTTTCAGGGTTTTTTTTCAGTGGGTAACCAGGTGCACCTGGTGGTAAATGTCGAAGCCCTGTTGGTCAGGGAAAGCCCGGAGCCGCGATGTCTGTGGTGCTGTAGATGCGCTGCCAATGGCCGGTGAGGAGCAGCAAGAGCTTGACTGGCTGGCACTTTTGGTGTGGGAGCAATCGTCTGACGTTTTTGATTTTTCAGGGTTTTTTTTCAGTGGGTAACCAGGTGCAGCTGGTGGTAAATGTCGAAGCCCTGTTGGTCAGGGAAAGCCCGGAGCCGCGATGTCTGTGGTGCTGTAGATGCGCTGGGAATGGCCAGTGAGGAGCAGCAAGAGCTTGACTGACTGGGACTTTCGGTGTGGGAGCAATCGTCCGACGTTTGTGATATTTGGGGATTTTTTTTCCAGTGGGCGCCCAAGTTCAGCTGGTAGTAAACTTCTAAGCCCTGTTGGTCAGGGAAAGCCCGGAGCCCCGATGTCTGTGGTGCTGTAGATGCGCTGGGAATGGCCGGTGAGGAGCTGCTAGAGCTTGACAGGCTGGCACTTTCGGTGTGGGAGCAATCGTCCGACGTTCGTGATTTTTCGTTTATTTTTTTCAGTGGGCGCCCAGGTTCAACTGGTGGTAAACGTCGAAGCCCTGTTGGTCAGGGAAAGCCCGGAGCCCCGATGTCTGTGGTGCTGTAGATGCGCTGGGAATGGCCGGTGAGGAGCAGCAAGAGCTTGAGTTGCTGGCACTTTCGGTGTGGGAGCAATCGTGCGATGTTCGTGATTTTTCATTTATTTTTTTCAGTGGGCGCCCAGGTGCAGCTGGTGGTAAACGTCGAAGTCCAGTTGGTCAGGGAAAGCCCGGAGCCCCGATGTCTGTGGCGCTGTAGATGCGGTGGGAATGGGAGGTGAGTAGCAGCAAGAGCTTGAGTTGCTGGCACTTTCAGTGTGGGAGGAATCGTCGGACGTTCGTGATTTTTCGGGGTTTTATTTCAGTGGGCGCCCAGGTGCAGCTGGTGGTAAATGTCGAAGCCCTGTTGGTCAGGGAAAGCCCGGAGCCCCGATGTCTGTGGTGCTGTAGATGCGCTGGGAATGGCTGGTGAGGAGCAGCTAGAGCTTGACAGGCTGGCACTTTCGGTGTGGGAGCAATCGTCCGACGTTCGTGATTTTTCGGGGTTCTTTTCAGTGGGAGCCCAGCTGCAGCAAGTGGTAAACGTCGAAGCCCTGTTGGTCAGGGAAAGCCCGGAGCCCCGATGTCTGTGGTGCTGTAGATGCGCTGCCAATGGCCGGTGAGGAGCAGCAAGAGCTTGACAGGCTGGCACTTTCGGTGTGGGAGCAATCGTCCGACGTTTTTGATTTTTCAGGGTTTTTTTTCAGTGGGAGCCCAGGTGCAGCTGGTGGTAAACGTCGAAGCCCTGTTCGTCAGGGAAAGTCCAGAGCCCTAATGTCTGTGGTGCTGGAGATGCGCTGGGAATGGCCGGTGAGTAGCAGCAAGAGCTTGACAGGCTGGCATTTAAGGTGTGGCAGGAATCGTCCGATATTTGTGATTTTTGGGGTTTTTTTTTCAGGGGGCACGCAGGTGCAGCTGGTGGTAAATGTCGAAGCCCGGTTCGTCAGGGAAAGCCCGGAGCCCCGATGTCTGTGGTGCTGTAGATGCGCTGGGAATGGCCGGTGAGGAGCAGCTAGAGCTTGACAGGCTGGCACTTTCGGTGTTGGAGCAATCGTCCGACGTTCGTGATTTTTCGGGGTTTTTTTTCAGTGGGCGCCCAGGTGCAGCTGGTGGTAAACGTCGAAGTCCAGTTGGTCAGGGAAAGCCCGGAGCCCCGATGTCTGTGGCGCTGTAGATGCGGTGGGAATGGGAGGTGAGGAGCAGCAAGAGCTTGAGTTGCTGGCACTTTCAGTGTGGGAGGAATCGTCCGACGTTCGTGATTTTTCGGGGTTTTATTTCAGTGGGCGCCCAGGTGCAGCTGGTGGTAAATGTCGAAGCCCTGTTGGTCAGGGAAAGCCCGGAGCCCCGATGTCTGTGGTGCTGTAGATGCGCTGGGAATGGCTGGTGAGGAGCAGCAAGAGCTTGACAGGCTGGCACTTTCGGTGTGGGAGCAATCGTCCGACATTTCTGATTTTTGGGGTTTTTTTTTCAGGGGGCACGCAGGTGCAGCTGGTGGTAAATGTCGAAGCCCGGTTCGTCAGGGAAAGCCCGGAGCCCCGATGTCTGTGGTGCTGTAGATGCGCTGCCAATGGGCGGTGAGGAGCAGCAAGAGCTTGACTTGCTGGCACTTTCGGTGTGGGAGCAATCGTCCGACGTTCGTGATTTTTCGTTTATTTTTTTCAGTGGGCGCCCAGGTTCAACTGGTGGTAAACGTTGAAGCCCTGTTGTTCAGGGAAAGCGCAGAACCCCGATGTCTGTGGTGCTGTAGATGCACTGCCAAAGTCCGGTGAGTACCAGCAAGAGCTTGAGTTGCTGGCACTTTCGGTGTGGGAGCAATCGTCCGACGTTCGTGATTTTTCGGGGTTCTTTTCAGTGGGAGCCCAGCTGCAGCGAGTGGTAAACGTCGAAGCCCTGTTGGTCAGGGAAAGCCCGGAGCCCCGATGTCTGTGGTGCTGTAGATGCGCTGGGAATGGCCGGTGAGGAGCAGCAAGAGCTTGACAGGCTGGCACTTTCGGTGTGAGAGCAATCGTCCGACGTTTTTGATTTTTCAGGGTTTTTTTTCAGTGGGTAACCAGGTGAAGCTGGTGGTAAACGTCGAAGCCCTGTTCGTCAGGGAAAGTCCAGAGCCCTAATGTCTGTGGTGCTGGAGATGCACTGGGAATGGCCGGTGAGTAGCAGCAAGAGCTTGACAGGCTGGCATTTAAGGTGTGGCAGGAATCGTCCGATATTTGTGATTTTTGGGGTTTTTTTTTCAGGGGGCACGCAGGTGCAGCTGGTGGTAAATGTCGAAGCCCGGTTCGTCAGGGAAAGCCCGGAGCCCCGATGTCTGTGGTGCTGTAGATGCGCTGGGAATGGCCGGTGAGGAGCAGCTAGAGCTTGACAGGCTGGCACTTTCGGTGTTGGAGCAATCGTCCGACGTTCGTGATTTTTCGGGGTTTTTTTTCAGTGGGCGCCCAGGTGCAGCTGGTGGTAAACGTCGAAGTCCAGTTGGTCAGGGAAAGCCCGGAGCCCCGATGTCTGTGGCGCTGTAGATGCGGTGGGAATGGGAGGTGAGGAGCAGCAAGAGCTTGAGTTGCTGGCACTTTCAGTGTGGGAGGAATCGTCCGACGTTCGTGATTTTTCGGGGTTTTATTTCAGTGGGCGCCCAGGTGCAGCTGGTGGTAAATGTCGAAGCCCTGTTGGTCAGGGAAAGCCCGGAGCCCCGATGTCTGTGGTGCTGTAGATGCGCTGGGAATGGCTGGTGAGGAGCAGCAAGAGCTTGAGTTGCTGGCACTTTCGGTGTGGGAGCAATCGTCCGACATTTCTGATTTTTGGGGTTTTTTTTTCAGGGGGCACGCAGGTGCAGCTGGTGGTAAATGTCGAAGCCCGGTTCGTCAGGGAAAGCCCGGAGCCCCGATGTCTGTGGTGCTGTAGATGCGCTGCCAATGGCCGGTGAGGAGCAGCAAGAGCTTGACTTGCTGGCACTTTCGGTGTGGGAGCAATCGTCCGACGTTCGTGATTTTTCGTTTATTTTTTTCAGTGGGCGCCCAGGTTCAACTGGTGGTAAACGTTGAAGCCCTGTTGTTCAGGGAAAGCGCAGAACCCCGATGTCTGTGGTGCTGTAGATGCACTGCCAAAGTCCGGTGAGTACCAGCAAGAGCTTGAGTTGCTGGCACTTTCGGTGTGGGAGCAATCGTCCGACGTTCGTGATTTTTCGGGGTTCTTTTCAGTGGGAGCCCAGCTGCAGCGAGTGGTAAACGTCGAAGCCCTGTTGGTCAGGGAAAGCCCGGAGCCCCGATGTCTGTGGTGGTGTAGATGCGCTGGGAATGGCCGGTGAGGAGCAGCAAGAGCTTGACAGGCTGGCACTTTCGGTGTGAGAGCAATCGTCCGACGTTTTTGATTTTTCAGGGTTTTTTTTCAGTGGGTAACCAGGTGAAGCTGGTGGTAAACGTCGAAGCCCTGTTCGTCAGGGAAAGTCCAGAGCCCTAATGTCTGTGGTGCTGTAGATGCGCTGGGAATGGCCGGTGAGTAGCAGCAACAGCTTGACAGGCTGGCATTTAAGGTGTGGCAGGAATCGTCCGACATTTGTGATTGTTGGGGTTTTTTTTTCAGGGGGCACCCAGGTGCAGCTGGTGGTAAATGTCGAAGCCCTGTTGGTCAGGGAAAGCCCGGAGCCGCGATGTCTGTGGTGCTGTAGATGCGCTGGGAATGGCCAGTGAGGAGCAGCAAGAGCTTGACTGACTGGGACTTTCGGTGTGGGAGCAATCGTCCGACGTTTGTGATATTTGGGGATTTTTTTTCCAGTGGGCGCCCAAGTTCAGCTGGTAGTAAACGTCGAAGCCCTGTTGGTCAGGGAAAGCCCGGAGCCCCGATGTCTGTGGTGCTGTAGATGCGCTGGGAATGGCCGGTGAGGAGCAGCAAGAGCTTGAGTTGCTGGCACTTTCGGTGTGGGAGCAATCGTGCGATGTTCGTGATTTTTCATTTATTTTTTTCAGTGGGCGCCCAGGTGCAGCTGGTGGTAAACGTCGAAGTCCAGTTGGTCAGGGAAAGCCCGGAGCCCCGATGTCTGTGGCGCTGTAGATGCGGTGGGAATGGGAGGTGAGTAGCAGCAAGAGCTTGAGTTGCTGGCACTTTCAGTGTGGGAGGAATCGTCGGACGTTCGTGATTTTTCGGGGTTTTATTTCAGTGGGCGCCCAGGTGCAGCTGGTGGTAAATGTCGAAGCCCTGTTGGTCAGGGAAAGCCCGGAGCCCCGATGTCTGTGGTGCTGTAGATGCGCTGGGAATGGCTGGTGAGGAGCAGCTAGAGCTTGACAGGCTGGCACTTTCGGTGTGGGAGCAATCGTCCGACGTTCGTGATTTTTCGGGGTTCTTTTCAGTGGGAGCCCAGCTGCAGCAAGTGGTAAACGTCGAAGCCCTGTTGGTCAGGGAAAGCCCGGAGCCCCGATGTCTGTGGTGTTGTAGATGCGCTGCCAATGGCCGGTGAGGAGCAGCAAGAGCTTGACAGGCTGGCACTTTCGGTGTGGGAGCAATCGTCCGACGTTTTTGATTTTTCAGGGTTTTTTTTCAGTGGGAGCCCAGGTGCAGCTGGTGGTAAACGTCGAAGCCCTGTTCGTCAGGGAAAGTCCAGAGCCCTAATGTCTGTGGTGCTGGAGATGCGCTGGGAATGGCCGGTGAGTAGCAGCAAGAGCTTGACAGGCTGGCATTTAAGGTGTGGCAGGAATCGTCCGATATTTGTGATTTTTGGGGTTTTTTTTTCAGGGGGCACGCAGGTGCAGCTGGTGGTAAATGTCGAAGCCCGGTTCGTCAGGGAAAGCCCGGAGCCCCGATGTCTGTGGTGCTGTAGATGCGCTGGGAATGGCCGGTGAGGAGCAGCTAGAGCTTGACAGGCTGGCACTTTCGGTGTTGGAGCAATCGTCCGACGTTCGTGATTTTTCGGGGTTTTTTTTCAGTGGGCGCCCAGGTGCAGCTGGTGGTAAACGTCGAAGTCCAGTTGGTCAGGGAAAGCCCGGAGCCCCGATGTCTGTGGCGCTGTAGATGCGGTGGGAATGGGAGGTGAGGAGCAGCAAGAGCTTGAGTTGCTGGCACTTTCAGTGTGGGAGGAATCGTCCGACGTTCGTGATTTTTCGGGGTTTTATTTCAGTGGGCGCCCAGGTGCAGCTGGTGGTAAATGTCGAAGCCCTGTTGGTCAGGGAAAGCCCGGAGCCCCGATGTCTGTGGTGCTGTAGATGCGCTGGGAATGGCTGGTGAGGAGCAGCAAGAGCTTGACAGGCTGGCACTTTCGGTGTGGGAGCAATCGTCCGACATTTCTGATTTTTGGGGTTTTTTTTTCAGGGGGCACGCAGGTGCAGCTGGTGGTAAATGTCGAAGCCCGGTTCGTCAGGGAAAGCCCGGAGCCCCGATGTCTGTGGTGCTGTAGATGCGCTGCCAATGGCCGGTGAGGAGCAGCAAGAGCTTGACTTGCTGGCACTTTCGGTGTGGGAGCAATCGTCCGACGTTCGTGATTTTTCGTTTATTTTTTTCAGTGGGCGCCCAGGTTCAACTGGTGGTAAACGTTGAAGCCCTGTTGTTCAGGGAAAGCGCAGAACCCCGATGTCTGTGGTGCTGTAGATGCACTGCCAAAGTCCGGTGAGTACCAGCAAGAGCTTGAGTTGCTGGCACTTTCGGTGTGGGAGCAATCGTCCGACGTTCGTGATTTTTCGGGGTTCTTTTCAGTGGGAGCCCAGCTGCAGCGAGTGGTAAACGTCGAAGCCCTGTTGGTCAGGGAAAGCCCGGAGCCCCGATGTCTGTGGTGCTGTAGATGCGCTGGGAATGGCCGGTGAGGAGCAGCAAGAGCTTGACAGGCTGGCACTTTCGGTGTGAGAGCAATCGTCCGACGTTTTTGATTTTTCAGGGTTTTTTTTCAGTGGGTAACCAGGTGAAGCTGGTGGTAAACGTCGAAGCCCTGTTCGTCAGGGAAAGTCCAGAGCCCTAATGTCTGTGGTGCTGGAGATGCGCTGGGAATGGCCGGTGAGTAGCAGCAAGAGCTTGACAGGCTGGCATTTAAGGTGTGGCAGGAATCGTCCGATATTTGTGATTTTTGGGGTTTTTTTTTCAGGGGGCACGCAGGTGCAGCTGGTGGTAAATGTCGAAGCCCGGTTCGTCAGGGAAAGCCCGGAGCCCCGATGTCTGTGGTGCTGTAGATGCGCTGGGAATGGCCGGTGAGGAGCAGCTAGAGCTTGACAGGCTGGCACTTTCGGTGTTGGAGCAATCGTCCGACGTTCGTGATTTTTCGGGGTTTTTTTTCAGTGGGCGCCCAGGTGCAGCTGGTGGTAAACGTCGAAGTCCAGTTGGTCAGGGAAAGCCCGGAGCCCCGATGTCTGTGGCGCTGTAGATGCGGTGGGAATGGGAGGTGAGGAGCAGCAAGAGCTTGAGTTGCTGGCACTTTCAGTGTGGGAGGAATCGTCCGACGTTCGTGATTTTTCGGGGTTTTATTTCAGTGGGCGCCCAGGTGCAGCTGGTGGTAAATGTCGAAGCCCTGTTGGTCAGGGAAAGCCCGGAGCCCCGATGTCTGTGGTGCTGTAGATGCGCTGGGAATGGCTGGTGAGGAGCAGCAAGAGCTTGACAGGCTGGCACTTTCGGTGTGGGAGCAATCGTCCGACATTTCTGATTTTTGGGGTTTTTTTTTCAGGGGGCACGCAGGTGCAGCTGGTGGTAAATGTCGAAGCCCGGTTCGTCAGGGAAAGCCCGGAGCCCCGATGTCTGTGGTGCTGTAGATGCGCTGCCAATGGCCGGTGAGGAGCAGCAAGAGCTTGACTTGCTGGCACTTTCGGTGTGGGAGCAATCGTCCGACGTTCGTGATTTTTCGTTTATTTTTTTCAGTGGGCGCCCAGGTTCAACTGGTGGTAAACGTTGAAGCCCTGTTGTTCAGGGAAAGCGCAGAACCCCGATGTCTGTGGTGCTGTAGATGCACTGCCAAAGTCCGGTGAGTACCAGCAAGAGCTTGAGTTGCTGGCACTTTCGGTGTGGGAGCAATCGTCCGACGTTCGTGATTTTTCGGGGTTCTTTTCAGTGGGAGCCCAGCTGCAGCGAGTGGTAAACGTCGAAGCCCTGTTGGTCAGGGAAAGCCCGGAGCCCCGATGTCTGTGGTGCTGTAGATGCGCTGGGAATGGCCGGTGAGGAGCAGCAAGAGCTTGACAGGCTGGCACTTTCGGTGTGAGAGCAATCGTCCGACGTTTTTGATTTTTCAGGGTTTTTTTTCAGTGGGTAACCAGGTGAAGCTGGTGGTAAACGTCGAAGCCCTGTTCGTCAGGGAAAGTCCAGAGCCCTAATGTCTGTGGTGCTGTAGATGCGCTGGGAATGGCCGGTGAGTAGCAGCAACAGCTTGACAGGCTGGCATTTAAGGTGTGGCAGGAATCGTCCGACATTTGTGATTGTTGGGGTTTTTTTTTCAGGGGGCACCCAGGTGCAGCTGGTGGTAAATGTCGAAGCCCGGTTCGTCAGGGAAAGCCCGGAGCCGCGATGTCTGTGGTGCTGTAGATGCGCTGGGAATGCCCAGTGAGGAGCAGCAAGAGCTTGACTGGCTGGCACTTTCGGTGTGGGAGCAATCGTGCGATGTTCGTGATTTTTCGTTTATTTTTTTCAGTGGGCGCCCAGGTGCAGGTGGTGGTAAACGTTGAAGCCCTGTTGGTCAGGGAAAGCCCGGAGCCCCGATGTCTGTGGTGCTGTAGATGCGCTGCCAATGGCCGGTGAGGAGCAGCAAGAGCTTGACTGGCTGGCACTTTTGGTGTGGGAGCAATCGTCTGACGTTTTTGATTTTTCAGGGTTTTTTTTCAGTGGGTAACCAGGTGCAGCTGGTGGTAAATGTCGAAGCCCTGTTGGTCAGGGAAAGTCCGGAGCCGCGATGTCTGTGGTGCTGTAGATGCGCTGGGAATGGCCGGTGAGGAGCAGCAAGAGCTTGACTGACTGGGACTTTCGGTGTGGGAGCAATCGTCCGACGTTTGTGATATTTGGGGATTTTTTTTCCAGTGGGCGCCCAAGTTCAGCTGGTAGTAAACTTCTAAGCCCTGTTGGTCAGGGAAAGCCCGGAGCCCCGATGTCTGTGGTGCTGTAGATGCGCTGCCAATGGCCGGTGAGGAGCAGCAAGAGCTTGACTGGCTGGGACTTTCGGTGTTGGAGCAATCGTCCGACGTTCGTGATTTTTCGGGGTTTTTTTTCAGTGGGCGCCCAGGTGCAGCTGGTGTTAAACGTCGAAGTCCCGTTGGTCAGGGAAAGCCCGGAGCCCCGATGTCTGTGGCGCTGTAGATGCGGTGGGAATGGGAGGTGAGTAGCAGCAAGAGCTTGACTGGCTGGCACTTTCAGTGTGGGAGGAATCGTCCGACGTTCGTGATTTTTCGGGGTTTTATTTCAGTGGGCGCCCAGGTGCAGCTGGTGGTAAATGTCGAAGCCCTGTTGGTCAGGGAAAGCCCGGAGCCCCGATGTCTGTGGTGCTGTAGATGCGCTGGGAATGGCTGGTGAGGAGCAGCAAGAGCTTGACAGGCTGGCACTTTCGGTGTGGGAGCAATCGTCCGACATTTCTGATTTTTGGGGTTTTTTTTTCAGGGGGCACGCAGGTGCAGCTGGTGGTAAATGTCGAAGCCCGGTTCGTCAGGGAAAGCCCGGAGCCCCGATGTCTGTGGTGCTGTAGATGCGCTGCCAATGGCCGGTGAGGAGCAGCAAGGGCTTGAGTTGCTGGCACTTTTGGTGTGGGAGCAATCGTCCGACGTTTTTGATTTTTCAGGGTTTTTTTTCAGTGGGTAACCAGGTGCAGCTGGTGGTAAATGTCGAAGCCCTGTTGGTCAGGGAAAGCCCGGAGCCGCGATGTCTGTGGTGCTGTAGATGCACTGCCAAAGTCCGGTGAGGAGCAGCAAGAGCTTGTGTTGCTGGCACTTTCGGTGTGGGAGCAATCGTCCGACGTTCGTAATTTTTGGGGTTTTTTTTTCAGTGGGCGCCCAGGTGCAGCTGGTGGTAAACGTCGAAGCCCTGTTGGTCAGGGAAAGCTCGGAGCCCCGATATCTGTGGTGCTGTAGATGCGCTGCCAATGGCCGGGGAGGAGCAGCAAGAGCTTGAGTTGCTGGCACTTTCGGTTTGGGAGCAATCGTGCGATGTTCGTGATTTTTCGTTTATTTTTTTCAGTGGGCGCCCAGGTGCAGCTGGTGGTAAACGTCGAAGCCCTGTTGTTCAGGGAAAGCGCAGAACCCCGATGTCTGTGGTGCTGTAGATGCACTGCCAAAGTCCGGTGAGTAGCAGCAAGAGCTTGAGTTGCTGGCACTTTCGGTGTGGGAGGAATCGTCCGACGTTCGTGATTTTTCGGGGTTTTATTTCAGTGGGCGCCCAGGTGCAGCTGGTGGTAAACGTTGAAGCCCTGTTGGTCAGGGAAAGCCCGGAGCCCCGATATCTGTGGTGCTGTAGATGTGCTGCCAATGGCCGGTGAGGAGCAGCAAGAGCTTGACTGGCTGGCACTTTGGGTGTGGGAGCAATCGTCCGACGTTCGTGATTTTTCGGGGTTTTTTTTTCAGTGGGCGCCCAGGTTCAGCTGGTGGTAAACTTCTAAGCCCTGTTGGTCAGGGAAAGCCCGGAGCCCCGATGTCTGTGGTGCTGTAGATGCACTGCCAAAGTCCGGTGAGGAGCAGCAAGAGCTTGAGTTGCTGGCACTTTTGGTGTGGGAGCAATCGTCCGACGTTCGTGATTTTTGGGGTTTTTTTTTCAGTGGGCGCCCAGGTGCAGCTGGTGGTAAACGTCGAAGCCCTGTTGGTCAGGGAAAGCTCGGAGCCTCGATATCTGTGGTGCTGTAGATGCGCTGCCAATGGCCGGGGAGGAGCAGCAAGAGCTTGAGTTGCTGGCACTTTCGGTTTGGGAGCAATCGTGCGATGTTCGTGATTTTTCGTTTATTTTTTTCAATGGGCGCCCAGGTGCAGCTGGCGGTAAACGTTGAAGCCCTGTTGTTCAGGGAAAGCGCAGAACCCCGATGTCTGTGGTGCTGTAGATGCACTGCCAAAGTCCGGTGAGTAGCAGCAAGAGCTTGAGTTGCTGGCACTTTCGGTGTGGGAGGAATCGTCCGACCTTCGTGATTTTTCGGGGTTTTATTTCAGTGGGCGCCCAGGTGCAGCTGGTGGTAAACGTTGAAGCCCTGTTGGTCAGGGAAAGCCCGGAGCCCCGATATCTGTGGTGCTGTAGATGTGCTGCCAATGGCCGGTGAGGAGCAGCAAGAGCTTGACTGACTGGCACTTTGGGTGTGGGAGCAATCGTCGGACGTTCGTGATTTTTCGGGGTTTTATTTCAGTGGGCGCCTAGGTGCAGCTGGTGGTAAATGTCGAAGCCCTGTTGGTCAGGGAATGCCCAGAGCCCCGATGTCTGTGGTGCTGTAGATGCGCCTCCAATGGCCGGTGAGGAGCAGCACGAGCTTGACAGGCTGGCATTTAAGGTGTGGCAGAAATCGTCCGACATTTGTGATTGTTGGGGTTTTTTTTTCAGGGGGCACCCAGGTGCAGCTGGTGGTAAATGTCGAAGCCCAGTTGGTCAGGGAAAGCCCGGAGCCCCGATGTCTGTGGTGCTGTAGATGCGCTGCCAATGGCCGGTGAGGAGCAGCAAGAGCTTGACTGACTGGGACTTTCGGTGTGGGAGCAGTCGTCCGACGTTTGTGATATTTGGGGATTTTTTTTCCAGTGGGCGCCCAAGTTCAGCTGGTAGTAAACTTCTAAGCCCTGTTGGTCAGGGAAAGCCCGGAGCCCCGATGTCTGTGGTGCTGTAGATGCGCTGGGAATGGCTGGTGAGGAGCAGCTAGAGCTTGACAGGCTGGCACTTTCGGTGTTGGAGCAATCGTCCGACGTTCGTGATTTTTCGGGGTTTTTTTTCAGTGGGCGCCCAGGTGCAGCTGGTGGTAAACGTCGAAGTCCAGTTGGTCAGGGAAAGCCTGGAGCCCCAATGTCTGTGGCGCTGTAGATGCGGTGGGAATGGGAGGTGAGTAGCAGCAAGAGCTTGAGTTGCTGGCACTTTCAGTGTGGGAGGAATCGTCCGACGTTCGTGATTTTTCGGGGTTTTATTTCAGTGGGCGCCCAGGTGCAGCTGGTGGTAAATGTCGAAGCCCTGTTGGTCAGGGAAAGCCCGGAGCCCCGATGTCTGTGGTGCTGTAGATGCGCTGCCAATGGCCGGTGAGGAGCAGCAAGAGCTTGACAGGCTGGCACTTTCGGTGTGGGAGCAATCGTCCGACGTTTTTGATTTTTCAGGGTTTTTTTTCAGTGGGAGCCCAGGTGCAGCTGGTGGTAAACGTCGAAGCCCTGTTCGTCAGGGAAAGTCCAGAGCCCTGATGTCTGTGGTGCTGTAGATGCGCTGGGAATGGCCGGGGAGGAGCAGCAAGAGCTTGACAGGCTGGCATTTAAGGTGTGGCAGGAATCGTCCGACATTTGTGATTTTTGGGGTTTTTTTTTCAGGGGGCGCCCAGGTGCAGCTGGTGGTAAATGTCGAAGCCCGGTTCGTCAGGGAAAGCCCGGAGCCCCGATGTCTGTGGTGCTGTAGATGCGCTGCCAATGGGCGGTGAGGAGCAGCAAGAGCTTGACTTGCTGGCACTTTTGGTGTGGGAGCAATCGTCCGATGTTCGTGATTTTTCGTTTATTTTTTTCAGTGGGCGCCCAGGTTCAACTGGTGGTAAACGTCGAAGCCCTGTTGGTCAGGGAAAGCCCAGAGCCCCGATGTCTGTGGTGCTGTAGATGCGCTGGGAATGGCTGGTGAGGAGCAGCTGGAGCTTGACAGGCTGGCACTTTCGGTGTTGCAGCAATCGTAGGACGTTTTTGATTTTTCGGGGTTCTTTTCAGTGGGCGCCCAGGTTCAGCTGGTGGTAAACGTCGAAGCCCTGTTGGTCAGGGAAAGCCCGGAGCCCTGATGTCTGTGGTGCTGTAGATGCACTGAAAATGGCCGGTGAGGAGCAGCAAGAGCTTGACAGGCTGGCACTTTCGGTGTGGGAGCAATCGTCCGACATTTTTGATTTTTCAGGGTTTTTTTTCAGTGGGTAACCAGGTGAAGCTGGTGGTAAACGTCGAAGCCCTGTTCGTCAGGGAAAGTCCAGAGCCCTAATGTCTGTGGTGCTGTAGATGCGCTGGGAATGGCCGGTGAGTAGCAGCAAGAGCTTGACAGGCTGGCATTTAAGGTGTGGCAGGAATCGTCCGACATTTGTGATTTTTGGGGTTTTTTTTTCAGGGGCCACCCAGGTTCAGCTGGTGGTAAATGTCGAAGCCCGGTTCGTCAGGGAAAGCCCGGAGCCCCGATGTCTGTGGTGCTGTAGATGCGCTGCCAATGGCCGGTGAGGAGCAGCAAGAGCTTGAGTTGCTGGCACTTTTGGTGTGGGAGCAATCGTCCGACGTTTTTGATTTTTCAGGGTTTTTTTTCAGTGGGTAACCAGGTGCAGCTGGTGGTAAATGTCGAAGCCCTGTTGGTCAGGGAAAGCCCGGAGCCGCGATCTCTGTGGTGTTGTAGATGCGCTGGGAATGGCCAGTGAGGAGCAGCAAGAGCTTGACTGGCTGGCACTTTCGGTGTGGGAGCAATCGTGCGATGTTCGTGATTTTTCGTTTATTTTTTTCAGTGGGCGCCCAGGTGCAGCTGGTGGTAAACGTTGAAGCCCTGTTGGTCAGGGAAAGCGCAGAACCCCGATGTCTGTGGTGCTGTAGATGCACTGCCAAAGTCCGGTGAGTAGCAGCAAGAGCTTGAGTTGCTGTCACTTTCGGTGTGGGAGGAATCGTCCGACGTTCGTGATTTTTGGTGTTTTTTTTTCAGGGGGCACCCAGGTGCAGCTGGTGGTAAATGTCGAAGCCCGGTTCGTCAGGGAAAGCCCGGAGCCCCGATGTCTGTGGTGCTGTAGATGCGCTGGGAATGGCCGGTGAGGAGCAGCTAGAGCTTGACAGGCTGGCACTTTCGGTGTTGGAGCAATCGTCCGACGTTCGTGATTTTTCGGGGTTTTTTTTCAGTGGGCGCCCAGGTGCAGCTGGTGGTAAACGTCGAAGTCCAGTTGGTCAGGGAAAGCCCGGAGCCCCGATGTCTGTGGCGCTGTAGATGCGGTGGGAATGGGAGGTGAGTAGCAGCAAGAGCTTGAGTTGCTGGCACTTTCAGTGTGGGAGGAATCGTCCGACGTTCGTGATTTTTCGGGGTTTTATTTCAGTGGGCGCCCAGGTGCAGCTGGTGGTAAATGTCGAAGCCCTGTTGGTCAGGGAAAGCCCGGAGCCCCGATGTCTGTGGTGCTGTAGATGCGCTGGGAATGGCCGGTGAGGAGCAGCTAGAGCTTGACAGGCTGGCACTTTCGGTGTGGGAGCAATCGTCCGACATTTCTGATTTTTGGGGTTTTTTTTTCAGGGGGCACGCAGGTGCAGCTGGTGGTAGATGTCGAAGCCCGGTTCGTCAGGGAAAGCCCGGAGCCCCGATGTCTGTGGTGCTGTAGATGCGCTGCCAATGGCCGGTGAGGAGCAGCAAGAGCTTGACTTGCTGGCACTTTCGGTGTGGGAGCAATCGTCCGACGTTCGTGATTTTTCGTTTATTTTTTTCAGTGGGCGCCCAGGTTCAACTGGTGGTAAACGTCGAAGCCCTGTTGGTCAGGGAAAGCCCGGAGCCCCAATTTCTGTGGTGCTGTAGATGCGCTGGGAATGGCTGGTGAGGAGCAGCTAGAGCTTGACAGGCTGGCACTTTCGGTGTGGGAGCAATCGTCCGACGTTCGTGATTTTTCGGGGTTTTTTTTCAGTGGGCGCCCAGGTGCAGCTGGTGGTAAACGTTGAAGCCCTGTTGTTCAGGGAAAGCGCAGAACCCCGATGTCTGTGGTGCTGTAGATGCACTGCCAAAGTCCGGTGAGGAGCAGCAAGAGCTTGAGTTGCTGGCACTTTCGGTGTGGGAGCAATCGTCCGACGTTCGTGATTTTTCGGGGTTCTTTTCAGTGGGAGCCCAGCTGCAGCGAGTGGTAAACGTCGAAGCCCTGTTGGTCAGGGAAAGCCCGGAGCCCCGATGTCTGTGGTGCTGTAGATGCGCTGGGAATGGCCGGTGAGGAGCAGCAAGAGCTTGACTGGCTGGCACTTTCAGTGTGGGAGCAATCGTCCGACGTTTTTGATTTTTCAGGGTTTTTTTTCAGTGGGAGCCCAGGTGCAGCTGGTGGTAAATGTCGAAGCCCTGTTGGTCAGGGAATGCCCAGAGCCCCGATGTCTGTGGTGCTGTAGATGCGCCTCCAATGGCCGGTGAGGAGCAGCAAGAGCTTGACAGGCTGGCATTTAAGGTGTGGCAGGAATCGTCCGACATTTGTGATTGTTGGGGTTTTTTTTTCAGGGGGCACCCAGGTGCAGCTGGTGGTAAATGTCGAAGCCCTGTTGGTCAGGGAAAGCCCGGAGCCCCGATGTCTGTGGTGCTGTAGATGCGCTGCCAATGGCCGGTGAGGAGCAGCAAGAGCTTGAGTTGCTGGCACTTTTGGTGTGGGAGCAATCGTCTGACGTTTTTGATTTTTCAGGGTTTTTTTTCAGTGGGTAACCAGGTGCAGCTGGTGGTAAATGTCGAAGCCCTGTTGGTCAGGGAAAGCCCGGAGCCGCGATGTCTGTGGTGCTGTAGATGCGCTGGGAATGGCCGGTGAGGAGCAGCAAGAGCTTGACTGACTGGGACTTTCGGTGTGGGAGCAATCGTCCGACGTTTGTGATATTTGGGGATTTTTTTTCCAGTGGGCGCCCAAGTTCAGCTGGTAGTAAACTTCTAAGCCCTTTTGGTCAGGGAAAGCCCGGAGCCCCGATGTCTGTGGTGCTGTAGATGCGCTGGGAATGGCTGGTGAGGAGCAGCAAGAGCTTGACAGGCTGGCACTTTCGGTGTTGGAGCAATCGTCCGACGTTCGTGATTTTTCGGGGTTTTTTTTCAGTGGGCGCCCAGGTGCAGCTGGTGGTAAACGTCGAAGTCCAGTTGGTCAGGGAAAGCCCGGAGCCCCGATGTCTGTGGCGCTGTAGATGCGGTGGGAATGGGAGGTGAGTAGCAGCAAGAGCTTGAGTTGCTGGCACTTTCAGTGTGGGAGGAATCGTCCGACGTTCGTGATTTTTCGGGGTTTTATTTCAGTGGGCGCCCAGGTGCAGCTGGTGGTAAATGTCGAAGCCCTGTTGGTCAGGGAAAGCCCGGAGCCCCGATGTCTGTGGTGCTGTAGATGCGCTGCCAATGGCCGGTGAGGAGCAGCAAGAGCTTGACAGGCTGGCACTTTCGGTGTGGGAGCAATCGTCCGACGTTTTTGATTTTTCAGGGTTTTTTTTCAGTCGGAGCCCAGGTGCAGCTGGTGGTAAACGTCGAAGCCCTGTTCGTCAGGGAAAGTCCAGAGCCCTGATGTCTGTGGTGCTGTAGATGCGCTGGGAATGGCCGGTGAGTAGCAGCAAGAGCTTGACAGGCTGGCATTTAAGGTGTGGCAGGAATCGTCCGACATTTGTGATTTTTGGGGTTTTTTTTTCAGGGGGCACGCAGGTGCAGCTGGTGGTAAATGTCGAAGCCCGGTTCGTCAGGGAAAGCCCGGAGCCCCGATGTCTGTGGTGCTGTAGATGCACTGCCAAAGTCCGGTGAGGAGCAGCAAGAGCTTGAGTTGCTGGCACTTTTGGTGTGGGAGCAATCGTCCGACGTTCGTGATTTTTGGGGTTTTTTTTTCAGTGGGCGCCCAGGTGCAGCTGGTGGTAAACGTCGAAGCCCTGTTGGTCAGGGAAAGCTCGGAGCCTCGATATCTGTGGTGCTGTAGATGCGCTGCCAATGGCCGGGGAGGAGCAGCAAGAGCTTGAGTTGCTGGCACTTTCGGTTTGGGAGCAATCGTGCGATGTTCGTGATTTTTCGTTTATTTTTTTCAATGGGCGCCCAGGTGCAGCTGGCGGTAAACGTTGAAGCCCTGTTGTTCAGGGAAAGCGCAGAACCCCGATGTCTGTGGTGCTGTAGATGCACTGCCAAAGTCCGGTGAGTAGCAGCAAGAGCTTGAGTTGCTGGCACTTTCGGTGTGGGAGGAATCGTCCGACCTTCGTGATTTTTCGGGGTTTTATTTCAGTGGGCGCCCAGGTGCAGCTGGTGGTAAACGTTGAAGCCCTGTTGGTCAGGGAAAGCCCGGAGCCCCGATATCTGTGGTGCTGTAGATGTGCTGCCAATGGCCGGTGAGGAGCAGCAAGAGCTTGACTGACTGGCACTTTGGGTGTGGGAGCAATCGTCGGACGTTCGTGATTTTTCGGGGTTTTATTTCAGTGGGCGCCCAGGTGCAGCTGGTGGTAAATGTCGAAGCCCTGTTGGTCAGGGAATGCCCAGAGCCCCGATGTCTGTGGTGCTGTAGATGCGCCTCCAATGGCCGGTGAGGAGCAGCACGAGCTTGACAGGCTGGCATTTAAGGTGTGGCAGAAATCGTCCGACATTTGTGATTGTTGGGGTTTTTTTTTCAGGGGGCACCCAGGTGCAGCTGGTGGTAAATGTCGAAGCCCAGTTGGTCAGGGAAAGCCCGGAGCCCCGATGTCTGTGGTGCTGTAGATGCGCTGCCAATGGCCGGTGAGGAGCAGCAAGAGCTTGACTGACTGGGACTTTCGGTGTGGGAGCAGTCGTCCGACGTTTGTGATATTTGGGGATTTTTTTTCCAGTGGGCGCCCAAGTTCAGCTGGTAGTAAACTTCTAAGCCCTGTTGGTCAGGGAAAGCCCGGAGCCCCGATGTCTGTGGTGCTGTAGATGCGCTGCCAATGGCCGGTGAGGAGCAGCAAGAGCTTGACAGGCTGGCACTTTCGGTGTGGGAGCAATCGTCCGACGTTTTTGATTTTTCAGGGTTTTTTTTCAGTCGGAGCCCAGGTGCAGCTGGTGGTAAACGTCGAAGCCCTGTTCGTCAGGGAAAGTCCAGAGCCCTGATGTCTGTGGTGCTGTAGATGCGCTGGGAATGGCCGGTGAGTAGCAGCAAGAGCTTGACAGGCTGGCATTTTTGGTGTGGCAGGAATCGTCCGACATTTGTGATTTTTGGGGTTTTTTTTTCAGGGGGCACGCAGGTGCAGCTGGTGGTAAATGTCGAAGCCCGGTTCGTCAGGGAAAGCCCGGAGCCCCGATGTCTGTGGTGCTGTAGATGCGCTGCCAATGGGCAGTGAGGAGCAGCAAGAGCTTGACTTGCTGGCACTTTTGGTGTGGGAGCAATCGTCCGACGTTCGTGATTTTTCGGGGATTTTTTTCAGTGGGCGCCCAGGTGCAGCTGGTGGTAAACGTCGAAGCCCTGTTGGTCAGGGAAAGCTTGGAGCCCCGATATCTGTGGTGCTGTAGATGCGCTGCCAATGGCCGGGGTGGAGCAGCAAGAGCTTGAGTTGCTGGCACTTTCGGTTTGGGAGCAATCGTGCGATGTTCGTGATTTTTCGTTTATTTTTTTCAGTGGGCGCCCAGGTGCAGCTGGTGGTAAACGTTGAAGCCCTGTTGTTCAGGGAAAGCGCAGAACACCGATGTCTGTGGTGCTGTAGATGCACTGCCAAAGTCCGGTGAGTAGCAGCAAGAGCTTGAGTTGCTGGCACTTTCGGTGTGGGAGGAATCGTCCGACGTTCGTGATTTTTCGGGGTTTTATTTCAGTGGGCGCCCAGGTGCAGCTGGTGGTAAACGTTGAAGCCCTGTTGGTCAGGGGAAGCCCGGAGCCCCGATATCTGTGGTGCTGTAGATGCGCTGGGAATGGCCGGTGTTCAGCAGCTAGAGCTTGACCGTCTGGCACTTTTGGTGTGGGAGAAATCGTCCGACGTTCGTGATTTTTGGTGTTTTTTTTTCAGGGGGCACCCAGGTGCAGCTGGTGGTAAATGTCGAAGCCCGGTTCGTCAGGGAAAGCCCGGAGCCGCGATCTCTGTGGTGCTGTAGATGCGCTGCCAATGGCCGGTGAGGAGCAGCTAGAGCTTGACAGGCTGGCACTTTCGGTGTTGGAGCAATCGTCCGACGTTCGTGATTTTTCGGGGTTTTTTTTCAGTGGGCGCCCAGGTGCAGCTGGTGGTAAACGTCGAAGTCCAGTTGGTCAGGGAAAGCCCGGAGCCCCGATGTCTGTGGCGCTGTAGATGCGGTGGGAATGGGAGGTGAGTAGCAGCAAGAGCTTGAGTTGCTGGCACTTTCAGTGTGGGAGGAATCGTCCGACGTTCGTGATTTTTCGGGGTTTTATTTCAGTGGGCGCCCAGGTGCAGCTGGTGGTAAATGTCGAAGCCCTGTTGGTCAGGGAAAGCCCGGAGCCCCGATGTCTGTGGTGCTGTAGATGCGCTGGGAATGGCCGGTGAGGAGCAGCTAGAGCTTGACAGGCTGGCACTTTCGGTGTGGGAGCAATCGTCCGACATTTCTGATTTTTGGGGTTTTTTTTTTCAGGGGGCACGCAGGTGCAGCTGGTGGTAAATGTCGAAGCCCGGTTCGTCAGGGAAAGCCCGGAGCCCCGATGTCTGTGGTGCTGTAGATGCGCTGCCAATGGCCGGTGAGGAGCAGCAAGAGCTTGACTTGCTGGCACTTTCGGTGTGGGAGCAATCGTCCGACGTTCGTGATTTTTCGTTTATTTTTTTCAGTGGGCGCCCAGGTTCAACTGGTGGTAAACGTCGAAGCCCTGTTGGTCAGGGAAAGCCCTGAGCCCCAATTTCTATGGTGCTGTAGATGCGCTGGGAATGGCTGGTGAGGAGCAGCTAGAGCTTGACAGGCTGGCACTTTCGGTGTGGGAGCAATCGTCCGACGTTCGTGATTTTTCGGGGTTTTTTTTCAGTGGGCGCCCAGGTTCAGCTGGTGGTAAACGTCGAAGCCCTGTTGGTCAGGGAAAGCCCGGAGCCCCGATGTCTGTGGTGCTGTAGATGCGCTGGGAATGGCCGGTGAGGAGCAGCAAGAGCTTGAGTTGCTGGCACTTTCGGTGTGGGAGCAATCGTGCGATGTTCGTGATTTTTCGTTTATTTTTTTCAGTGGGCGCCCAGGTGCAGCTGGTGGTAAACGTTGAAGCCCTGTTGTTCAGGGAAAGCGCAGAACCCCGATGTCTGTGGTGCTGTAGATGCACTGCCAAAGTCCGGTGAGTAGCAGCAAGAGCTTGAGTTGCTGGCACTTTCGGTGTGGGAGCAATCGTCCGACGTTCGTGATTTTTCGGGGTTCTTTTCAGTGGGAGCCCAGCTGCAGCGAGTGGTAAACGTCGAAGCCCTGTTGGTCAGGGAAAGCCCGGAGCCCCGATGTCTGTGGTGCTGTAGATGCGCTGGGAATGGCCGGTGAGGAGCAGCAAGAGCTTGACAGGCTGGCACTTTCGGTGTGGGAGCAATCGTCCGACGTTTTTGATTTTTCAGGGTTTTTTTTCAGTGGGAGCCCAGGTGCAGCTGGTGGTAAATGTCGAAGCCCTGTTGGTCAGGGAATGCCCAGAGCCCCGATGTCTGTGGTGCTGTAGATGCGCCTCCAATGGCCGGTGAGGAGCAGCAAGAGCTTGACAGGCTGGCATTTAAGGTGTGGCAGGAATCGTCCGACATTTGTGATTGTTGGGGTTTTTTTTTCAGGGGGCACCCAGGTGCAGCTGGTGGTAAATGTCGAAGCCCTGTTGGTCAGGGAAAGCCCGGAGCCCCGATGTCTGTGGTGCTGTAGATGCGCTGCCAATGGCCGGTGAGGAGCAGCAAGAGCTTGACTGACTGGGACTTTCGGTGTGGGAGCAATCGTCCGACGTTTGTGATATTTGGGGATTTTTTTTCCAGTGGGCGCCCAAGTTCAGCTGGTAGTAAACTTCTAAGCCCTGTTGGTCAGGGAAAGCCCGGAGCCCCGATGTCTGTGGTGCTGTAGATGCGCTGGGAATGGCTGGTGAGGAGCAGCAAGAGCTTGACAGGCTGGCACTTTCGGTGTTGGAGCAATCGTCCGACGTTCGTGATTTTTCGGGGTTTTTTTTCAGTGGGCGCCCAGGTGCAGCTGGTGGTAAACGTCGAAGTCCAGTTGGTCAGGGAAAGCCCGGAGCCCCGATGTCTGTGGTGCTGTAGATGCACTGCCAAAGTCCGGTGAGTAGCAGCAAGAGCTTGAGTTGCTGGCACTTTCAGTGTGGGAGGAATCGTCCGACGTTCGTGATTTTTCGGGGTTTTATTTCAGTGGGCGCCCAGGTGCAGCTGGTGGTAAATGTCGAAGCCCTGTTGGTCAGGGAAAGCCCGGAGCCCCGATGTCTGTGGTGCTGTAGATGCGCTGCCAATGGCCGGTCAGGAGCAGCAAGAGCTTGACAGGCTGGCACTTTCGGTGTGGGAGCAATCGTCCGACGTTTTTGATTTTTCAGGGTTTTTTTTCAGTCGGAGCCCAGGTGCAGCTGGTGGTAAACGTCGAAGCCCTGTTCGTCAGGGAAAGTCCAGAGCCCTGATGTCTGTGGTGCTGTAGATGCGCTGGGAATGGCCGGTGAGTAGCAGCAAGAGCTTGACAGGCTGGCATTTAAGGTGTGGCAGGAATCGTCCGACATTTGTGATTTTTGGGGTTTTTTTTTCAGGGGGCACGCAGGTGCAGCTGGTGGTAAATGTCGAAGCCCGGTTCGTCAGGGAAAGCCCGGAGCCCCGATGTCTGTGGTGCTGTAGATGCGCTGCCAATGGGCGGTGAGGAGCAGCAAGAGCTTGACTTGCTGGCACTTTTGGTGTGGGAGCAATCGTCCGACGTTCGTGATTTTTCGGGGTTTTTTTTCAGTGGGCGCCCAGGTTCAGCTGGTGGTAAACGTCGAAGCCCTGTTGGTCAGGGAAAGCTTGGAGCCCCGATATCTGTGGTGCTGTAGATGCGCTGCCAATGGCCGGGGTGGAGCAGCAAGAGCTTGAGTTGCTGGCACTTTCGGTGTGGGAGCAATCGTGCGATGTTCGTGATTTTTCGTTTATTTTTTTCAGTGGGCGCCCAGGTGCAGCTGGTGGTAAACGTTGAAGCCCTGTTGTTCAGGGAAAGCGCAGAACCCCGATGTCTGTGGTGCTGTAGATGCACTGCCAAAGTCCGGTGAGTAGCAGCAAGAGCTTGAGTTGCTGGCACTTTCGGTGTGGGAGGAATCGTCCGACGTTCGTGATTTTTCGGGGTTTTATTTCAGTGGGCGCCCAGGTGCAGCTGGTGGTAAACGTTGAAGCCCTGTTGGTCAGGGAAAGCCCGGAGCCCCGATATCTGTGGTGCTGTAGATGCGCTGGGAATGGCCGGTGAGGAGCAGCAAGAGCTTGACTGGCTGGCACTTTGGGTGTGGGAGCAATCGTCGGACGTTCGTGATTTTTCGGGGTTTTATTTCAGTGGGCGCCCAGGTTCAGCTGGTGGTAAACTTCTAAGCCCTGTTGGTCAGGGAAAGCCCGGAGCCCCGATGTCTGTGGTGCTGTAGATGCGCTGGGAATGGCCGGTGTTCAGCAGCTAGAGCTTGACTGTCTGGCACTTTTGGTGTGGGAGAAATCGTCCGACGTTCGTGATTTTTGGTGTTTTTTTTTCAGGGGGCACCCAGGTGCAGCTGGTGGTAAATGTCGAAGCCCGGTTCGTCAGGGAAAGCCCGGAGCCCCGATGTCTGTGGTGCTGTAGATGCGCTGGGAATGGCCGGTGAGGAGCAGCTAGAGCTTGACAGGCTGGCACTTTCGGTGTTGGAGCAATCGTCCGACGTTCGTGATTTTTCGGGGTTTTTTTTCAGTGGGCGCCCAGGTGCAGCTGGTGGTAAACGTCGAAGTCCAGTTGGTCAGGGAAAGCCCGGAGCCCCGATGTCTGTGGCGCTGTAGATGCGGTGGGAATGGGAGGTGAGTAGCAGCAAGAGCTTGAGTTGCTGGCACTTTCAGTGTGGGAGGAATCGTCCGACGTTCGTGATTTTTCGGGGTTTTATTTCAGTGGGCGCCCAGGTGCAGCTGGTGGTAAATGTCGAAGCCCTGTTGGTCAGGGAAAGCCCGGAGCCCCGATGTCTGTGGTGCTGTAGATGCGCTGGGAATGGCCGGTGAGGAGCAGCTAGAGCTTGACAGGCTGGCACTTTCGGTGTGGGAGCAATCGTCCGACATTTCTGATTTTTGGGGTTTTTTTTTTCAGGGGGCACGCAGGTGCAGCTGGTGGTAAATGTCGAGCCCGGTTCGTCAGGGAAAGCCCGGAGCCCCGATGTCTGTGGTGCTGTAGATGCGCTGCCAATGGCCGGTGAGGAGCAGCAAGAGCTTGAGTTGCTGGCACTTTCGGTGTGGGAGCAATCGTCCGACGTTCGTGATTTTTCGTTTATTTTTTTCAGTGGGCGCCCAGGTTCAACTGGTGGTAAACGTCGAAGCCCTGTTGGTCAGGGTAAGCCCGGAGCCCCAATTTCTATGGTGCTGTAGATGCGCTGGGAATGGCTGGTGAGGAGCAGCTAGAGCTTGACAGGCTGGCACTTTCGGTGTGGGAGCAATCGTCCGACGTTCGTGATTTTTCGGGGTTTTTTTTCAGTGGGCGCCCAGGTTCAGCTGGTGGTAAACGTCGAAGCCCTGTTGGTCAGGGAAAGCCCGGAGCCCCGATGTCTGTGGTGCTGTAGATGCGCTGGGAATGGCCGGTGAGGAGCAGCAAGAGCTTGAGTTGCTGGCACTTTCGGTGTGGGAGCAATCGTGCGATGTTCGTGATTTTTCGTTTATTTTTTTCAGTGGGCGCCCAGGTGCAGCTGGTGGTAAACGTTGAAGCCCTGTTGTTCAGGGAAAGCGCAGAACCCCGATGTCTGTGGTGCTGTAGATGCACTGCCAAAGTCCGGTGAGTAGCAGCAAGAGCTTGAGTTGCTGGCACTTTCGGTGCGGGAGCAATCGTCCGACGTTCGTGATTTTTCGGGGTTCTTTTCAGTGGGAGCCCAGCTGCAGCGAGTGGTAAACGTCGAAGCCCTGTTGGTCAGGGAAAGCCCGGAGCCCCGATGTCTGTGGTGCTGTAGATGCGCTGGGAATGGCCGGTGAGGAGCAGCAAGGGCTTGACAGGCTGGCACTTTCGGTGTGGGAGCAATCGTCCGACGTTTTTGATTTTTCAGGGTTTTTTTTCAGTGGGAGCCCAGGTGCAGCTGGTGGTAAATGTCGAAGCCCTGTTGGTCAGGGAATGCCCAGAGCCCCGATGTCTGTGGTGCTGTAGATGCGCCTCCAATGGCCGGTGAGGAGCAGCAAGAGCTTGACAGGCTGGCATTTAAGGTGTGGCAGGAATCGTCCGACATTTGTGATTGTTGGGGTTTTTTTTTCAGGGGGCACCCAGGTGCAGCTGGTGGTAAATGTCGAAGCCCTGTTGGTCAGGGAAAGCCCGGAGCCCCGATGTCTGTGGTGCTGTAGATGCGCTGCCAATGGCCGGTGAGGAGCAGCAAGAGCTTGACTGACTGGGACTTTCGGTGTGGGAGCAATCGTCCGACGTTTGTGATATTTGGGGATTTTTTTTCCAGTGGGCGCCCAAGTTCAGCTGGTAGTAAACTTCTAAGCCCTGTTGGTCAGGGAAAGCCCGGAGCCCCGATGTCTGTGGTGCTGTAGATGCGCTGGGAATGGCTGGTGAGGAGCAGCAAGAGCTTGACAGGCTGGCACTTTCGGTGTTGGAGCAATCGTCCGACGTTCGTGATTTTTCGGGGTTTTTTTTCAGTGGGCGCCCAGGTGCAGCTGGTGGTAAACGTCGAAGTCCAGTTGGTCATGGAAAGCCCGGAGCCCCGATGTCTGTGGTGCTGTAGATACACTGCCAAAGTCCGGTGAGTAGCAGCAAGAGCTTGAGTTGCTGGCACTTTCAGTGTGGGAGGAATCGTCCGACGTTCGTGATTTTTCGGGGTTTTATTTCAGTGGGCGCCCAGGTGCAGCTGGTGGTAAATGTCGAAGCCCTGTTGGTCAGGGAAAGCCCGGAGCCCCGATGTCTGTGGTGCTGTAGATGCGCTGCCAATGGCCGGTGAGGAGCAGCAAGAGCTTGACAGGCTGGCACTTTCGGTGTGGGAGCAATCGTCCGACGTTTTTGATTTTTCAGGGTTTTTTTTCAGTCGGAGCCCAGGTTCAGCTGGTGGTAAACGTCGAAGCCCTGTTCGTCAGGGAAAGTCCAGAGCCCTGATGTCTGTGGTGCTGTAGATGCGCTGGGAATGGCCGGTGAGTAGCAGCAAGAGCTTGACAGGCTGGCATTTAAGGTGTGACAGGAATCGTCCGACATTTGTGATTTTTGGGGTTTTTTTTTCAGGGGGCACGCAGGTGCAGCTGGTGGTAAATGTCGAAGCCCGGTTCGTCAGGGAAAGCCCGGAGCCCCGATGTCTGTGGTGCTGTAGATGCGCTGCCAATGGGCGGTGAGGAGCAGCAAGAGCTTGACTTGCTGGCACTTTTGGTGTGGGAGCAATCGTCCGACGTTCGTGATTTTTCGGGGTTTTTTTTCAGTGGGCGCCCAGGTGCAGCTGGTGGTAAACGTCGAAGCCCTGTTGGTCAGGGAAAGCTCGGAGCCCCGATATCTGTGGTGCTGTAGATGCGCTGCCAATGGCCGGGGTGGAGCAGCAAGAGCTTGAGTTGCTGGCACTTTCGGTTTGGGAGCAATCGTGCGATGTTCGTGATTTTTCGTTTATTTTTTTCAGTGGGCGCCCAGGTGCAGCTGGTGGTAAACGTTGAAGCCCTGTTGTTCAGGGAAAGCGCAGAACCCCGATGTCTGTGGTGCTGTAGATGCACTGCCAAAGTCCGGTGAGTAGCAGCAAGAGCTTGAGTTGCTGGCACTTTCAGTGTGGGAGGAATCGTCCGACGTTCGTGATTTTTCGGGGTTTTATTTCAGTGGGCGCCCAGGTGCAGCTGGTGGTAAACGTTGAAGCCCTGTTGGTCAGGGAAAGCCCGGAGCCCCGATATCTGTGGTGCTGTAGATGTGCTGCCAATGGCCGGTGAGGAGCAGCAAGAGCTTGACTGGCTGGCACTTTGGGTGTGGGAGCAATCGTCGGACGTTCGTGATTTTTCGGGGTTTTATTTCAGTGGGCGCCCAGGTTCAGCTGGTGGTAAACTTCTAAGCCCTGTTGGTCAGGGAAAGCCCGGAGCCCCGATGTCTGTGGTGCTGTAGATGCGCTGGGAATGGCCGGTGTTCAGCAGCTAGAGCTTGACTGTCTGGCACTTTTGGTGTGGGAGAAATCGTCCGACGTTCGTGATTTTTGGTGTTTTTTTTTCAGGGGGCACCCAGGTGCAGCTGGTGGTAAATGTCGAAGCCCGGTTCGTCAGGGAAAGCCCGGAGCCCCGATGTCTGTGGTGCTGTAGATGCGCTGGGAATGGCCGGTGAGGAGCAGCTAGAGCTTGACAGGCTGGCACTTTCGGTGTTGGAGCAATCGTCCGACGTTCGTGATTTTTCGGGGTTTTTTTTCAGTGGGCGCCCAGGTGCAGCTGGTGGTAAACGTCGAAGTCCAGTTGGTCAGGGAAAGCCCGGAGCCCCGATGTCTGTGGCGCTGTAGATGCGGTGGGAATGGGAGGTGAGTAGCAGCAAGAGCTTGAGTTGCTGGCACTTTCAGTGTGGGAGGAATCGTCCGATGTTCGTGATTTTTCGGGGTTTTATTTCAGTGGGCGCCCAGGTGCAGCTGGTGGTAAACGTCGAAGCCCTGTTGGTCAGGGAAAGCCCGGAGCCCCGATGTCTGTGGTGCTGTAGATGCGCTGGGAATGGCCGGTGAGGAGCAGCTAGAGCTTGACAGGCTGGCACTTTCGGTGTGGGAGCAATCGTCCGACATTTCTGATTTTTGGGGTTTTTTTTTCAGGGGGCACGCAGGTGCAGCTGGTGGTAAATGTCGAAGCCCGGTTCGTCAGGGAAAGCCCGGAGCCCCGATGTCTGTGGTGCTGTAGATGCGCTGCCAATGGCCGGTGAGGAGCAGCAAGAGCTTGACTTGCTGGCACTTTCGGTGTGGGAGCAATCGTCCGACGTTCGTGATTTTTCGTTTATTTTTTTCAGTGGGCGCCCAGGTTCAACTGGTGGTAAACGTCCAAGCCCTGTTGGTCAGGGAAAGCCCGGAGCCCCAATTTCTATGATGCTGTAGATGCGCTGGGAATGGCTGGTGAGGAGCAGCTAGAGCTTGACAGGCTGGCACTTTCGGTGTGGGAGCAATCGTCCGACGTTCGTGATTTTTCGGGGATTTTTTTCAGTGGGCGCCCAGGTTCAGCTGGTGGTAAACGTCGAAGCCCTGTTGGTCAGGGAAAGCCCGGAGCCCCGATGTCTGTGGTGCTGTAGATGCGCTGGGAATGGCCGGTGACGAGCAGCAAGAGCTTGAGTTGCTGGCACTTTCGGTGTGGGAGCAATCGTGCGATGTTCGTGATTTTTCGTTTATTTTTTTCAGTGGGCGCCCAGGTGCAGCTGGTGGTAAACGTTGAAGCCCTGTTGTTCAGGGAAAGCGCAGAACCCCGATGTCTGTGGTGCTGTAGATGCACTGCCAAAGTCCGGTGAGTAGCAGCAAGAGCTTGAGTTGCTGGCACTTTCGGTGTGGGAGCAATCGTCCGACGTTTTTGATTTTTCGGGGTTCTTTTCAGTGGGAGCCCAGCTGCAGCGAGTGGTAAACGTCGAAGCCCTGTTGGTCAGGGAAAGCCCGGAGCCCCGATGTCTGTGGTGCTGTAGATGCGCTGGGAATGGCCGGTGAGGAGCAGCAAGAGCTTGACAGGCTGGCACTTTCGGTGTGGGAGCAATCGTCCGACGTTTTTGATTTTTCAGGGTTTTTTTTCAGTGGGAGCCCAGGTGCAGCTGGTGGTAAATGTCGAAGCCCTGTTGGTCAGGGAATGCCCAGAGCCCCGATGTCTGTGGTGCTGTAGATGCGCCTCCAATGGCCGGTGAGGAGCAGCAAGAGCTTGACAGGCTGGCATTTAAGGTGTGGCAGGAATCGTCCGACATTTGTGATTGTTGGGGTTTTTTTTTCAGGGGGCACCCAGGTGCAGCTGGTGGTAAATGTCGAAGCCCTGTTGGTCAGGGAAAGCCCGGAGCCCCGATGTCTGTGGTGCTGTAGATGCGCTGCCAATGGCCGGTGAGGAGCAGCAAGAGCTTGAGTTGCTGGCACTTTTGGTGTGGGAGCAATCGTCTGACGTTTTTGATTTTTCAGGGTTTTTTTTCAGTGGGTAACCAGGTGCAGCTGGTGGTAAATGTCGAAGCCCTGTTGGTCAGGGAAAGCCCGGAGCCGCCATGTCTGTGGTGCTGTAGATGCGCTGCCAATGGCCGGTGAGGAGCAGCAAGAGCTTGACTGACTGGGACTTTCGGTGTGGGAGCAATCGTCCGACGTTTGTGATATTTGGGGATTTTTTTTCCAGTGGGCGCCCAAGTTCAGCTGGTAGTAAACTTCTAAGCCCTGTTGGTCAGGGAAAGCCCGGAGCCCCGATGTCTGTGGTGCTGTAGATGCGCTGGGAATGGCTGGTGAGGAGCAGCAAGAGCTTGACAGGCTGGCACTTTCGGTGTTGGAGCAATCGTCCGACGTTCGTGATTTTTCGGGGTTTTTTTTCAGTGGGCGCCCAGGTGCAGCTGGTGGTAAACGTCGAAGTCCAGTTGGTCAGGGAAAGCCCGGAGCCCCGATGTCTGTGGTGCTGTAGATGCACTGCCAAAGTCCGGTGAGTAGCAGCAAGAGCTTGAGTTGCTGGCACTTTCAGTGTGGGAGGAATCGTCCGACGTTCGTGATTTTTCGGGGTTTTATTTCAGTGGGCGCCCAGGTGCAGCTGGTGGTAAATGTCGAAGCCCTGTTGGTCAGGGAAAGCCCGGAGCCCCGATGTCTGTGGTGCTGTAGATGCGCTGCCAATGGCCGGTGAGGAGCAGCAAGAGCTTGACAGGCTGGCACTTTCGGTGTGGGAGCAATCGTCCGACGTTTTTGATTTTTCAGGGTTTTTTTTCAGTCGGAGCCCAGGTGCAGCTGGTGGTAAACGTCGAAGCCCTGTTCGTCAGGGAAAGTCCAGAGCCCTGATGTCTGTGGTGCTGTAGATGCGCTGGGAATGGCCGGTGAGTAGCAGCAAGAGCTTGACAGGCTGGCATTTAAGGTGTGGCAGGAATCGTCCGACATTTGTGATTTTTGGGGTTTTTTTTTCAGGGGGCACGCAGGTGCAGCTGGTGGTAAATGTCGAAGCCCGGTTCGTCAGGGAAAGCCCGGAGCCCCGATGTCTGTGGTGCTGTAGATGCGCTGCCAATGGGCGGTGAGGAGCAGCAAGAGCTTGACTTGCTGGCACTTTGGGTGTGGGAGCAATCGTCCGATGTTCGTGATTTTTCGTTTATTTTTTTCAGTGGGCGCCCAGGTTCAACTGGTGGTAAACGTCAAAGCCCTGTTGGTCAGGGAAAGCCCAGAGCCCCGATGTCTGTGGTGCTGTAGATGCGCTGGGAATGGCTGGTGAGGAGCAGCTAGAGCTTGACAGGCTGGCACTTTCGGTGTTGGAGCAATCGTAGGACGTTTTTGATTTTTCGGGGTTCTTTTCAGTGGGCGCCCAGGTTCAGCTGGTGGTAAACGTCGAAGCCCTGTTGGTCAGGGAAAGCCCGGAGCCCCGATGTCTGTGGTGCTGTAGATGCACTGCCAATGGCCGGTGAGGAGCAGCAAGAGCTTGACAGGCTGGCACTTTCGGTGTGGGAGCAATCGTCCGACGTTTTTGATTTTTCAGGGTTTTTTTTCAGTGGGTAACCAGGTGAAGCTGGTGGTAAACGTCGAAGCCCTGTTCGTCAGGGAAAGTCCAGAGCCCTAATGTCTGTGGTGCTGTAGATGCGCTGGGAATGGCCGGTGAGTAGCAGCAAGAGCTTGACAGGCTGGCATTTAAGGTGTGGCAGGAATCGTCCGACATTTGTGATTGTTGGGGTTTTTTTTTCAGGGGGCACCCAGGTGCAGCTGGTGGTAAATGTCGAAGCCCGGTTCGTCAGGGAAAGCCCGGAGCCCCGATGTCTGTGGTGCTGTAGATGCGCTGGGAATGGCCGGTGAGGAGCAGCAAGAGCTTGAGTTGCTGGCACTTTTGGTGTGGGAGCAATCGTCCGACGTTTTTGATTTTTCAGGGTTTTTTTTCAGTCGGTAACCAGGTGCAGCTGGTGGTAAATGTCGAAGCCCTGTTGGTCAGGGAAAGCCCGGAGCCGCGATCTCTGTGGTGTTGTAGATGCGCTGGGAATGGCCAGTGAGGAGCAGCAAGAGCTTGACTGGCTGGCACTTTCGGTGTGGGAGCAATCGTGCGATGTTCGTGATTTTTCGTTTATTTTTTTCAGTGGGCGCCCAGGTGCAGCTGGTGGTAAACGTTGAAGCCCTGTTGGTCAGGGAAAGCGCAGAACCCCGATGTCTGTGGTGCTGTAGATGCACTGCCAAAGTCCGGTGAGTAGCAGCAAGAGCTTGAGTTGCTGGCACTTTCGGTGTGGGAGGAATCGTCCGACGTTCGTGATTTTTTGGGGTTTTATTTCAGTGGGCGCCCAGGTTCAGCTGGTGGTAAACGTTGAAGCCCTGTTGGTCAGGGAAAGCTCGGAGCCCCAATATCTGTGGTGCTGTAGATGCGCTGCCAATGGCCGGGGAGGAGCAGCAAGAGCTTGACTGGCTGGCACTTTGGGTGTGGGAGCAATCGTCGGACGTTCGTGATTTTTCGGGGTTTTATTTCAGTGAGCGCCAAGGTGCAGCTGGTGGTAAATGTCGAAGCCCTGTTGGTCAGGGAATGCCCGGAGCCCCGATGTCTGTGGTGCTGTAGATGCGCCTCCAATGGCCGGTGAGGAGCAGCAAGAGCTTGACAGGCTGGCATTTAAGGTGTGGCAGGAATCGTCCGACATTTGTGATTGTTGGGGTTTTTTTTTCAGGGGGCACCCAGGTGCAGCTGGTGGTAAATGTCGAAGCCCGGTTCGTCAGGGAAAGCCCGGAGCCCCGATGTCTGTGGTGCTGTAGATGCGCTGCCAATGGCCGGTGAGGAGCAGCAAGAGCTTGACTGTCTGGCACTTTGGGTGTGGGAGCAATCGTCCGACGTTCGTGATTTTTCGGGGTTTTTTTTCAGTGGGCGCCCAGGTTCAGCTGGTGGTAAACGTCGAAGCCCTGTTGGTCAGGGAAAGCCCGGAGCCCCGATGTCTGTGGTGCTGTAGATGCACTGCCAAAGTCCGGTGAGGAGCAGCAAGAGCTTGTGTTGCTGGCACTTTCGGTGTGGGAGCAATCGTCCGACGTTCGTGATTTTTGGGGTTTTTTTTTTAGTGGGCGCCCAGGTGCAGCTGGTGGTAAACGTCGAAGCCCTGTTGGTCAGGGAAAGCTCGGAGCCCCGATATCTGTGGTGCTGTAGATGCGCTGCCAATGGCCGGGGAGGAGCAGCTAGAGCTTGAGTTGCTGGCACTTTCGGTTTGGGAGCAATCGTGCGATGTTCGTGATTTTTCGTTTATTTTTTTCGGTGGGCGCCCAGGTGCAGCTGGTGGTAAACGTTGAAGCCCTGTTGTTCAGGGAAAGCGCAGAACCCCGATGTCTGTGGTGCTGTAGATGCACTGCCAAAGTCCGGTGAGTAGCAGCAAGAGCTTGAGTTGCTGGCACTTTCGGTGTGGGAGGAATCGTCCGACGTTAGTGATTTTTCGGGGTTTTATTTCAGTGGGCGCCCAGGTGCAGCTGGTGGTAAACGTTGAAGCCCTGTTGGTCAGGGAAAGCCCGGAGCCCCGATATCTGTGGTGCTGTAGATGTGCTGCCAATGGCCGGTGAGGAGCAGCAAGAGCTTGACTAGCTGGCACTTTGGGTGTGGGAGCAATCGTCGGACGTTCGTGATTTTTCGGGGTTTTATTTCAGTGGGCGCCCAGGTTCAGCTGGTGGTAAACTTCTAAGCCCTGTTGGTCAGGGAAAGCCCGGAGCCCCGATGTCTGTGGTGCTGTAGATGCGCTGGGAATGGCCGGTGTTCAGCAGCTAGAGCTTGACAGGCTGGCACTTTTGGTGTGGGAGAAATCGTCCGACGTTCGTGATTTTTGGTGTTTTTTTTTCAGGGGGCACCCAGGTGCAGCTGGTGGTAAACGTCGAAGCCCTGTTGGTCAGGGAAAGCTCGGAGCCCCGATATCTGTGGTGCTGTAGATGCGCTGCCAATGGCCGGGGAGGAGCAGCAAGAGCTTGAGTTGCTGGCACTTTCGGTTTGGGAGCAATCGTGCGATGTTCGTGATTTTTCGTTTATTTTTTTCAGTGGGCGCCCAGGTGCAGCTGGTGGTAAACGTTGAAGCCCTGTTGGTCAGGGAAAGCCCGGAGCCCCGATATCTGTGGTGCTGTAGATGTGCTGCCAATGGCCGGTGAGGAGCAGCAAGAGCTTGACTGGCTGGCACTTTGGGTGTGGGAGCAATCGTCGTCCGTTCGTGATTTTTCGGGGTTTTATTTCAATGGGCGCCCAGGTTCAGCTGGTGGTAAACTTCTAAGCCCTGTTGGTCAGGGAAAGCCCGGAGCCCCGATGTCTGTGGTGCTGTAGATGCGCTGGGAATGGCCGGTGTTCAGCAGCTAGAGCTTGACTGTCTGGCACTTTTGGTGTGGGAGCAATCGTCCGACGTTTTTGATTTTTCAGGGGTTTTTTTCAGTGGGTAAGCAGGTGAAGCGGGTGGTAAACGTCGAAGCCCTGTTCGTCAGGGAAAGTCCAGAGCCCTAATGTCTGTGGTGCTGTTGATGCGCTGGGAATGGCCGGTGAGTAGCAGCAAGAGCTTGACAGGCTGGCATTTAAGGTGTGGCAGGAATCGTCCGAATTTGTGATTTTTGGGGTTTTTTTTTCAGGGGGCACCCAGGTGCAGCTGGTGGTAAATGTCGAAGCCCGGTTCGTCAGGGAAAGCCCGGAGCCGCGATGTCTGTGGTGCTGTAGATGCGCTGCCAATGGCCGGTGAGGAGCAGCAAGAGCTTGAGTTGCTGGCACTTTTGGTGTGGGAGCAATCGTCCGACGTTTTTGATTTTTCAGGGTTTTTTTTCAGTGGGTAACCAGGTGCAGCTGGTGGTAAATGTCGAAGCCCTGTTGGTCAGGGAAAGCCCGGAGCCGCGATCTCTGTGGTGCTGTAGATGCGCTGGGAATGGCCAGTGAGGAGCAGCAAGAGCTTGACTGGCTGGCACTTTCGGTGTGGGAGCAATCGTGCGATGTTCGTGATTTTTCGTTTATTTTTTTCAGTGGGCGCCCAGGTGCAGCTGGTGGTAAACGTCGAAGCCCTGTTGTTCAGGGAAAGCGCAGAACCCCGATGTCTGTGGTGCTGTAGATGCACTGCCAAAGTCCGGTGAGTAGCAGCAAGAGCTTGAGTTGCTGGCACTTTCGGTGTGGGAGGAATCGTCCGACGTTCGTGATTTTTTGGGGTTTTATTTCAGTGGGCGCCCAGGTTCAGCTGGTGGTAAACGTTGAAGCCCTGTTGGTCAGGGCAAGCTCGGAGCCCCAATATCTGTGGTGCTGTAGATGCGCTGCCAATGGCCGGGGAGGAGCAGCAAGAGCTTAACTGGCTGGCACTTTGGGTGTGGGAGCAATCGTCGGACGTTCGTGATTTTTCGGGGTTTTATTTCAGTGGGCGCCCAGGTGCAGCTGGTGGTAAATGTCGAAGCCCTGTTGGTCAGGGAATGCCCGGAGCCCCGATGTCTGTGGTGCTGTAGATGCGCCTCCAATGGCCGGTGAGGAGCAGCAAGAGCTTGACAGGCTGGCATTTAAGGTGTGGCAGGAATCGTCCGACATTTGTGATTGTTGGGGTTTTTTTTTCAGGGGGCACCCAGGTGCAGCTGGTGGTAAATGTCGAAGCCCGGTTCGTCAGGGAAAGCCCGGAGCCCCGATATCTGTGGTGCTGTAGATGCGCTGCCAATGGCCGGTGAGGAGCAGCAAGAGCTTGACTTGCTGGCACTTTGGGTGTGGGAGCAATCGTCCGATGTTCGTGATTTTTCGGGGTTTTTTTTCAGTGGGCGCCCAGGTTCAGCTGGTGGTAAACGTCGAAGCCCTGTTGGTCAGGGAAAGCCCGGAGCCCCGATGTCTGTGGTGCTGTAGATGCGCTGCCAATGGCCGGTGAGGAGCAGCAAGAGCTTGTGTTGCTGGCACTTTCGGTGTGGGAGAAATCGTCCGACGTTCGTGATTTTTGGGGTTTTTTTTTCAGTGGGCGCCCAGGTGCAGCTGGTGGTAAACGTCGAAGCCCTGTTGGTCAGGGAAAGCTCGGAGCCCCGATATCTGTGGTGCTGTAGATGCGCTGCCAATGGCCGGGGAGGAGCAGCAAGAGCTTGAGTTGCTGGCACTTTCGGTTTGGGAGCAATCGTGCGATGTTCGTGATTTTTCGTTTATTTTTTTCAGTGGGCGCCCAGGTGCAGCTGGTGGTAAACGTTGAAGCCCTGTTGTTCAGGGAAAGCGCAGAACCCCGATGTCTGTGGTGCTGTAGATGCACTGCCAAAGTCCGGTGAGGAGCAGCAAGAGCTTGAGTTGCTGGCACTTTCGGTGTGGGAGCAATCGTCCGACGTTCGTGATTTTTCGGGGTTTTATTTCAGTGGGCGCCCAGGTGCAGCTGGTGGTAAACGTTGAAGCCCTGTTGGTCAGGGAAAGCCCGGAGCCCCGATATCTGTGGTGCTGTAGATGTGCTGCCAATGGCCGGTGAGGAGCAGCAAGAGCTTGACTGGCTGGCACTTTGGGTGTGGGAGCAATCGTCGGACGTTCGTGATTTTTCGGGGTTTTATTTCAGTGGGCGCCCAGGTTCAGCTGGTGGTAAACTTCTAAGCCCTGTTGGTCAGGGAAAGCCCGGAGCCCCGATGTCTGTGGTGCTGTAGATGCGCTGCCAAAGTCCGGTGAGGAGCAGCAAGAGCTTGTGTTGCTGGCACTTTCGGTGTGGGAGCAATCGTCCGACGTTCGTGATTTTTGGGGTTTTTTTTTCAGTGGGCGCCCAGGTGCAGCTGGTGGTAAACGTCGAAGCCCTGTTGGTCAGGGAAAGCTCGGAGCCCCGATGTCTGTGGTGCTGTAGATGTGCTGCCAATGGCCGGGGAGGAGCAGCAAGAGCTTGAGTTGCTGGCACTTTCGGTTTGGGAGCAATCGTGCGATGTTCGTGATTTTTCGTTTATTTTTTTCAGTGGGCGCCCAGGTGCAGCTGGTGGTAAACGTTGAAGCCCTGTTGGTCAGGGAAAGCGCAGAACCCCGATGTCTGTGGTGCTGTAGATGCACTGCCAAAGTCCGCTGAGTAGCAGCAAGAGCTTGAGTTGCTGGCACTTTCGGTGTGGGAGGAATCGTCCGACGTTCGTGATTTTTCGGGGTTTTATTTCAGTGGGCGCCCAGGTGCAGCTGGTGGTAAACGTTGAAGCCCTGTTGGTCAGGGAAAGCCCGGAGCCCCGATATCTGTGGTGCTGTAGATGTGCTGCCAATGGCCGGTGAGGAGCAGCAAGAGCTTGACTGGCTGGCACTTTGGGTGTGCGAGCAATCGTCGTCCGTTCGTGATTTTTCGGGGTTTTATTTCAGTGGGCGCCCAGGTTCAGCTGGTGGTAAACTTCTAAGCCCTGTTGGTCAGGGAAAGCCCGGAGCCCCGATGTCTGTGGTGCTGTAGATGCGCTGGGAATGGCCGGTGTTCAGCAGCTAGAGCTTGACTGTCTGGCACTTTTGGTGTGGGAGAAATCGTCCGACGTTCGTGATTTTTGGTGTTTTTTTTTCAGGGGGCACCCAGGTGCAGCTGGTGGTAAATGTCGAAGCCCGGTTCGTCAGGGAAAGCCCGGAGCCCCGATGTCCGTGGTGCTGTAGATGCGCTGGGAATGGCTGGTGAGGAGCAGCAAGAGCTTGACAGGCTGGCACGTTCGGTGTGGGAGCAATCGTCCGATGTTCGTGATTTTTCGGGGTTCTTTTCAGTGGGAGCCCAGCTGCAGCGAGTCGTAAACGTCGAAGCCCTGTTGGTCAGGGAAAGCCCGGAGCCCCGATGTCTGTGGTGCTGTAGATGCGCTGGGAATGGCCGGTGAGGAGCAGCAAGAGCTTGACAGGCTGGCACTTTCGGTGTGGGAGCAATCGTCCGACGTTTTTGATTTTTCAGGGTTTTTTTTCAATGGGAGCCCAGGTGCAGCTGGTGGTAAACGTCGAAGCCCTGTTCGTCAGGGAAAGTCCAGAGCCCTGATGTCTGTGGTGCTGTAGATGCGCTGGGAATGGCCGGTGAGGAGCAGCAAGAGCTTGACAGGCTGGCATTTAAGGTGTGGCAGGAATCGTCCGACATTTGTGATTTTTGGGGTTTTTTTTTCAGGGGGCACCCAGGTGCAGCTGGTGGTAAATGTCGAAGCCCGGTTCGTCAGGGAAAGCCCGGAGCCGCGATGTCTGTGGTGCTGTAGATGCGCTGCCAATGGCCGGTGAGGAGCAGCAAGAGCTTGAGTTGCTGGCACTTTTGGTGTGGGAGCAATCGTCCGACGTTTTTGATTTTTCAGGGTTTTTTTTCAGTGGGTAACCAGGTGCAGCTGGTGGTAAATGTCGAAGCCCTGTTGGTCAGGGAAAGCCCGGAGCCGCGATCTCTGTGGTGCTGTAGATGCGCTGGGAATGGCCAGTGAGGAGCAGCAAGAGCTTGACTGGCTGGCACTTTCGGTGTGGGAGCAATCGTGCGATGTTCGTGATTTTTCGTTTATTTTTTTCAGTGGGCGCCCAGTTTCAGCTGGTGGTAAACGTTGAAGCCCTGTTGGTCAGGGAAAGCTCGGAGCCCCAATATCTGTGGTGCTGTAGATGCGCTGCCAATGGCCGGGGAGGAGCAGCAAGAGCTTGACTGGCTGGCACTTTGGGTGTGGGAGCAATCGTCGGACGTTCGTGATTTTTCGGGGTTTTATTTCAGTGGGCGCCCAGGTGCAGCTGGTGGTAAATGTCGAAGCCCGGTTCGTCAGGGAAAGCCCGGAGCCCCGATGTCTGTGGTGCTGTAGATGCGCTGCCAATGGCCGGTGAGGAGCAGCAAGAGCTTGACAGGCTGGCATTTAAGGTGTGGCAGGAATCGTCCGACATTTGTGATTGTTGGGGTTTTTTTTTCAGGGGGCACCCAGGTGCAGCTGGTGGTAAATGTCGAAGCCCGGTTCGTCAGGGAAAGCCCGGAGCCGCGATGTTTGTGGTGCTGTAGATGCGCTGCCAATGGGCGGTGAGGAGCAGCAAGAGCTTGAGTTGCTGGCACTTTTGGCGTGGGAGCAATCGTCTGACGTTTTTGATTTTTCAGGGTTTTTTTGCAGTGGGTAACCAGGTGCAGCTGGTGGTAAATGTCGAAGCCCTGTTGGTCAGGGAAAGCCCGGAGCCGCGATGTCTGTGGTGCTGTAGATGCGTTGGGAATGGCCGGTGAGGAGCAGCAAGAGCTTGACTGACTGGGACTTTCGGTGTGGGAGCAATCGTCCGACGTTTGTGATATTTGGGGATTTTTTTTCCAGTGGGCGCCCAAGTTCAGCTGGTAGTAAACTTCTAAGCCCTGTTGGTCAGGGAAAGCCCGGAGCCCCGATGTCTGTGGTGCTGTAGATGCTCTGCCAATGGCCGGTGAGGAGCAGCTAGAGCTTGACAGGCTGGCACTTTCGGTGTTGGAGCAATCGTCCGACGTTCGTGATTTTTCGGGGTTTTTTTTCAGTGGGCGCCCAGGTGTAGCTGGTGGTAAACGTCGAAGTCCAGTTGGTCAGGGAAATCCCGGAGCCCCGATGTCTGTGGTGCTGTAGATGCACTGGGAATGGCTGGTGAGGAGCAGCAAGAGCTTGACAGGCTGGCACTTTCGGTGTGGGAGCAATCGTCCGACGTTCGTGATTTTTCGGGGTTCTTTTCAGTGCGAGCCCAGGTGCAGCTGGTAGTAAACGTCGAAGCCCTGTTCGTCAGGAAAAGCGCAGAACCCCGATGTCTGTGGTGCTGTAGATGCACTGCCAAAGTCCGGTGAGTAGCAGCAAGAGCTTGACTGGCTGGCACTTTCGGTGTGGGAGGAATCGTCCGACGTTCGTGATTTTTCGGGGTTTTATTTCAGTGGGCGCCCAGGTTCAGCTGGTGGTAAACGTTGAAGCCCTGTTGGTCAGGGAAAGCTCGGAGCCCCAATATCTGTGGTGCTGTACATGCGCTGCCAATGGCCGGTGAGGAGCAGCAAGAGCTTGACTGGCTGGCACTTTGGGTGTGGGAGCAATCGTCGGACGTTCGTGATTTTTCGGGGTTTTATTTCAGTGGGCGCCCAGGTGCAGCTGGTGGTAAATGTCGAAGCCCTGTTGGTCAGGGAATGCCCGGAGCCCCGATGTCTGTGGTGCTGTAGATGCGCCTCCAATGGCCGGTGAGGAGCAGCAAGAGCTTGACAGGCTGGCATTTAAGGTGTGGCAGGAATCGTCCGACATTTGTGATTGTTGGGGTTTTTTTTTCAGGGGGCACCCAGGTGCAGCTGGTGGTAAACGTCGAAGCCCAGTTGGTCAGGGAAAGCCCGGAGCCCCGATGTCTGTGGTGCTGTAGATGCGCTGCCAATGGCCGGTGAGGAGCAGCAAGAGCTTGAGTTGCTGGCACTTTTGGTGTGGGAGCAATCGTCTGACGTTTTTGATTTTTCAGGGTTTTTTTTCAGTGGGTAACCAGGTGCAGCTGGTGGTAAATGTCGAAGCCCTGTTGGTCAGGGAAAGCCCGAAGCCGCGATGTCTGTGGTGCTGTAGATGCGCTGGGAATGGCCAGTGAGGAGCAGCAAGAGCTTGACTGACTGGGACTTTCGGTGTGGGAGCAATCGTCCGACGTTTGTGATATTTGGGGATTTTTTTTCCAGTGGGCGCCCAAGTTCAGCTGGTAGTAAACATCTAAGCCCTGTTGGTCAGGGAAAGCCCGGAGCCCCGATGTCTGTGGTGCTGTAGATGCGCTGGGAATGGCCGGTGAGGAGCAGCTAGAGCTTGACAGGCTGGCACTTTCGGTGTTGGAGCAATCGTCCGACGTTCGTGATTTTTCGGGGTTTTTTTTCAGTGGGCGCCCAGGTGCAGCTGGTGGTAAACGTCAAAGTCCAGTTGGTCAGGGAAAGCCCGGAGCCCCGATGTCTGTGGCGCTGTAGATGCGGTGGGAATGGGAGGTGAGTAGCAGCAAGAGCTTGAGTTGCTGGCACTTTCAGTGTGGGAGGAATCGTCCGACGTTCGTGATTTTTCGGGGTTTTATTTCAGTGGGCGCCCAGGTGCAGCTGGTGGTAAACGTCGAAGCCCTGTTGGTCAGGGAAAGCCCGGAGCCCCGATGTCTGTGGTGCTGTAGATGCACTGGGAATGGCTGGTGAGGAGCAGCAAGAGCTTGACAGGCTGGCACTTTCGGTGTGGGAGCAATCGTCCGACGTTCGTGATTTTTCGGGGTTCTTTTCAGTGGGAGCCCAGGTGCAGCTGGTGGTAAACGTCGAAGCCCTGTTCGTCAGGGAAAGCGCAGAACCCCGATGTCTGTGGTGCTGTAGATGCACTGCCAAAGTCCGGTGAGTAGCAGCAAGAGCTTGACTGGCTGGCACTTTGGGTGTGGGAGCAATCGTCGTCCGTTCGTGATTTTTCGGGGTTTTATTTCAGTGGGCGCCCAGGTTCAGCTGGTGGTAAACGTTGAAGCCCTGTTGGTCAGGGAAAGCTCGGAGCCCCAATATCTGTGGTGCTGTAGATGCGCTGCCAATGGCCGGTGAGGAGCAGCAAGAGCTTGACTGGCTGGCACTTTGGGTGTGGGAGCAATCGTCGGACGTTCGTGATTTTTCGGGGTTTTATTTCAGTGGGCGCCCAGGTGCAGCTGGTGGTAAATGTCGAAGCCCTGTTGGTCAGGGAATGCCCGGAGCCCCGATGTCTGTGGTGCTGTAGATGCGCCTCCAATGGCCGGTGAGGAGCAGCAAGAGCTTGACAGGCTGGCATTTAAGGTGTGGCAGGAATCGTCCGACATTTGTGATTGTTGGGGTTTTTTTTTCAGGGGGCACCCAGGTGCAGCTGGTGGTAAATGTCGAAGCCCTGTTGGTCAGGGAAAGCCCGGAGCTCCGATGTCTGTGGTGCTGTAGATGCGCTGCCAATGGCCGGTGAGGAGCAGCAAGAGCTTGAGTTGCTGGCACTTTTGGTGTGGGAGCAATCGTCTGACGTTTTTGATTTTTCAGGGTTTTTTTTCAGTGGGTAACCAGGTGCAGCTGTTGGTAAATGTCGAAGCCCTGTTGGTCAGGGAAAGCCCGGAGCCCCGATGTCTGTGGTGCTGTAGATGCGCTGGGAATGTCTGGTGAGGAGCAGCAAGAGCTTGACAGGCTGGCACTTTCGGTGTTGGAGCAATCGTCCGACGTTCGTGATTTTTCGGGGTTTTATTTCAGTGGGCGCCCAGGTGCAGCTGGTGGTAAACGTCGAAGTCCAGTTGGTCAGGGAAAGCCCGGAGCCCCGATGTCTGTGGCGCTGTAGATGCGGTGGGAATGGGAGGTGAGTAGCAGCAAGAGCTTGAGTTGGTGGCACTTTCAGTGTGGGAGGAATCGTCCGACGTTCGTGATTTTTCGGGGTTTTATTTCAGTGGGCGCCCAGGTGCAGCTGGTGGTAAATGTCGAAGCCCTGTTGGTCAGGGAAAGCCCGGATCCCCGATGTCTGTGGTGCTGTAGATGCGCTGGGAATGTCTGGTGAGGAGCAGCTAGAGCTTGACAGGCTGGCACTTTCGGTGTGGGAGCAATCGTCCGACGTTCGTGATTTTTCGGGGTTTTTTTTCAGTGGGCGCCCAGGTGCAGCTGGTGGTAAATGTCGAAGCCCTGTTGGTCAGGGAAAGCCCGGAGCCCCGATGTCTGTGGTGCTGTAGATGCGCTGGGAATGGCTGGTGAGGAGCAGCTAGAGCTTGACAGGCTGGCATTTAAGGTGTGGCAGGAATCGTCCGACATTTGTGATTTTTGGGGTTTTTTTTTCAGGGGGCACCCAGGTGCAGCTGGTGGTAAATGTCGAAGCCCGGTTCGTCAGGGAAAGCCCGGAGCCCCGATGTCTGTGGTGCTGTAGGTGCGCTGCCAATGGCCGGTGAGGAGCAGCAAGAGCTTGAGTTGCTGGCACTTTTGGTGTGGGAGCAATCGTCCGACGTTTTTCATTTTTCAGTGTTTTTTTTCAGTGGTAACCAGGTGCAGCTGGTGGTAAATGTCGAAGCCCTGTTGGTCAGGGAAAGCCCGGAGCCGCGATCTCTGTGGTGCTGTAGATGCGCTGGGAATGGCCAGTGAGGAGCAGCAAGAGCTTGACTGTTTGGCACTTTCGGTGTGGGAGCAATCGTGCGATGTTCGTGATTTTTCGTTTATTTTTTTCAGTGGGCGCCCAGGTGCAGCTGGTGTTAAACGTTGAAGCCCTGTTGGTCAGGGAAAGCGCAGAACCCCGATGTCTGTGGTGCTGTAGATGCGCTGCCAATGGCCGGTGAGGAGCAGCAAGAGCTTGAGTTGCTGGCACTTTTGGTGTGGGAGCAATCGTCTGACGTTTTTGATTTTTCAGGGTTTTATTTCAGTGGGCGCCCAGGTTCAGCTGGTGGTAAATGTCGAAGCCCTGTTGGTCAGGGAAAGCCCGGAGCCCCGATGTCTGTGGTGCTGTAGATGCGCTGGGAATGGCTGGTGAGGAGCAGCAAGAGCTTGACTGGCTGGCACTTTCGTTGTGGGAGCAATCGTCCGACGTTCGTGATTTTTCGGGGTTATTTTCAGTGGGACCCCAGGTTCAGCGAGTGGTAAACGTCGAAGCCCTGTTGGTCAGGGAAAGCCCGGAGCCCCGATGTCTGTGGTGCTGTAGATGCGCTGCCAATGGCCGGTGAGGAGCAGCAAGAGCTTGTGTTGCTGGCACTTTCGCTGTGGGAGCAATCGTCCGACGTTCGTGATTTTTCGGGGTTTTATTTCAGTGGGCGCCTAAGTTCAGCTGGTGGTAAACGTCGAAGCCCAGTTGGTCAGGGAAAGCCCGGAGCCCCGATGTCTGTGGTGCTGTAGATGCACTGCCAAAGTCCGGTGAGGAGCAGCAAGAGCTTGACTGGCTGGCACTTTCGGTGTGGGAGCAATCGTCCGACGTTTTTGATTTTTCGGGGTTCTTTTCAGTGGGAGCCCAGGTGCAGCTGGTGGTAAATGTCGAAGCCCTGTTGGTCAGGGAAAGCCCGGAGCCCCGATGTCTGTGGTGCTATAGATGTGCTGCCAATGGGCGGTGAGTAGCAGCAAGAGCTTGAGTTGCTGGCACTTTCGGTGTGGGAGCAATCATCCGATGTTCGTGATTTTTCGTTTTTTTTTTCAGTGGGCGCCCAGGTTCAGCTGGTGGTAAACGTCGAAGCCCTTTTGGTTAGGGAAAGCGCAGAACCCCAATGTCTGTGGTGCTGTAGATGCACTGCCAAAGTCCGGTGAGGAGCAGCAAGAGCTTGACTGGCTGGCACTTTCGGTGTGGGAGAAATCGTCCGACGTTCGTGATTTTTCGGGGTTTTATTTCAGTGGGCGCCCAGGTGCAGCTGGTGGTAAACGTCTAAGCCCTGTTGGTCAGGGAAAGCGCAGAACCCCGATGTCTGTGGTGCTATAGATGCACTGCCAAAGTCCGGTGAGTAGCAGCAAGAGCTTGAGTTCCTGGCACTTTCGTTGTGGGAGCAATCGTCCGACGTTCGTGATTTTTCGGGGTTTTATTTCAGTGGGCGCCCAGGTGCAGCTGGTGGTAAATGTCGAAGCCCTGCTGGTCAGGTAAAGCCCAGAGCCCCGATGTCTGTGGTGTTGTAGATGCGCTAGGAATGGCCGGGCAGGAGCAGCAAGAGGTTGACAGGCTGGCATTTAAGGTGTGGCAGGAATCGTCCGACGTTTGTGATTTTTGGGGTTTTTTTTTCAGGGGGCACCCAGGTGCAGCTGGTGGTAAATGTCGAAGCCCGGTTCGTCAGGGAAAGCCCGGAGTACCGATGTCTGTGGTGCTGTAGATTCACTGCTAGTGGCCGGTGAGGAGCAGCAAGAGCTTGAGTTGCTGGCACTTTCGGTGTGGGAGCAATCGTCCGACTTTTGTTATTTTTCGGCGTTGTTTTCAGTGGGCGCCCAGGTTCAGCTGGTGGTAAACGTCGAAGCGCTGTTGGTCAGGGAAAGCCCGGAGCCCCGATGTCTGTGGTGCTGTAGATGCGCTGCCAATGGCCGGTGAGGAGCAGCAAGAGCTTGACTGGCTGGCACTTTCAATGTGGGAACAATCGTCCGACGTTCGTGATTTTTCGGGTTTTTTTTCCAGTGGGCGCCCAGGTTCAGCTGGTGGTAAACGTCGAAGCCCTGTTGGTCAGGGAAAGCCCGGAGCCCCGATGTCTGTGGTGCTGTAGATGAGCTGCCAGTCGCCGGTGAGGAACTGCAAGAGCTTGACTGGCTGGCACTTTCGGTGTGGGTGCAATCGTCCGACGTTCGTGATTTTTCGGGGTTTTATTTCAGTGGGCACCCAGGTGCAGCTGGTGGTAAACGTCGAAGCCCTGTTGGTCAGGGAAAGCTCGGAGCCCCGATATCTGTGGTGCTGTAGATGCGCTGCCAATGGCCGGGGAGGAGCAGCAAGAGCTTGAGTTGCTGGCACTTTCGGTGTGGGAGCAATCGTCCGTCGTTCGTGATTTTTCGGGCTTCTTTTCAGTGGGCGCCCAGGTGCAGCGAGTGGTAAACGTCGAAGCCCTGTTGGTCAGGGAAAGCCCGGAGCTCCGATGTCTGTGGTGCTGTAGATGAGCTGCCAGTGGCCGGTGAGGAACTGCAAGAGCTTGACTGGCTGGCACTTTCGGTGTGGGAGCAATCATCCGACGTTTTTGATTTTTCAGTGTTTTTTTTCAGTGCGTAACCAGGTGCAGCTGGTGGTAAATGTCGAAGCCCTGTTGGTCAGGGAAAGCCCGGAGCCCCGATGTCTGTGGTGCTGTAGATGCGCTGCCAATGGGCGGTGAGGAGCAGCAAGAGCTTGAGTTGCTGGCACTTTCGGTGTGGGAGCAATCGTCCGACGTTCATGATTTTTGGGGTTTTTTTTTCAGTGGGCGCCCAGGTGCAGCCGGTGGTAAATTTCGAAGCCCTGTTGCTCAGGGAAAGCCCGGAGCCCCGATATCTGTGGTGCTGTAGATGCGCTGCCAATGGCCGGGGAGGAGCAGCAAGAGCTTGGCTGGCTGGCACTTTCGGTGTGGGAGCAATCGTCCGACGTTCGTGATTTTTCAGGGTTTTTTTTCAGTGGGCAACCAGGTGCAGCGAGTGGTAAACGTCGAAGCCCTGTTGGTCAGGGAAAGCCCGGAGCCTTGATGTCTGTGGTGCTGTAGGTGCGCTGCTAATGGCCGGCGACGAGCAGCAAGTGCTTGACTGTCTGGCACTTTCGGTGTGGGACCAATCGTCGGACGTTTGTGATTTTTGGGGATTTGTATTCACTGGGTGCCCAGGTGCAGCTGGTGGTAAATGTCGAAGGCCTGTTGGTCAGGGAAAGCCCGGAGCCCCGATGTCTGTGGTGCTGTAGATGCGCTGCCAATAGCCGGTGAGGAGCAGCAAGAGGCTGACATGCTGGCACTTTCGATGCGGGTGCAATCGTCCGACGTTCGTGATTTTTCAGGGTTTTTTTCAGTGGGTGCCCAGGTGCAGCTGGTGGTAAATGTCGAAGCCCTGTTGGTCAGGGAAAGCTCGGAGCCCCGATGTCTGTGGTGCTGTAGATGCACTGGGAGTGGCCGGGGAGGAGCAGCAAGAGCTTGGCTGGCTGGCACTTTCGGTGTGGGAGCAATCGTCCGACGTTCGTGATTTTTCGGGGTTTTATTTCAGTGGGCGCCCAGGTTCAGCTGGTGGTAAACGTCGAAGCCGTGTTGGTCAGGGAAAGCCCGGAGCCCCGATGTCTGTGGTGCTGTAGATGCACTGGGAGTGGCCGGGGAGGAGCAGCAAGAGCTTGACTGTCTGGCACTTTTGGTGTGGGAGCAATCGTCCGACGTTCGTGATTTTTCGGGGTTATTTTCAGTGGGACCCCAGGTTCAGCGAGTGGTAAACGTCGAAGCCCTGTTGGTCAGGGAAAGCCCGGAGCCCCGATGTCTGTGGTGCTGTAGATGCGCTGCCAATGGCCGGTGAGGAGCAGCAAGAGCTTGTGTTGCTGGCACTTTCGCTGTGGGAGCAATCGTCCGACGTTCGTGATTTTTCGGGGTTTTATTTCAGTGGGCGCCCAGGTTCAGCTGGTGGTAAACGTCGAAGCCCAGTTGGTCAGGGAAAGCCCGGAGCCCCGATGTCTGTGGTGCTGTAGATGCACTGCCAAAGTCCGGTGAGGAGCAGCAAGAGCTTGACTGGCTGGCACTTTCGGTGTGGGAGCAATCGTCCGACGTTTTTGATTTTTCGGGGTTCTTTTCAGTGGGAGCCCAGGTGCAGCTGGTGGTAAATGTCGAAGCCCTGTTGGTCAGGGAAAGCCCGGAGCCCCGATGTCTGTGGTGCTATAGATGTGCTGCCAATGGGCGGTGAGTAGCAGCAAGAGCTTGAGTTGCTGGCACTTTCGGTGTGGGAGCAATCATCCGATGTTCGTGATTTTTCGTTTTTTTTTTCAGTGGGCGCCCAGGTTCAGCTGGTGGTAAACGTCGAAGCCCTTTTGGTTAGGGAAAGCGCAGAACCCCAATGTCTGTGGTGCTGTAGATGCACTGCCAAAGTCCGGTGAGTAGCAGCAAGAGCTTGACTGGCTGGCACTTTCGGTGTGGGAGAAATCGTCCGACGTTCGTGATTTTTCGGGGTTTTATTTCAGTGGGCGCCCAGGTGCAGCTGGTGGTAAACGTCTAAGCCCTGTTGGTCAGGGAAAGCGCAGAACCCCGATGTCTGTGGTGCTATAGATGCACTGCCAAAGTCCGGTGAGTAGCAGCAAGAGCTTGAGTTCCTGGCACTTTCGTTGTGGGAGCAATCGTCCGACGTTCGTGATTTTTCGGGGTTTTATTTCAGTGGGCGCCCAGGTGCAGCTGGTGGTAAATGTCGAAGCCCTGTTGGTCAGGGAAAGCCCGGAGCCCCGATGTCTGTGGTGCTGTAGATGCGCTGCCAATGTCCGGTGAGGAGCAGCAAGAGCTTGAGTTGCTGGCACTTTTGGTGTGGGAGCAATCGTCTGACGTTTTTGATTTTTCAGGGTTTTTTTTCAGTGGGTAACCAGGTGCAGCTGGTGGTAAATGTCGAAGCCCTGTTGGTCAGGGAAAGCCCGGAGCCGCGATGTCTGTGGTGCTGTAGATGCGCTGGGAATGGCCAGTGAGGAGCAGCAAGAGCTTGACTGGCTGGCACTTTCGGTGTGGGAGCAATCGTGCGATGTTCGTGATTTTTCGTTTATTTTTTTCAGTGGGCGCCCAGGTGCAGCTGGTGGTAAACGTTGACGCCCTGTTGTTCAGGGAAAGCGCAGAACCCCGATGTCTGTGGTGCTGTAGATGCGCTGCCAAAGTCCGGTGAGTAGCAGCAAGAGCTTGAGTTGCTGGCACTTTCGGTGTGGGAGCAATCGTCCGACGTTCGTGATTTTTCGGGGTTCTTTTCAGTGGGAGCCCAGCTGCAGCGAGTCGTAAACGTCGAAGCCCTGTTGGTCAGGGAAAGCCCGGAGCCCCGATGTCTGTGGTGCTGTAGATGCGCTGGGAATGGCCGGTGAGGAGCAGCAAGAGCTTGACAGGCTGGCACTTTCGGTGTGGGAGCAATCGTCCGACGTTTTTGATTTTTCAGGGTTTTTTTTCAGTGGGAGCACAGGTGCAGCTGCTGGTAAACGTCGAAGCTCTATTCGTCAGGGAAAGTCCAGAGCCCTGATGTCTGTGGTGCTGTAGATGCGCTGGGAATGGCCGGTGAGCAGCAGCAAGAGCTTGACAGGCTGGCATTTAAGGTGTGGCAGGAATCGTCCGACATTTGTGATTGTTGGGGTTTTTTTTTCAGGGGGCACCCAGGTGCAGCTGGTGGTAAATGTCGAAGCCCGGTTCGTCAGGGAAAGCCCGGAGCCCTGATGTCTGTGGTGCTGTAGATGCGCTGGGAATGGGCGGTGAGGAGCAGCAAGAGCTTGACTTGCTGGCACTTTGGGTGTGGGAGCAATCGTCGGACGTTCGTGATTTTTCGGGGTTTTATTTCAGTGGGCGCCCAGGTGCAGCTGGTGGTAAATGTCGAAGCCCTGTTGGTCAGGGAATGCCCGGAGCCCCGATGTCTGTGGTGCTGTAGATGCGCCTCCAATGGCCGGTGAGGAGCAGCAAGAGCTTGACAGGCTGGCATTTAAGGTGTGGCAGGAATCGTCCGACATTTGTGATTGTTGGGGTTTTTTTTTCAGGGGGCACCCAGGTGCAGCTGGTGGTAAATGTCGAAGCCCTGTTGGTCAGGGAAAGCCCGGAGCCCCGATGTCTGTGGTGCTGTAGATGCGCTGCCAATGGCCGGTGAGGAGCAGCTAGAGCTTGACAGGCTGGCACTTTCGGTGTTGGAGCAATCGTCCGACGTTCGTGATTTTTCGTTTATTTTTTTCAGTGGGCGCCCAGGTGCAGCTGGTGGTAAACGTCGAAGTCCAGTTGGTCAGGGAAAGCTCGGAGCCCCAATATCTGTGGTGCTGTAGATGCGCTGCCAATGGCCGGGGAGGAGCAGCAAGAGCTTGACTGGCTGTCACTTTGGGTGTGGGAGCAATCGTCGGACGTTCGTGATTTTTCGGGGTTTTATTTCAGTGGGCGCCCAGGTGCAGCTGGTGGTAAATGTCGAAGCCCTGTTGGTCAGGGAATGCCCGGAGCCCCGATGTCTGTGGTGCTGTAGATGCGCCTCCAATGGCCGGTGAGGAGCAGCAAGAGCTTGACAGGCTGGCATTTAAGGTGTGGCAGGAATCGTCCGACATTTGTGATTGTTGGGGTTTTTTTTTCAGGGGGCACCCAGGTGCAGCTGGTGGTAAATGTCGAAGCCCTGTTGGTCAGGGAAAGCCCGGAGCCGCGATGTCTGTGGTGCTGTAGATGCGCTGCCAATGGCCGGTGAGGAGCAGCAAGAGCTTGAGTTGCTGGCACTTTTGGTGTGGGATCAATCGTCTGACGTTTTTGATTTTTCAGGGTTTTTTTTCAGTGGGTAACCAGGTGCAGCTGGTGGTAAATGTCGAAGCCCTGTTGGTCAGGGAAAGCCCGGAGCCGCGATGTCTGTGGTGCTGTAGATGCGCTGGGAATGGCCGGTGAGGAGCAGCTAGAGCTTGAGTTGCTGGCACTTTCAGTGTGGGAGGAATCGTCCGACGTTCGTGATTTTTCGGGGTTTTATTTCAGTGGGCGCCCAGGTGCAGCTGGTGGTAAATGTCGAAGCCCTGTTGGTCAGGGAAAGCCCGGAGCCCCGATGTCTGTGGTGCTGTAGATGCGCTGCCAATGGCCGGTGAGGAGCAGCAAGTGCTTGACTTGCTGGCACTTTCGGTGTGGGAGCAATCGTCCGATGTTCGTGATTTTTCGTTTATTTTTTTCAGTGGGCGCCCAGGTTCAACTGGTGGTAAACGTCGAAGCCCTGTTGGTCAGGGAAAGCCCGGAGCCCCGATGTCTGTGGTGCTGTAGATGCGCTGGGAATGGCTGGTGAGGAGCAGCAAGAGCTTGAGTTGCTGGCACTTTCGGTGTTGGAGCAATCGTCCGACGTTCGTGATTTTTCAGGGTTTTTTTTCAGTGGGCGCCCAGGTTCAGCTGGTGGTAAACGTCGAAGCCCTGTTGGTCAGGGAAAGCCCGGATCCCCGATGTCTGTGGTGCTGTAGATGCACTGCCAAAGTCCGGTGAGGAGCAGCAAGAGCTTGAGTTGCTGGCACTTTCGGTGTGGGAGCAATCGTCCGACGTTCGTGATTTTTCGGGGTTTTATTTCAGTGGGCGCCCAGGTGCAGCTGGTGGTAAACGTCGAAGCCCAGTTGGTCAGGGAAAGCCCGGAGCCCCGATGTCTGTGGTGCTGTAGATGCGCTGGGAATGGGAGGTGAGTAGCAGCAAGAGCTTGAGTTGCTGGCACTTTCAGTATGGGAGCAATCGTCCGACGTTCGTGATTTTTCGGGGTTTTATTTCAGTGGGCGCCCAGGTGCAGCTGGTGGTAAATGTCGAAGCCCTGTTGGTCAGGGAAAGCCCGGAGCCCCGATGTCTGTGGTGCTGTAGATGCGCTGCCAATGGCCGGGGAGGAGCAGCAAGAGCTTGAGTTGCTGGCACTTTTGGTGTGGGAGCAATAGTCCGACGTTTGTGATATTTGGGGATTTTTTTTCCAGTGGGCGCCCAGGTTCAGCTCGTAGTAAACTTCTAAGCACTGTTGGTCAGGGAAAGCCCGGAGCCCCGATGTCTGTGGTGCTGTAGATGCGCTGGGAATGGCTGGTGAGGAGCAGCTAGAGCTTGACAGGCTGGCACTTTCGGTGTGGGAGGAATCGTAGGACGTTTGTGATTTTTGGGGATTTTTATTCACTGGGCGCCCAGGTTCAGCTGGTGGTAAACGTCGAAGCCCTGTTGGTCAGGGAAAGCCCAGAGCCCCGATGTCTGTGGTGCTGTAGATGCACTGGGAATGGCCGGTGAGGAGCAGCAAGAGCTTGACAGGCTGGCATTTAAGGTGTGGCAGGAATCGTCCGACGTTCATGATTTTTGGGGTTTTTTTTTCAGGGGGCACCCAGGTGCAGCTGGTGGTAAATGTCGAAGCCCTGTTGGTCAGGGAAAGCCCGGAGCCCCGATGTCTGTGGTGCTGTAGATGCGCTGGGAATGGCTGGTTAGGAGCAGCTAGAGCTTGACAGGCTGGCACTTTCGGTGTGGGAGGAATCGTAGGACGTTTGTGATTTTTGGGGATTTTTATTCACTGGGCGCCCAGGTTCAGCTGGTGGTAAACGTCGAAGCCCTGTTGGTCAGGGAAAGCCCAGAGCCCCGATGTCTGTGGTGCTGTAGATGCACTGGGAATGGCCGGTGAGGAGCAGCAAGAGCTTGACAGGCTGGCATTTAAGGTGTGGCAGGAATCGTCCGACGTTCGTGATTTTTGGGGTTTTTTTTTCAGGGGGCACCCAGGTGCAGCTCGTAGTAAACTTCTAAGCACTGTTGGTCAGGGAAAGCCCGGAGCCCCGATGTCTGTGGTGCTGTAGATGCGCTGGGAATGGCTGGCGAGGAGCAGCAAGAGCTTGACTGGCTGGCACTTTCGGTGTGGGAGGAATCGTAGGACGTTTGTGATTTTTGGGGATTTTTATTCACTGGGCGCCCATGTTCAGCTGGTGGTAAACGTCGAAGCCCTGTTGGTCAGGGAAAGCCCGGAGCCCCGATGTCTGTGGTGCTGTAGATGCACTGCCAAAGACCGGTGAGTAGCAGCAAGAGCTTGAGTTGCTGGCACTTTCGTTGTGGGAGCAATCGTCCGACGTTCGTGATTTTTCGGGGTTTTATTTCAGTGGGCGCCCAGGTGCAGCTGGTGGTAAATGTCGAAGCCCTGATGGTCAGGGAAAGCCCGGAGCCCCGATGTCTGTGGTGCTGTAGATGCGCTGCGAATGGCCGGTGAGGAGCAGCAAGAGCTTGACTGGCTGGCACTTTCAATGTGGGAACCATCGTCCGACGTTCGTGATTTTTCGGGGTTCTTTTCAGTGGGAGCCCAGGTGCAGCAAGTGGTAAACGTCGAAGCCCTGTTGGTCAGGGAAAGCCCGGAGCCCCGATGTCTGTGGTGCTGTAGATGCGCTGGGAATGGCCGGTGAGGAGCAGCAAGAGCTTGACAGGCTGGCACTTTCGGTGTGGGAGCAATCGTCCGACGTTTTTGATTTTTCAGGGTTTTTTTTCAGTGGGAGCCCAGGTGCAGCTGGTGGTAAACGTCGAAGCCCTGTTCGTCAGGGAAAGTCCAGAGCCCTGATGTCTGTGGTGCTGTAGATGCACTGGGAATGGCCGGTGAGGAGCAGCAAGAGCTTGACAGGCTGGCACTTTCGGTGTGGGAGCAATCGTCCGACGTTCGTGATTTTTCGTTTATTTTTTTCAGTGGGCGCCCAGGTGCAGCTGGTGGTTAAACGTCGAAGCCCTGTTGGTCAGGGAAAGCCCGGATCCCCGATGTCTGTGGTGCTGTAGATGCGCTGCCAATGGCCGGTGAGGAACTGCAAGAGCTTGACTGGCTGGCACTTTCGGTGTGGGAGCAATCATCCGACGTTTTTGATTTTTCAGTGTTTTTTTTCAGTGCGTAACCAGGTGCAGCTGGTGGTAAATGTCGAAGCCCTGTTGGTCAGGGAAAGCCCGGAGCCCCGATGTCTGTGGTGCTGTAGATGCGCTGCCAATGGGCAGTGAGTAGCAGCAAGAGCTTGAGTTGCTGGCACTTTCGGTGTGGGAGCAATCGTCCGACGTTCATGATTTTTGGGGTTTTTTTTTCAGTGGGCGCCCAGGTGCAGCCGGTGGTAAATTTCGAAGTCCTGTTGGTCAGGGAAAGCCCGGAGCCCCGATATCTGTGGTGCTGTAGATGCGCTGCCAATGGCCGGGGAGGAGCAGCAAGAGCTTGGCTGGCTGGCACTTTCGGTGTGGGAGCAATCGTCCGACGTTCGTGATTTTTCAGGGTTTTTTTTCAGTGGGCAACCAGGTGCAGCGAGTGGTAAACGTCGAAGCCCTGTTGGTCAGGGAAAGCCCGGGGCCTTGATGTCTGTGGTGCTGTAGATGCGCTGGGAATGGACAGGGAGGAGCAGCAAGAGCTTGACTGGCTGGCACTTTCGGTGTGGGAGCAATCGTCCGACGTTCGTGATTTTTCGGGGTTTTACTTTCAGTGGGCGCCCAGGTGCAGCTGGTGGTAAACGTCGAAGCCCAGTTGGTCAGGGAAAGCCCGGAGCCCCGGTGTCTGTGGTGCTGTAGATGCGCTGCCAATGGGCGGTGAGGAGCAGCAAGAGCTTGACTGGGTGGCACTTTCGTTGTGGGATCAATCGTCTGATCTTCGTGATTTTTCGTTTATTTTTTTCAGTGGGCGCCCAGGTTCAGCTGGTGGTAAACGTCGAATCCCTGTTGTTCAGGGAAAGCGCAGAACCCCGATGTCTGTGGTGCTGTAGATGCGCTGCCAATGGCCGGTGAGGAGCAGGAAGAGGCTGACATGCTGGCACTTTCGTTGTGGGAGCAATCGTCCGACGTTTGTGATTTTTGGGGATTTTTATTCACTGGGCGCCCAGGTTCAGCTGGTGGTAAACGTCGAAGCCCAGTTGGTCAGGGAAAGCCCGGAGCCCCGATGTCTGTGGTGCTGTAGATGCGCTGCCAATGGCCGGTGTTCAGCAGCTAGAGCTTGACTGTCTGGCACTTTTTGTGTCGGAGCAATCGTCCGACGTTCATGATTTTTCGGGGTTCTTTTCAGTGGGAGCCCAGGTTCAGCGAGTGGTAAACGTCGAAGCCCTGTTGGTCAGGGAAAGCCCGGAGCCCCGATGTCTGTGGTGTTGTAGATGCACTGCCACTGTCCGGTGAGGAGCAGCAAGAGCTTGACTGGCTGGCACTTTCGGTGTGGGAGCAATCGTCCGACGTTCGTGATTTTTCGGGGTTTTTTTTCAGTGGGCACCCAGGTGCAGCTGGTGGTAAATGTCAAAGCCCTGTTGGTCAGGGAAAGCCCGGAGCCCCGATGTCTGTGGTGCTGTAGATGCGCTGGGAATGGCCGGTGAGGAGCAGCAAGAGCTTGACTGGCTGGGACTTTCGGTGTGGGAGCAATCGTCCGACGTTTTTGATTTTTCAGGGTTTTTTTTCAGTGGGAGCCCAGGTGCAGCTGGTGGTAAACGTCGAAGCCCTGTTCGTCAGGGAAAGTCCAGAGCCCTGATGTCTGTGGTGCTGTAGATGCGCTGGGAATGGCCGGTGAGGAGCAGCAAGAGCTTGACAGGCTGGCATTTAAGGTGTGGCAGGAATCGTCCGACATTTGTGATTTTTGGGGTTTTTTTTTCAGGGGGCACCCAGGTGCAGCTGGTGGTAAATGTCGAAGGCCTGTTGGTCAGGGAAAGCCCGGATCCCCGATGTCTGTGGTGCTGTAGATGCGCTGGGAATGGGCGGTGAGGAGCAGCAAGAGCTTGACTGGCTGGCACTTTCGGTGTGGGAGCAATCGTGCGATGTTCGTGATTTTTCGTTTATTTTTTTCAGTGGGCGCCCAGGTGCAGCTGGTGGTAAACGTCGAAGCCCTGTTGGTCAGGGAATGCTCGGAGCCCCGATATCTGTGGTGCTGTAGATGCGCCTCCAATGGCCGGGGAGGAGCAGCAAGAGCTTGACTGGCTGGCACTTTGGGTGTGGGAGCAATCGTCGGACGTTCGTGATTTTTTGGGGTTTTATTTCAGTGGGCGCCCAGGTGCAGCTGGTGGTAAATGTCGAAGCCCTGTTGGTCAGGGAAAGCCCGGAGCCCCGATGTCTGTGGTGCTGTAGATGCGCCTCCAATGGCCGGTGAGGAGCAGCAAGAGCTTGACAGGCTGGCATTTAAGGTGTGGCAGGAATCGTCCGACATTTGTGATTGTTGGGGTTTTTTTTTCAGGGGGCACCCAGGTGCAGCTGGTGGTAAATGTCGAAGCCCTGTTGGTCAGGTAAAGACCTGAGCCCCGATGTCTGTGGTGCTGTAGATGCGCTGCCAATGGCCGGTGAGGAGCAGCAAGAGCTTGAGTTGCTGGCACTTTTGGTGTGGGAGCAATCGTCTGACGTTTTTGATTTTTCAGGGTTTTATTTCAGTGGGCGCCCAGGTTCAGCTGGTGGTAAATGTCGAAGCCCTGTTGGTCAGGGAAAGCCCGGAGCCCCGATGTCTGTGGTGCTGTAGATGCGCTGGGAATGGCTGGTGAGGAGCAGCAAGAGCTTGACTGGCTGGCACTTTCGTTGTGGGAGCAATCGTCCGACGTTCGTGATTTTTCGGGGTTTTTTTTCAGTGGGCGCCCAGGTGCAGCTGGTGGTAAACGTCGAAGTCCAGTTGGTCAGCGAAAGCCCGGAGCCCCGATGTCTGTGGCGCTGTAGATGCGGTGGGAATGGGAGGTGAGTAGCAGCAAGAGCTTGAGTTGCTGGCACTTTCAGTGTGGGAGGAATCGTCCGACGTTCGTGATTTTTCGGGGTTTTATTTTAGTGGGCTCCCAGGTTCAGCTGGTGGTAAACGTCGAAGCCCTGTTCATCAGGGAAAGCCCGGAGCCCCGATGTCTGTGGTGCTGTAGATGCACTGGGAGTGGCCGGGGAGGAGCAGCAAGAGCTTGACTGTCTGGCACTTTTGGTGTGGGAGCAATCGTCCGACGTTCGTGATTTTTCGGGGTTATTTTCAGTGGGACCCCAGGTTCAGCGAGTGGTAAACGTCGAAGCCCTGTTGGTCAGGGAAAGCCCGGAGCCCCGATGTCTGTGGTGCTGTAGATGCGCTGCCAATGGCCGGTGAGGAGCAGCAAGAGCTTGTGTTGCTGGCACTTTCGCTGTGGGAGCAATCGTCCGACGTTCGTGATTTTTCGGGGTTTTATTTCAGTGGGCGCCCAGGTTCAGCTGGTGGTAAACGTCGAAGCCCAGTTGGTCAGGGAAAGCCCGGAGCCCCGATGTCTGTGGTGCTGTAGATGCACTGCCAAAGTCCGGTGAGGAGCAGCAAGAGCTTGACTGGCTGGCACTTTCGGTGTGGGAGCAATCGTCCGACGTTTTTGATTTTTCGGGGTTCTTTTCAGTGGGAGCCCAGGTGCAGCTGGTGGTAAATGTCGAAGCCCTGTTGGTCAGGGAAAGCCCGGAGCCCCGATGTCTGTGGTGCTATAGATGTGCTGCCAATGGGCGGTGAGTAGCAGCAAGAGCTTGAGTTGCTGGCACTTTCGGTGTGGGAGCAATCATCCGATGTTCGTGATTTTTCGTTTTTTTTTTCAGTGGGCGCCCAGGTTCAGCTGGTGGTAAACGTCGAAGCCCTTTTGGTTAGGGAAAGCGCAGAACCCCAATGTCTGTGGTGCTGTAGATGCACTGCCAAAGTCCGGTGAGTAGCAGGAAGAGCTTGACTGGCTGGCACTTTCGGTGTGGGAGAAATCGTCCGACGTTCGTGATTTTTCGGGGTTTTATTTCAGTGGGCGCCCAGGTGCAGCTGGTGGTAAACGTCTAAGCCCTGTTGGTCAGGGAAAGCGCAGAACCCCGATGTCTGTGGTGCTATAGATGCACTGCCAAAGTCCGGTGAGTAGCAGCAAGAGCTTGAGTTCCTGGCACATTCGTTGTGGGAGCAATCGTCCGACGTTCGTGATTTTTCGGGGTTTTATTTCAGTGGGCGCCCAGGTGCAGCTGGTGGTAAATGTCGAAGCCCTGTTGGTCAGGGAAAGCCCGGAGCCCCGATGTCTGTGGTGCTGTAGATGCGCTGCCAATGTCCGGTGAGGAGCAGCAAGAGCTTGAGTTGCTGGCACTTTTGGTGTGGGAGCAATCGTCTGACGTTTTTGATTTTTCAGGGTTTTTTTTCAGTGGGTAACCAGGTGCAGCTGGTGGTAAATGTCGAAGCCCTGTTGGTCAGGGAAAGCCCGGAGCCGCGATGTCTGTGGTGCTGTAGATGCGCTGGGAATGGCCAGTGAGGAGCAGCAAGAGCTTGACTGGCTGGCACTTTCGGTGTGGGAGCAATCGTGCGATGTTCGTGATTTTTCGTTTATTTTTTTCAGTGGGCGCCCAGGTGCAGCTGGTGGTAAACGTTGACGCCCTGTTGTTCAGGGAAAGCGCAGAACCCCGATGTCTGTGGTGCTGTAGATGCGCTGCCACAGTCCGGTGAGTAGCAGCAAGAGCTTGAGTTGCTGGCACTTTCGGTGTGGGAGCAATCGTCCGACGTTCGTGATTTTTCGGGGTTCTTTTCAGTGGGAGCCCAGCTGCAGCGAGTCGTAAACGTCGAAGCCCTGTTGGTCAGGGAAAGCCCGGAGCCCCGATGTCTGTGGTGCTGTAGATGCGCTGGGAATGGCCGGTGAGGAGCAGCAAGAGCTTGACAGGCTGGCACTTTCGGTGTGGGAGCAATCGTCCGACGTTTTTGATTTTTCAGGGTTTTTTTTCAGTGGGAGCACAGGTGCAGCTGCTGGTAAACGTCGAAGCTCTATTCGTCAGGGAAAGTCCAGAGCCCTGATGTCTGTGGTGCTGTAGATGCGCTGGGAATGGCCGGTGAGCAGCAGCAAGAGCTTGACAGGCTGGCATTTAAGGTGTGGCAGGAATCGTCCGACATTTGTGATTGTTGGGGTTTTTTTTTCAGGGGGCACCCAGGTGCAGCTGGTGGTAAATGTCGAAGCCCGGTTCGTCAGGGAAAGCCCGGAGCCCTGATGTCTGTGGTGCTGTAGATGCGCTGGGAATGGGCGGTGAGGAGCAGCAAGAGCTTGACTTGCTGGCACTTTGGGTGTGGGAGCAATCGTCGGACGTTCGTGATTTTTCGGGGTTTTATTTCAGTGGGCGCCCAGGTGCAGCTGGTGGTAAATGTCGAAGCCCTGTTGGTCAGGGAATGCCCGGAGCCCCGATGTCTGTGGTGCTGTAGATGCGCCTCCAATGGCCGGTGAGGAGCAGCAAGAGCTTGACAGGCTGGCATTTAAGGTGTGGCAGGAATCGTCCGACATTTGTGATTGTTGGGGTTTTTTTTTCAGGGGGCACCCAGGTGCAGCTGGTGGTAAATGTCGAAGCCCTGTTGGTCAGGGAAAGCCCGGAGCCGCGATGTCTGTGGTGCTGTAGATGCGCTGCCAATGGCCGGTGAGGAGCAGCAAGAGCTTGAGTTGCTGGCACTTTTGGTGTGGGATCAATCGTCTGACGTTTTTGATTTTTCAGGGTTTTTTTTCAGTGGGTAACCAGGTGCAGCTGGTGGTAAATGTCGAAGCCCTGTTGGTCAGGGAAAGCCCGGAGCCGCGATGTCTGTGGTGCTGTAGATGCGCTGGGAATGGCCGGTGAGGAGCAGCTAGAGCTTGAGTTGCTGGCACTTTCAGTGTGGGAGGAATCGTCCGACGTTCGTGATTTTTCGGGGTTTTTTTTCAGTGGGCGCCCAGGTTCAGCTGGTGGTAAACGTCGAAGCCCTGTTGGTCAGGGAAAGCCCGGATCCCCGATGTCTGTGGTGCTGTAGATGCACTGCCAAAGTCCGGTGAGGAGCAGCAAGAGCTTGAGTTGCTGGCACTTTCGGTGTGGGAGGAATCGTCCGACGTTCGTGATTTTTCGGGGTTTTATTTCAGTGGGCGCCCAGGTGCAGCTGGTGGTAAACGTCGAAGCCCAGTTGGTCAGGGAAAGCCCGGAGCCCCGATGTCTGTGGTGCTGTAGATGCGCTGGGAATGGGAGGTGAGTAGCAGCAAGAGCTTGAGTTGCTGGCACTTTCAGTATGGGAGCAATCGTCCGACGTTCGTGATTTTTCGGGGTTTTATTTCAGTGGGCGCCCAGGTGCAGCTGGTGGTAAATGTCGAAGCCCTGTTGGTCAGGGAAAGCCCGGAGCCCCGATGTCTGTGGTGCTGTAGATGCGCTGCCAATGGCCGGGGAGGAGCAGCAAGAGCTTGAGTTGCTGGCACTTTTGGTGTGGGAGCAATAGTCCGACGTTTGTGATATTTGGGGATTTTTTTTCCAGTGGGCGCCCAGGTTCAGCTCGTAGTAAACTTCTAAGCACTGTTGGTCAGGGAAAGCCCGGAGCCCCGATGTCTGTGGTGCTGTAGATGCGCTGGGAATGGCTGGTGAGGAGCAGCTAGAGCTTGACAGGCTGGCACTTTCGGTGTGGGAGGAATCGTAGGACGTTTGTGATTTTTGGGGATTTTTATTCACTGGGCGCCCAGGTTCAGCTGGTGGTAAACGTCGAAGCCCTGTTGGTCAGGGAAAGCCCAGAGCCCCGATGTCTGTGGTGCTGTAGATGCACTGGGAATGGCCGGTGAGGAGCAGCAAGAGCTTGACAGGCTGGCATTTAAGGTGTGGCAGGAATCGTCCGACGTTCGTGATTTTTGGGGTTTTTTTTTCAGGGGGCACCCAGGTGCAGCTCGTAGTAAACTTCTAAGCACTGTTGGTCAGGGAAAGCCCGGAGCCCCGATGTCTGTGGTGCTGTAGATGCGCTGGGAATGGCTGGCGAGGAGCAGCAAGAGCTTGACTGGCTGGCACTTTCGGTGTGGGAGGAATCGTAGGACGTTTGTGATTTTTGGGGATTTTTATTCACTGGGCGCCCATGTTCAGCTGGTGGTAAACGTCGAAGCCCTGTTGGTCAGGGAAAGCCCGGAGCCCCGATGTCTGTGGTGCTGTAGATGCACTGCCAAAGACCGGTGAGTAGCAGCAAGAGCTTGAGTTGCTGGCACTTTCGGTGTGGGAGCAATCGTCCGACGTTCGTGATTTTTCGGGGTTTTATTTCAGTGGGCGCCCAGGTGCAGCTGGTGGTAAATGTCGAAGCCCTGATGGTCAGGGAAAGCCCGGAGCCCCGATGTCTGTGGTGCTGTAGATGCGCTGCGAATGGCCGGTGAGGAGCAGCAAGAGCTTGACTGGCTGGCACTTTCAATGTGGGAACCATCGTCCGACGTTCGTGATTTTTCGGGGTTCTTTTCAGTGGGAGCCCAGGTGCAGCAAGTGGTAAACGTCGAAGCCCTGTTGGTCAGGGAAAGCCCGGAGCTCCGATGTCTGTGGTGCTGTAGATGAGCTGCCAGTGGCCGGTGAGGAACTGCAAGAGCTTGAGTTGCTGGCACTTTCGGTGTGGGAGCAATCGTCCGACGTTCGTGATTTTTCAGGGTTTTTTTTGAGTGCGTAACCAGGTGCAGCTGGTGGTAAATGTCGAAGCCCTGTTGGTCAGGGAAAGCCCGGAGCCCCGATGTCTGTGGTGCTGTAGATGCGCTGTTAATGGCCGGTGAGGAGCAGCAAGAGCTTGAGTTGCTGGCACTTTCGGTGTGGGAGCAATCGTCCGACGTTTTTGATTTTTCAGGGTTTTTTTTCAGTCGGTAACCAGGTGCAGCTGGTGGTAAATGTCGAAGCCCTGTTGGTCAGGGAAAGCCCGGAGCCCCGATGTCTGTGGTGCTGTAGATGCGCTGGGAATGGCCGGTGAGGAGCAGCAAGAGCTTGACTGGCTGGCACTTTCGGTGTGGGAGCAATCGTCCGACGTTTGTGATATTTGGGGATTTTTTTTCCAGTGGGCGCCCAAGTTCAGCTGGTAGTAAACTTCTAAGCCCTGTTGGTCAGGAAAAGCCCGGAGCCCCGATGTCTGTGGTGCTGTAGATGCGCTGGGAATGGCTGGTGAGGAGCAGCTAGAGCTTGACAGGCTGGCACTTTCGGTGTTGGAGCAATCGTCCGACGTTCGTGATTTTTCGGGGTTTTTTTTCAGTGGGCGCCCAGGTGCAGCTGGTGGTAAACGTCGAAGCCCAGTTGGTCAGGGAAAGCCCGGAGCCCCGATGTCTGTGGCGCTGTAGATGCGGTGGGAATGGGAGGTGAGTAGCAGCAAGAGCTTGAGTTGCTGGCACTTTCAGTGTGGGAGGAATCGTCCGACGTTCGTGATTTTTCGGGGTTTTATTTCAGTGGGCGCCCAGGTGCAGCTGGTGGTAAATGTCAAAGCCCTGTTGGTCAGGGAAAGCCCGGAGCCCCGATGTCTGTGGTGCTGTAGATGCGCTGGGAATGGCTGGTGAGGAGCAGCAAGAGCTTGACAGGCTGGCACTTTCGGTGTGGGAGCAATCGTCCGATTTTCGTGATTTTTCGGGGTTCTTTTCAGTGGGAGCCCAGGTGCAGCTGGTGGTAAACGTCGAAGCCCTGTTGGTCAGGGAAAGCCCGGAGCCCCGATGTCTGTGGTGCTGTAGATGCGCTGCCAATGGCCGGTGAGGAACAGCAAGAGATTGACTGGCTGGCACTTTCGGTGTGGGAGCAATCGTCCGACGTTTTTGATTTTTCAGGGTTTTTTTTCAGTGGGAGCCCAGGTGCAGCTGGTGGTAAACGTCGAAGCCCTGTTCGTCAGGGAAAGTCCAGAGCCCTGATGTCTGTGGTGCTGTAGATGCGCTGGGAATGGCCGGTGAGGAGCAGCAAGAGCTTGACAGGCTGGCACTTTCGGTGTGGGAGCAATCGTCCGACGTTCGTGATTTTTCGTTTATTTTTTTCAGTGGGCGCCCAGGTGCAGCTGGTGGTTAAACGTCGAAGCCCTGTTGGTCAGGGAAAGCCCGGAGCCCCGATGTCTGTGGTGCTGTAGATGCGCTGCCAATGGCCGGTGAGGAGCAGCAAGAGCTTGAGTTGCTGGCACTTTCGGTGTGGGAGCAATCGTGCGATGTTCGTGATTTTTCGTTTATTTTTTTCACTGGGCGCCCAGGTGCAGCTGGTGGTAAATGTCGAAGCCCTGTTGGTCAGGGAAAGCTCGGAGCCCCGATGTCTGTGGTGCTGTAGATGCGCCTCCAATGGGCAGGGAGGAGCAGCAAGAGCTTGACTGGCTGGCACTTTCAGTGTGGGAGCAATCGTCCGACGTTTGTGATTTTTCGGGGTTCTTTTCAGTGGGAGCCCAGGTTCAGCGAGTGGTAAACGTCGAAGCCCTGTTGGTCAGGGAAAGCCCGGAGCCCCGATGTCTGTGGTGTTGTAGATGCGCTGCCAATGGCCGGGGAGGAGAAGCAAGAGCTTAACTGGCTGGCACTTTCGGTGTTGGAGCAATCGTCCGACGTTCGTGATTTTTGGGGTTTTATTTCAGTGGGCGCCCAGGTGAAGCTGGTGGTGAACGTCGAAGCCCTGTTGGTCAGGGAAAGCCCGGAACTCCGATGTCTGTGGTGCTGTAGATGCGCTGGGAATGGCCGGTGAGGAGCAGCAAGAGCTTGACTGGCTGGCACTTTCGGTGTGGGAGGAATCGTCCGAAGTTCGTGATTTTTCGGGGTTTTTTTTCAGTGGGCACCCAGGTGCAGCTGGTGGTAAACGTCGAAGCCCTGTTGGTCAGGGAAAGCTCGGAGCCCCGATATCTGTGGTGCTGTAGGTGCGCTGCCAATGGCCGGTGAGGAGCAGCAAGAGCTTGACTGGCTGGCACTTTTGGTGTGGGAGCAATCGTCTGACGTTCGTGATTTTTCGGGCTTTTACTTTCAGTGGGCCCCCAGGTTCAGCTGGTGTTAAATGTCGAAGCCCGGTTCGTCAGGGAAAGCCCGGAGCCCCGATGTCTGTGGTGCTGTAGATGCGCTGCCAATGGGCGGTGAGGAGAGCAAGAGCTTGACTTGCTGGCACTTTTGGTGTGGGAGCAATCGTCCGATGTTCGTGATTTTTCGTTTATTTTTTTGAGTGGGCGCCCAGGTTCAGCTGGTGGTAAACGTCGAAGCCCTGTTCGTCAGGGAAAGCCCGGAGCCCCGATGTCTGTGGTGCTGTAGATGCGCTGGGAATGGCCGGTGAGGAGCAGCAAGAGCTTGACAGGCTGGCACTTTCGGTGTGGGATCAATCGTCCGACGTTTTTGATTTTTCAGGGTTTTTTTTCAGTGGGTAACCAGGTGCAGCTGGTGGTAAACGTCGAAGCCCTGTTGGTCAGGGAAAGTCCAGAGCCCTAATGTCTGTGGTGCTGTAGATGCGCTGGGAATGGCCGGTGAGTAGCAGCAAGAGCTTGACAGCCTGGCATTTAAGGTGTGGCAGGAATCGTCCGACATTTGTGATTTTTGGGGTTTTTTTTTCAGGGGGCACCCAGGTGCAGCTGGTGGTAAATGTCGAAGCCCGGTTCGTCAGGGAAAGCCCGGAGCCCCGATGTCTGTGGTGCTGTAGATGCGCTGCCAATGGCCGGTGAGGATCAGCAAGAGCTTGAGTTGCTGGCACTTTTGATGTGGGAGCAATCGTCCGACGTTTTTGCTTTTTCAGGGTTTTTTTTCAGTGGGTAACCAGGTGCAGCTGGTGGTAAATGTCGAAGCCCTGTTGGTCAGGGAAAGCCCAGAGCCCCGATGTCTGTGGCGCTGTAGATGCGCTGGGAATGGCCGGTGAGGAGCAGCAAGAGCTTGAGTTGCTGGCACTTTCAGTGTGGGAGGAATCGTCCGACGTTCGTGATTTTTCGGGGTTTTATTTCAGTGGGCGCCCAGGTGCAGCTGGTGGTAAATGTCGAAGCCCTGTTGGTCAGGGAAAGCCCGGAGCCCCGATGTCTGTGGTGCTGTAGATGCGCTGGGAATGGCTGGTGAGGAGCAGCAAGAGCTTGACAGGCTGGCACTTTCGGTGTGGGAGCAATCGTCCGACATTTCTGATTTTTGGGGTTTTTTTTTCAGGGGGCACGCAGGTGCAGCTGGTGGTAAATGTCGAAGCCCGGTTCGTCAGGGAAAGCCCGGAGCCCCGATGTCTGTGGTGCTGTAGATGCGCTGGGAATGGCCGGTGAGTAGCAGCAAGAGCTTGACAGGCTGGCATTTAAGGTGTGGCAGGAATCGTCCGACGTTCGTGATTTTTCGGGGTTTTTTTTCAGTGGGCGCCCAGGTGCAGCTGGTGGTAAATGTCGAAGCCCTGTTGGTCAGGGAAAGCCCGGAGCCCCGATGTCTGTGGTGCTGTAGATGCGCTGGGAATGGCCGGTGAGTAGCAGCAAGAGCTTGACAGGCTGGCATTTAAGGTGTGGCAGGAATCGTCCGACATTTGTGATTGTTGGGGTTTTTTTTTCAGGGGGCACGCAGGTGCAGCTGGTGGTAAATGTCGAAGCCCTGTTCGTCAGGGAAAGCCCGGAGCCCCGATGTCTGTGGTGCTGTAGATGCGCTGCCAATGGCCGGTGAGGAGCAGCAAGAGCTTGACTTGCTGGCACTTTGGGTGTGGGAGCAATCGTCCGATGTTCGTGATTTTTCGGGGTTTTTTTTCAGTGGGCGCCCAGGTTCAGCTGGTGGTAAACGTCGAAGCCCTGTTGGTCAGGGAAAGCCCGGAGCCCCGATGTCTGTGGTGCTGGAGATGCACTGCCAAAGTCCGGTGAGGAGCAGCAAGAGCTTGTGTTGCTGGCACTTTCGGTGTGGGAGAAATCGTCCGACGTTCGTGATTTTTGGGGTTTTTTTTTCAGTGGGCGCCCAGGTGCAGCTGGTGGTAAACGTTGAAGCCCTGTTGGTCAGGGAAAGCGCAGAACCCCGATGTCTGTGGTGCTGTAGATGCACTGCCAAAGTCCGGTGAGTAGCAGCAAGAGCTTGAGTTGCTGGCACTTTCGGTGTGGGAGGAATCGTCCGACGTTCGTGATTTTTCGGGGTTTTATTTCAGTGGGCGCCCAGGTTCAGCTGGTGGTAAACGTTGAAGCCCTGTTGGTCAGGGAAAGCCCGGAGCCCCGATATCTGTGGTGCTGTAGATGTGCTGCCAATGGCCGGTGAGGAGCAGCAAGAGCTTGACTGGCTGGCACTTTGGGTGTGGGAGCAATCGTCGTCCGTTCGTGATTTTTCGGGGTTTTATTTCAGTGGGCGCCCAGGTTCAGCTGGTGGTAAACTTCTAAGCCCTGTTGGTCAGGGAAAGCCCGGAGCCCCGATGTCTGTGGTGCTGTAGATGCGCTGGGAATGGCCGGTGTTCAGCAGCTAGAGCTTGACTGTCTGGCACTTTTGGTGTGGGAGAAATCGTCCGACGTTCGTGATTTTTGGTGTTTTTTTTTCAGGGGGCACCCAGGTGCAGCTGGTGGTAAATGTCGAAGCCCGGTTCGTCAGGGAAAGCCCGGAGCCCCGATGTCCGTGGTGCTGTAGATGCGCTGGGAATGGCTGGTGAGGAGCAGCAAGAGCTTGACAGGCTGGCACTTTCGGTGTGGGAGCAATCGTCCGACGTTCGTGATTTTTCGGGGTTCTTTTCAGTGGGAGCCCAGCTGCAGCGAGTGGTAAACTACGAAGCCCTGTTGGTCAGGGAAAGCCCGGAGCCCCGATGTCTGTGGTGCTGTAGATGCGCTGGGAATGGCCGGTGAGGAGCAGCAAGAGCTTGACAGGCTGGCACTTTCGGTGTTGGAGCAATCGTCCGACGTTTTTGATTTTTCAGGGTTTTTTTTCAGTGGGAGCCCAGGTGCAGCTGGTGGTAAACGTCGAAGCCCTGTTCGTCAGGGAAAGTCCAGAGCCCTGATGTCTGTGGTGCTCTAGATGCGCTGGGAATGGCCGGTGAGTAGCAGCAAGAGCTTGACAGGCTGGCATTTAAGGTGTGGCAGGAATTGTCCGACATTTGTGATTTTTGGGGTTTTTTTTTCAGGGGGCACCCAGGTGCAGCTGGTGGTAAATGTCGAAGCCCTGTTGGTCAGGGAAAGCCCGGAGCCCCGATGTCTGTGGTGCTGTAGATGCGCTGGGAATGGGCGGTGAGGAGCAGCAAGAGCTTGACTTGCTGGCACTTTCGGTGTGGGAGCAATCGTCGGACGTTCGTGATTTTTCGGGGTTTTATTTCAGTGGGCGCCCAGGTGCAGCTGGTGGTAAATGTCGAAGCCCTGTTGGTCAGGGAATGCCCAGAGCCCCGATGTCTGTGGTGCTGTAGATGCGCCTCCAATGGCCGGTGAGGAGCAGCAAGAGCTTGACAGGCTGGCATTTAAGGTGTGGCAGGAATCGTCCGACATTTGTGATTGTTGGGGTTTTTTTTTCAGGGGGCACCCAGGTGCAGCTGGTGGTAAATGTCGAAGCCCGGTTCGTCAGGGAAAGCCCGGAGCCCCGATGTCTGTGGTGCTGTAGATGCGCTGCCAATGGCCGGTGAGGAGCAGCAAGAGCTTGAGTTGCTGGCACTTTTGGTGTGGGAGCAATCGTCTGACGTTTTTGATTTTTCAGGGTTTTTTTTCAGTGGGTAACCAGGTGCAGCTGGTGGTAAATGTCGAAGCCCTGTTGGTCAGGGAAAGCCCGGAGCCGCGATGTCTGTGGTGCTGTAGATGCGCTGGGAATGGCCGGTGAGGAGCAGCAAGAGCTTGACTGACTGGGACTTTCGGTGTGGGAGCAATCGTCCGACGTTTGTGATATTTGGGGATTTTTTTTCCAGTGGGCGCCCAAGTTCAGCTGGTAGTAAACTTCTAAGCCCTGTTGGTCAGGGAAAGCCCGGAGCCCCGATGTCTGTGGTGCTGTAGATGCGCTGGGAATGGCTGGTGAGGAGCAGCAAGAGCTTGACAGGCTGGCACTTTCGGTGTTGGAGCAATCGTCCGACGTTCGTGATTTTTCGGGGTTTTTTTTCAGTGGGCGCCCAGGTGCAGCTGGTGGTAAACGTCGAAGTCCAGTTGGTCAGGGAAAGCCCGGAGCCCCGATGTCTGTGGCGCTGTAGATGCGGTGGGAATGGGAGGTGAGTAGCAGCAAGAGCTTGAGTTGCTGGCACTTTCAGTGTGGGAGGAATCGTCCGACGTTCGTGATTTTTCGGGGTTTTATTTCAGTGGGCGCCCAGGTGCAGCTGGTGGTAAATGTCGAAGCCCTGTTGGTCAGGGAAAGCCCGGAGCCCCGATGTCTGTGGTGCTGTAGATGCGCTGCCAATGGCCGGTGAGGAGCAGCAAGAGCTTGACAGGCTGGCACTTTCGGTGTGGGAGCAATCGTCCGACGTTTTTGATTTTTCAGGGTTTTTTTTCAGTGGGCGCCCAGGTGCAGCTGGTGGTAAACGTCGAAGCCCTGTTCGTCAGGGAAAGTCCAGAGCCCTGATGTCTGTGGTGCTGTAGATGCGCTGGGAATGGCCGGTGAGTAGCAGCAAGAGCTTGACAGGCTGGCATTTAAGGTGTGGCAGGAATCGTCCGACATTTGTGATTTTTGGGGTTTTTTTTTCAGGGGGCACGCAGGTGCAGCTGGTGGTAAATGTCGAAGCCCGGTTCGTCAGGGAAAGCCCGGAGCCCCGATGTCTGTGGTGCTGTAGATGCGCTGCCAATGGGCGGTGAGGAGCAGCAAGAGCTTGACTTGCTGGCACTTTTGGTGTGGGAGCAATCGTCCGATGTTCGTGATTTTTCGTTTATTTTTTTCAGTGGGCGCCCAGGTTCAACTGGTGGTAAACGTCGAAGCCCTGTTGGTCAGGGAAAGCCCGGAGCCCCGATGTCTGTGGTGCTGTAGATGCGCTGGGAATGGCTGGTGAGGAGCAGCTAGAGCTTGACAGGCTGGCACTTTCGGTGTTGGAGCAATTGTAGGACGTTTTTGATTTTTCGGGGTTCTTTTCAGTGGGCGCCCAGGTTCAGCTGGTGGTAAACGTCGAAGCCCTGTTGGTCAGGGAAAGCCCGGAGCCCCGATGTCTGTGGTGCTGTAGATGCGCTGGGAATGGGAGGTGAGGAGCAGCAAGAGCTTGACAGGCTGGCACTTTGGGTGTGGGAGCAATCGTCCGACGTTTTTGATTTTTCAGGGTTTTTTTTCAGTGGGTAACCAGGTGAAGCTGGTGGTAAACGTCGAAGCCCTGTTGGTCAGGGAAAGTCCAGAGACCTAATGTCTGTGGTGCTGTAGATGCGCTGGGAATGGCCGGGGAGGAGCAGCAAGAGCTTGACTGGCTGGCACTTTGGGTGTGGGAGCAATCGTCGGACGTTCGTGATTTTTCGGGGTTTTATTTCAGTGGGCGCCCAGGTGCAGCTGGTGGTAAATGTCGAAGCCCTGTTGGTCAGGGAATGCCCGGAGCCCCGATGTCTGTGGTGCTGTAGATGCACCTCCAATGGCCGGTGAGGAGCAGCAAGAGCTTGACAGGCTGGCATTTAAGGTGTGGCAGGAATCGTCCGACATTTGTGATTGTTGGGGTTTTTTTTTCAGGGGGCACCCAGGTGCAGCTGGTGGTAAACGTCGAAGCCCTGTTGGTCAGGGAAAGCCCGGAGCCCCGATGTCTGTGGTGCTGTAGATGCGCTGCCAATGGCCGGTGAGGAGCAGCAAGAGCTTGACTGGCTGGCACTTTGGGTGTGGGAGCAATCGTCTGACGTTTTTGATTTTTCAGGGTTTTTTTTCAGTGGGTAACCAGGTGCAGCTGGTGGTAAATGTCGAAGCCCTGTTGGTCAGGGAAAGCCTGGAGCCGCGATGTCTGTGGTGCTGTAGATGCACTGGGAATGGCCAGTGAGGAGCAGCAAGAGCTTGACTGACTGGGACTTTCGGTGTGGGAGCAATCGTCCGACGTTTGTGATATTTGGGGATTTTTTTTCCAGTGGGCGCCCAAGTTCAGCTGGTAGTAAACTTCTAAGCCCTGTTGGTCAGGGAAAGCCCGGAGCCCCGATGTCTGTGGTGCTGTAGATGCGCTGGGAATGGCCGGTGAGGAGCAGCTAGAGCTTGACAGGCTGGCACTTTCGGTGTTGGAGCAATCGTCCGACGTTCGTGATTTTTCATTTATTTTTTTCGGTGGGCGCCCAGGTGCAGCTGGTGGTAAACGTCGAAGTCCAGTTGGTCAGGGAAAGCCCGGAGCCCCGATGTCTGTGGCGCTGTAGATGCGGTGGGAATGGGAGGTGAGTAGCAGCAAGAGCTTGAGTTGCTGGCACTTTCAGTGTGGGAGGAATCGTCCGATGTTCGTGATTTTTCGGGGTTTTATTTCAGTGGGCGCCCAGGTGCAGCTGGTGGTAAATGTCGAAGCCCTGTTGGTCAGGGAAAGCCCGGAGCCCCGATGTCTGTGGTGCTGTAGATGCACTGCCAATGGCCGGTGAGGAGCAGCAAGAGCTTGACTGGCTGGCACTTTTGGTGTGGGAGCAATCGTCTGACGTTTTTGATTTTTCAGGGTTTTTTTTCAGTGGGTAACCAGGTGCACCTGGTGGTAAATGTCGAAGCCCTGTTGGTCAGGGAAAGCCCGTAGCCGCGATGTCTGTGGTGCTGTAGATGCGCTGCCAATGGCCGGTGAGGAGCAGCAAGAGCTTGACTGGCTGGCACTTTTGGTGTGGGAGCAATCGTCTGACGTTTTTGATTTTTCAGGGTTTTTTTTCAGTGGGTAACCAGGTGCAGCTGGTGGTAAATGTCGAAGCCCTGTTGGTCAGGGAAAGCCCGGAGCCCCGATGTCTGTGGTGCTGTAGATGCGCTGGGAATGGCCGGTGAGGAGCTGCTAGAGCTTGACAGGCTGGCACTTTCGGTGTGGGAGCAATCGTCCGACGTTCGTGATTTTTCGTTTATTTTTTTCAGTGGGCGCCCAGGTTCAACTGGTGGTAAACGTCGAAGCCCTGTTGGTCAGGGAAAGCCCGGAGCCCCGATGTCTGTGGTGCTGTAGATGCGCTGGGAATGGCCGGTGAGGAGCAGCAAGAGCTTGAGTTGCTGGCACTTTCGGTGTGGGAGCAATCGTGCGATGTTCGTGATTTTTCATTTATTTTTTTCAGTGGGCGCCCAGGTGCAGCTGGTGGTAAACGTCGAAGTCCAGTTGGTCAGGGAAAGCCCGGAGCCCCGATGTCTGTGGCGCTGTAGATGCGGTGGGAATGGGAGGTGAGTAGCAGCAAGAGCTTGAGTTGCTGGCACTTTCAGTGTGGGAGGAATCGTCGGACGTTCGTGATTTTTCGGGGTTTTATTTCAGTGGGCGCCCAGGTGCAGCTGGTGGTAAATGTCGAAGCCCTGTTGGTCAGGGAAAGCCCGGAGCCCCGATGTCTGTGGTGCTGTAGATGCGCTGGGAATGGCTGGTGAGGAGCAGCTAGAGCTTGACAGGCTGGCACTTTCGGTGTGGGAGCAATCGTCCGACGTTCGTGATTTTTCGGGGTTCTTTTCAGTGGGAGCCCAGCTGCAGCAAGTGGTAAACGTCGAAGCCCTGTTGGTCAGGGAAAGCCCGGAGCCCCGATGTCTGTGGTGCTGTAGATGCGCTGCCAATGGCCGGTGAGGAGCAGCAAGAGCTTGACAGGCTGGCACTTTCGGTGTGGGAGCAACCGTCCGACGTTTTTGATTTTTCAGGGTTTTTTTTCAGTGGGAGCCCAGGTGCAGCTGGTGGTAAACGTCGAAGCCCTGTTCGTCAGGGAAAGTCCAGAGCCCTAATGTCTGTGGTGCTGGAGATGCGCTGGGAATGGCCGGTGAGTAGCAGCAAGAGCTTGACAGGCTGGCATTTAAGGTGTGGCAGGAATCGTCCGATATTTGTGATTTTTGGGGTTTTTTTTTCAGGGGGCACGCAGGTGCAGCTGGTGGTAAATGTCGAAGCCCGGTTCGTCAGGGAAAGCCCGGAGCCCCGATGTCTGTGGTGCTGTAGATGCGCTGGGAATGGCCGGTGAGGAGCAGCTAGAGCTTGACAGGCTGGCACTTTCGGTGTTGGAGCAATCGTCCGACGTTCGTGATTTTTCGGGGTTTTTTTTCAGTGGGCGCCCAGGTGCAGCTGGTGGTAAACGTCGAAGTCCAGTTGGTCAGGGAAAGCCCGGAGCCCCGATGTCTGTGGCGCTGTAGATGCGGTGGGAATGGGAGGTGAGGAGCAGCAAGAGCTTGAGTTGCTGGCACTTTCAGTGTGGGAGGAATCGTCCGACGTTCGTGATTTTTCGGGGTTTTATTTCAGTGGGCGCCCAGGTGCAGCTGGTGGTAAATGTCGAAGCCCTGTTGGTCAGGGAAAGCCCGGAGCCCCGATGTCTGTGGTGCTGTAGATGCGCTGGGAATGGCTGGTGAGGAGCAGCAAGAGCTTGACAGGCTGGCACTTTCGGTGTGGGAGCAATCGTCCGACATTTCTGATTTTTGGGGTTTTTTTTTCAGGGGGCACGCAGGTGCAGCTGGTGGTAAATGTCGAAGCCCGGTTCGTCAGGGAAAGCCCGGAGCCCCGATGTCTGTGGTGCTGTAGATGCGCTGCCAATGGCCGGTGAGGAGCAGCAAGAGCTTGACTTGCTGGCACTTTCGGTGTGGGAGCAATCGTCCGACGTTCGTGATTTTTCGTTTATTTTTTTCAGTGGGCGCCCAGGTTCAACTGGTGGTAAACGTTGAAGCCCTGTTGTTCAGGGAAAGCGCAGAACCCCGATGTCTGTGGTGCTGTAGATGCACTGCCAAAGTCCGGTGAGTACCAGCAAGAGCTTGAGTTGCTGGCACTTTCGGTGTGGGAGCAATCGTCCGACGTTCGTGATTTTTCGGGGTTCTTTTCAGTGGGAGCCCAGCTGCAGCGAGTTTTAAACGTCGAAGCCCTGTTGGTCAGGGAAAGCCCGGAGCCCCGATGTCTGTGGTGCTGTAGATGCGCTGGGAATGGCCGGTGAGGAGCAGCAAGAGCTTGACAGGCTGGCACTTTCGGTGTGAGAGCAATCGTCCGACGTTTTTGATTTTTCAGGGTTTTTTTTCAGTGGGTAACCAGGTGAAGCTGGTGGTAAACGTCGAAGCCCTGTTCGTCAGGGAAAGTCCAGAGCCCTAATGTCTGTGGTGCTGTAGATGCGCTGGGAATGGCCGGTGAGTAGCAGCAACAGCTTGACAGGCTGGCATTTAAGGTGTGGCAGGAATCGTCCGACATTTGTGATTGTTGGGGTTTTTTTTTCAGGGGGCACCCAGGTGCAGCTGGTGGTAAATGTCGAAGCCCGGTTCGTCAGGGAAAGCCCGGAGCCCCGATGTCTGTGGTGCTGTAGATGCGCTGGGAATGGCCAGTGAGGAGCAGCAAGAGCTTGACTGACTGGGACTTTCGGTGTGGGAGCAATCGTCCGACGTTTGTGATATTTGGGGATTTTTTTTCCAGTGGGCGCCCAAGTTCAGCTGGTAGTAAACGTCGAAGCCCTGTTGGTCAGGGAAAGCCCGGAGCCGCGATGTCTGTGGTGCTGTAGATGCGCTGGGAATGGCCAGTGAGGAGCAGCAAGAGCTTGACTGACTGGGACTTTCGGTGTGGGAGCAATCGTCCGACGTTTGTGATATTTGGGGATTTTTTTTCCAGTGGGCGCCCAAGTTCAGCTGGTAGTAAACGTCGAAGCCCTGTTGGTCAGGGAAAGCCCGGAGCCCCGATGTCTGTGGTGCTGTAGATGCGCTGGGAATGGCCGGTGAGGAGCAGCAAGAGCTTGAGTTGCTGGCACTTTCGGTGTGGGAGCAATCGTGCGATGTTCGTGATTTTTCATTTATTTTTTTCAGTGGGCGCCCAGGTGCAGCTGGTGGTAAACGTCGAAGTCCAGTTGGTCAGGGAAAGCCCGGAGCCCCGATGTCTGTGGCGCTGTAGATGCGGTGGGAATGGGAGGTGAGTAGCAGCAAGAGCTTGAGTTGCTGGCACTTTCAGTGTGGGAGGAATCGTCGGACGTTCGTGATTTTTCGGGGTTTTATTTCAGTGGGCGCCCAGGTGCAGCTGGTGGTAAATGTCGAAGCCCTGTTGGTCAGGGAAAGCCCGGAGCCCCGATGTCTGTGGTGCTGTAGATGCGCTGGGAATGGCTGGTGAGGAGCAGCTAGAGCTTGACAGGCTGGCACTTTCGGTGTGGGAGCAATCGTCCGACGTTCGTGATTTTTCGGGGTTCTTTTCAGTGGGAGCCCAGCTGCAGCAAGTGGTAAACGTCGAAGCCCTGTTGGTCAGGGAAAGCCCGGAGCCCCGATGTCTGTGGTGCTGTAGATGCGCTGCCAATGGCCGGTGAGGAGCAGCAAGAGCTTGACAGGCTGGCACTTTCGGTGTGGGAGCAACCGTCCGACGTTTTTGATTTTTCAGGGTTTTTTTTCAGTGGGAGCCCAGGTGCAGCTGGTGGTAAACGTCGAAGCCCTGTTCGTCAGGGAAAGTCCAGAGCCCTAATGTCTGTGGTGCTGGAGATGCGCTGGGAATGGCCGGTGAGTAGCAGCAAGAGCTTGACAGGCTGGCATTTAAGGTGTGGCAGGAATCGTCCGATATTTGTGATTTTTGGGGTTTTTTTTTCAGGGGGCACGCAGGTGCAGCTGGTGGTAAATGTCGAAGCCCGGTTCGTCAGGGAAAGCCCGGAGCCCCGATGTCTGTGGTGCTGTAGATGCGCTGGGAATGGCCGGTGAGGAGCAGCTAGAGCTTGACAGGCTGGCACTTTCGGTGTTGGAGCAATCGTCCGACGTTCGTGATTTTTCGGGGTTTTTTTTCAGTGGGCGCCCAGGTGCAGCTGGTGGTAAACGTCGAAGTCCAGTTGGTCAGGGAAAGCCCGGAGCCCCGATGTCTGTGGCGCTGTAGATGCGGTGGGAATGGGAGGTGAGGAGCAGCAAGAGCTTGAGTTGCTGGCACTTTCAGTGTGGGAGGAATCGTCCGACGTTCGTGATTTTTCGGGGTTTTATTTCAGTGGGCGCCCAGGTGCAGCTGGTGGTAAATGTCGAAGCCCTGTTGGTCAGGGAAAGCCCGGAGCCCCGATGTCTGTGGTGCTGTAGATGCGCTGGGAATGGCTGGTGAGGAGCAGCAAGAGCTTGACAGGCTGGCACTTTCGGTGTGGGAGCAATCGTCCGACATTTCTGATTTTTGGGGTTTTTTTTTCAGGGGGCACGCAGGTGCAGCTGGTGGTAAATGTCGAAGCCCGGTTCGTCAGGGAAAGCCCGGAGCCCCGATGTCTGTGGTGCTGTAGATGCGCTGCCAATGGCCGGTGAGGAGCAGCAAGAGCTTGACTTGCTGGCACTTTCGGTGTGGGAGCAATCGTCCGACGTTCGTGATTTTTCGTTTATTTTTTTCAGTGGGCGCCCAGGTTCAACTGGTGGTAAACGTTGAAGCCCTGTTGTTCAGGGAAAGCGCAGAACCCCGATGTCTGTGGTGCTGTAGATGCACTGCCAAAGTCCGGTGAGTACCAGCAAGAGCTTGAGTTGCTGGCACTTTCGGTGTGGGAGCAATCGTCCGACGTTCGTGATTTTTCGGGGTTCTTTTCAGTGGGAGCCCAGCTGCAGCGAGTGGTAAACGTCGAAGCCCTGTTGGTCAGGGAAAGCCCGGAGCCCCGATGTCTGTGGTGCTGTAGATGCGCTGGGAATGGCCGGTGAGGAGCAGCAAGAGCTTGACAGGCTGGCACTTTCGGTGTGAGAGCAATCGTCCGACGTTTTTGATTTTTCAGGGTTTTTTTTCAGTGGGTAACCAGGTGAAGCTGGTGGTAAACGTCGAAGCCCTGTTGGTCAGGGAAAGTCCAGAGCCCTAATGTCTGTGGTGCTGTAGATGCGCTGGGAATGGCCGGTGAGTAGCAGCAACAGCTTGACAGGCTGGCATTTAAGGTGTGGCAGGAATCGTCCGACATTTGTGATTGTTGGGGTTTTTTTTTCAGGGGGCACCCAGGTGCAGCTGGTGGTAAATGTCGAAGCCCTGTTGGTCAGGGAAAGCCCGGAGCCGCGATGTCTGTGGTGCTGTAGATGCGCTGGGAATGGCCAGTGAGGAGCAGCAAGAGCTTGACTGACTGGGACTTTCGGTGTGGGAGCAATCGTCCGACGTTTGTGATATTTGGGGATTTTTTTTCCAGTGGGCGCCCAAGTTCAGCTGGTAGTAAACGTCGAAGCCCTGTTGGTCAGGGAAAGCCCGGAGCCCCGATGTCTGTGGTGCTGTAGATGCGCTGGGAATGGCCGGTGAGGAGCAGCAAGAGCTTGAGTTGCTGGCACTTTCGGTGTGGGAGCAATCGTGCGATGTTCGTGATTTTTCATTTATTTTTTTCAGTGGGCGCCCAGGTGCAGCTGGTGGTAAACGTCGAAGTCCAGTTGGTCAGGGAAAGCCCGGAGCCCCGATGTCTGTGGCGCTGTAGATGCGGTGGGAATGGGAGGTGAGTAGCAGCAAGAGCTTGAGTTGCTGGCACTTTCAGTGTGGGAGGAATCGTCGGACGTTCGTGATTTTTCGGGGTTTTATTTCAGTGGGCGCCCAGGTGCAGCTGGTGGTAAATGTCGAAGCCCTGTTGGTCAGGGAAAGCCCGGAGCCCCGATGTCTGTGGTGCTGTAGATGCGCTGGGAATGGCTGGTGAGGAGCAGCTAGAGCTTGACAGGCTGGCACTTTCGGTGTGGGAGCAATCGTCCGACGTTCGTGATTTTTCGGGGTTCTTTTCAGTGGGAGCCCAGCTGCAGCAAGTGGTAAACGTCGAAGCCCTGTTGGTCAGGGAAAGCCCGGAGCCCCGATGTCTGTGGTGCTGTAGATGCGCTGCCAATGGCCGGTGAGGAGCAGCAAGAGCTTGACAGGCTGGCACTTTCGGTGTGGGAGCAATCGTCCGACGTTTTTGATTTTTCAGGGTTTTTTTTCAGTGGGAGCCCAGGTGCAGCTGGTGGTAAACGTCGAAGCCCTGTTCGTCAGGGAAAGTCCAGAGCCCTAATGTCTGTGGTGCTGGAGATGCGCTGGGAATGGCCGGTGAGTAGCAGCAAGAGCTTGACAGGCTGGCATTTAAGGTGTGGCAGGAATCGTCCGATATTTGTGATTTTTGGGGTTTTTTTTTCAGGGGGCACGCAGGTGCAGCTGGTGGTAAATGTCGAAGCCCGGTTCGTCAGGGAAAGCCCGGAGCCCCGATGTCTGTGGTGCTGTAGATGCGCTGGGAATGGCCGGTGAGGAGCAGCTAGAGCTTGACAGGCTGGCACTTTCGGTGTTGGAGCAATCGTCCGACGTTCGTGATTTTTCGGGGTTTTTTTTCAGTGGGCGCCCAGGTGCAGCTGGTGGTAAACGTCGAAGTCCAGTTGGTCAGGGAAAGCCCGGAGCCCCGATGTCTGTGGCGCTGTAGATGCGGTGGGAATGGGAGGTGAGGAGCAGCAAGAGCTTGAGTTGCTGGCACTTTCAGTGTGGGAGGAATCGTCCGACGTTCGTGATTTTTCGGGGTTTTATTTCAGTGGGCGCCCAGGTGCAGCTGGTGGTAAATGTCGAAGCCCTGTTGGTCAGGGAAAGCCCGGAGCCCCGATGTCTGTGGTGCTGTAGATGCGCTGGGAATGGCTGGTGAGGAGCAGCAAGAGCTTGACAGGCTGGCACTTTCGGTGTGGGAGCAATCGTCCGACATTTCTGATTTTTGGGGTTTTTTTTTCAGGGGGCACGCAGGTGCAGCTGGTGGTAAATGTCGAAGCCCGGTTCGTCAGGGAAAGCCCGGAGCCCCGATGTCTGTGGTGCTGTAGATGCGCTGCCAATGGCCGGTGAGGAGCAGCAAGAGCTTGACTTGCTGGCACTTTCGGTGTGGGAGCAATCGTCCGACGTTCGTGATTTTTCGTTTATTTTTTTCAGTGGGCGCCCAGGTTCAACTGGTGGTAAACGTTGAAGCCCTGTTGTTCAGGGAAAGCGCAGAACCCCGATGTCTGTGGTGCTGTAGATGCACTGCCAAAGTCCGGTGAGTACCAGCAAGAGCTTGAGTTGCTGGCACTTTCGGTGTGGGAGCAATCGTCCGACGTTCGTGATTTTTCGGGGTTCTTTTCAGTGGGAGCCCAGCTGCAGCGAGTGGTAAACGTCGAAGCCCTGTTGGTCAGGGAAAGCCCGGAGCCCCGATGTCTGTGGTGCTGTAGATGCGCTGGGAATGGCCGGTGAGGAGCAGCAAGAGCTTGACAGGCTGGCATTTAAGGTGTGGCAGGAATCGTCCGATATTTGTGATTTTTGGGGTTTTTTTTTCAGGGGGCACGCAGGTGCAGCTGGTGGTAAATGTCGAAGCCCGGTTCGTCAGGGAAAGCCCGGAGCCCCGATGTCTGTGGTGCTGTAGATGCGCTGGGAATGGCCGGTGAGGAGCAGCTAGAGCTTGACAGGCTGGCACTTTCGGTGTTGGAGCAATCGTCCGACGTTCGTGATTTTTCGGGGTTTTTTTTCAGTGGGCGCCCAGGTGCAGCTGGTGGTAAATGTCGAAGCCCTGTTGGTCAGGGAAAGCCCGGAGCCCCGATGTCTGTGGCGCTGTAGATGCGGTGGGAATGGGAGGTGAGGAGCAGCAAGAGCTTGAGTTGCTGGCACTTTCAGTGTGGGAGGAATCGTCCGACGTTCGTGATTTTTCGGGGTTTTATTTCAGTGGGCGCCCAGGTGCAGCTGGTGGTAAATGTCGAAGCCCTGTTGGTCAGGGAAAGCCCGGAGCCCCGATGTCTGTGGTGCTGTAGATGCGCTGGGAATGGCTGGTGAGGAGCAGCAAGAGCTTGACAGGCTGGCACTTTCGGTGTGGGAGCAATCGTCCGACATTTCTGATTTTTGGGGTTTTTTTTTCAGGGGGCACGCAGGTGCAGCTGGTGGTAAATGTCGAAGCCCGGTTCGTCAGGGAAAGCCCGGAGCCCCGATGTCTGTGGTGCTGTAGATGCGCTGCCAATGGCCGGTGAGGAGCAGCAAGAGCTTGACTTGCTGGCACTTTCGGTGTGGGAGCAATCGTCCGACGTTCGTGATTTTTCGTTTATTTTTTTCAGTGGGCGCCCAGGTTCAACTGGTGGTAAACGTTGAAGCCCTGTTGTTCAGGGAAAGCGCAGAACCCCGATGTCTGTGGTGCTGTAGATGCACTGCCAAAGTCCGGTGAGTACCAGCAAGAGCTTGAGTTGCTGGCACTTTCGGTGTGGGAGCAATCGTCCGACGTTCGTGATTTTTCGGGGTTCTTTTCAGTGGGAGCCCAGCTGCAGCGAGTGGTAAACGTCGAAGCCCTGTTGGTCAGGGAAAGCCCGGAGCCCCGATGTCTGTGGTGCTGTAGATGCGCTGGGAATGGCCGGTGAGGAGCAGCAAGAGCTTGACAGGCTGGCACTTTCGGTGTGAGAGCAATCGTCCGACGTTTTTGATTTTTCAGGGTTTTTTTTCAGTGGGTAACCAGGTGAAGCTGGTGGTAAACGTCGAAGCCCTGTTCGTCAGGGAAAGTCCAGAGCCCTAATGTCTGTGGTGCTGTAGATGCGCTGGGAATGGCCGGTGAGTAGCAGCAACAGCTTGACAGGCTGGCATTTAAGGTGTGGCAGGAATCGTCCGACATTTGTGATTGTTGGGGTTTTTTTTTCAGGGGGCACCCAGGTGCAGCTGGTGGTAAATGTCGAAGCCCGGTTCGTCAGGGAAAGCCCGGAGCCGCGATGTCTGTGGTGCTGTAGATGCGCTGGGAATGCCCAGTGAGGAGCAGCAAGAGCTTGACTGGCTGGCACTTTCGGTGTGGGAGCAATCGTGCGATGTTCGTGATTTTTCGTTTATTTTTTTCAGTGGGCGCCCAGGTGCAGCTGGTGGTAAACGTTGAAGCCCTGTTGGTCAGGGAAAGCCCGGAGCCCCGATGTCTGTGGTGCTGTAGATGCGCTGCCAATGGCCGGTGAGGAGCAGCAAGAGCTTGACTGGCTGGCACTTTTGGTGTGGGAGCAATCGTCTGACGTTTTTGATTTTTCAGGGTTTTTTTTCAGTGGGTAACCAGGTGCAGCTGGTGGTAAATGTCGAAGCCCTGTTGGTCAGGGAAAGCCCGGAGCCGCGATGTCTGTGGTGCTGTAGATGCGCTGGGAATGGCCAGTGAGGAGCAGCAAGAGCTTGACTGACTGGGACTTTCGGTGTGGGAGCAATCGTCCGACGTTTGTGATATTTGGGGACTTTTTTTCCAGTGGGCGCCCAAGTTCAGCTGGTAGTAAACTTCTAAGCCCTGTTGGTCAGGGAAAGCCCGGAGCCCCGATGTCTGTGGTGCTGTAGATGCGCTGGGAATGGCCGGTGAGGAGCAGCTAGAGCTTGACAGGCTGGCACTTTCGGTGTGGGAGCAATCGTCCGACGTTCGTGATTTTTCGTTTATTTTTTTCAGTGGGCGCCCAGGTTAAACTGGTGGTAAACGTCGAAGCCCTGTTGGTCAGGGAAAGCCCGGAGCCCCGATGTCTGTGGTGCTGTAGATGCGCTGGGAATGGCCGGTGAGGAGCAGCAAGAGCTTGAGTTGCTGGCACTTTCGGTGTGGGAGCAATCGTGCGATGTTCGTGATTTTTCGTTTATTTTTTTCAGTGGGCGCCCAGGTGCAGCTGGTGGTAAACGTTGAAGCCCTGTTGTTCAGGGAAAGCGCAGAACCCCGATGTCTGTGGTGCTGTAGATGTGCTGCCAATGGCCGGTGAGGAGCAGCAAGAGCTTGACTGGCTGGCACTTTCGGTGTGGGAGCAATCGTCTGACGTTTTTGATTTTTCGGGGTTTTATTTCAGTGGGAGCCCAGGTGCAGCTGGTGGTAAATGTCGAAGCCCTGTTGGTCAGGGAAAGCCCGGAGCCCCGATGTCTGTGGTGCTGTAGATGCGCTGGGAATGGCTGGTGAGGAGCAGCTAGAGCTTGACAGGCTGGCACTTTCGGTGTTGTAGCAATCGTCCGACGTTCGTGATTTTTCGGGGTTCTTTTCAGTGGGAGCCCAGGTGCAGCTGGTGGTAAACGTCTAAGCCCTGTTCGTCAGGGAAAGTCCAGAGCCCTGATGTCTGTGGTGCTGTAGATGCGCTGGGAATGGCCGGTGAGTAGCAGCAAGAGCTTGACAGCCTGGCATTTAAGGTGTGGCAGGAATCGTCCGATATTTGTGATTTTTGGGGTTTTTTTTTCAGGGGGCACGCAGGTGCAGCTGGTGGTAAATGTCGAAGCCCGGTTCGTCAGGGAAAGCCCGGAGCCCCGATGTCTGTGGTGCTGTAGATGCGCTGCCAATGGCCGGTGAGGAGCAGCAAGAGCTTGACTGGCTGGGACTTTCGGTGTGGGAGCAATCGTCCGACGTTTGTGATATTTGGGGATTTTTTTTCCAGTGGGCGCCCAGGTTCAGCTCGTAGTTAACTTCTAAACACTGTTGGTCAGGGAAAGCCCGGAGCCCCGATGTCTGTGGTGCTGTAGATGCGCTGGGAATGGCCGGTGAGGAGCAGCAAGAGCTTGACAGGCTGGCACTTTCGGTGTTGGACCAATCGTCCGACGTTCGTGATTTTTCGGGGTTTTTTTTCAGTGGGCGCCCAGGTGCAGCTGGTGTTAAACGTCGAAGTCCAGTTGGTCAGGGAAAGCCCGGAGCCCCGATGTCTGTGGCGCTGTAGATGCGGTGGGAATGGGAGGTGAGTAGCAGCAAGAGCTTGAGTTGCTGGCACTTTCAGTGTGGGAGGAATCGTCCGACGTTCGTGATTTTTCGGGGTTTTATTTCAGTGGGCGCCCAGGTGCAGCTGGTGGTAAATGTCGAAGCCCTGTTGGTCAGGGAAAGCCCGGAGCCCCGATGTCTGTGGTGCTGTAGATGCGCTGGGAATGGCTGGTGAGGAGCAGCAAGAGCTTGACAGGCTGGCACTTTCGGTGTGGGAGCAATCGTCCGACATTTCTGATTTTTGGGGTTTTTTTTTCAGGGGGCACGCAGGTGCAGCTGGTGGTAAATGTCGAAGCCCGGTTCGTCAGGGAAAGCCCGGAGCCCCGATGTCTGTGGTGCTGTAGATGCGCTGCCAATGGCCGGTGAGGAGCAGCAAGGGCTTGAGTTGCTGGCACTTTTGGTGTGGGAGCAATCGTCCGACGTTTTTGATTTTTCAGGGTTTTTTTTCAGTGGGTAACCAGGTGCAGCTGGTGGTAAATGTCGAAGCCCTGTTGGTCAGGGAAAGCCCGGAGCCGCGATCTCTGTGGTGCTGTAGATGCGCTGGGAATGGCCAGTGAGTAGCAGCAAGAGCTTGACTGGCTGGCACTTTCGGTGTGGGAGCAATCGTGCGATGTTCGTGATTTTTCGTTTATTTTTTTCAGTGGGCGCCCAGGTGCAGCTGGTGGTAAACGTTGAAGCCCTGTTGTTCAGGGAAAGCGCAGAACCCCGATGTCTGTGGTGCTGTAGATGCGCTGCCAATGGCCGGTGAGGAGCAGCAAGAGCTTGACTGGCTGGCACTTTTGGTGTGGGAGCAATCGTCTGACGTTTTTGATTTTTCAGGGTTTTTTTTCAGTGGGTAACCAGGTGCAGCTGGTGGTAAATGTCGAAGCCCTGTTGGTCAGGGAAAGCCCGGAGCCGCGATGTCTGTGGTGCTGTAGATGCGCTGGGAATGGCCAGTGAGGAGCAGCAAGAGCTTGACTGACTGGCACTTTCGGTGTGGGAGCAATCGTCCGACGTTTGTGATATTTGGGGATTTTTTTTCCAGTGGGCGCCCAAGTTCAGCTGGTAGTAAACTTCTAAGCCCTGTTGGTCAGGGAAAGCCCGGAGCCCCGATGTCTGTGGTGCTGTAGATGCGCTGGGATTGGCTGGTGAGGAGCAGCTAGAGCTTGACAGGCTGGCACTTTCGGTGTGGGAGGAATCGTCCGACGTTCGTGATTTTTCGTTTATTTTTTTCAGTGGGCGCCCAGGTTCAACTGGTGGTAAACGTCGAAGCCCTGTTGGTCAGGGAAAGCCCGGAGCCCCGATGTCTGTGGTGCTGTAGATGCGCTGGGAATGGCCGGTGAGGAGCAGCAAGAGCTTGAGTTGCTGGCACTTTCGGTGTGGGAGCAATCGTGCGATGTTCGTGATTTTTCGTTTATTTTTTTCAGTGGGCGCCCAGGTGCAGCTGGTGGTAAACGTTGAAGCCCTGTTGTTCAGGGAAAGCGCAGAACCCCGATGTCTGTGGTGCTGTAGATGCACTGCCAAAGTCCGGTGAGTAGCAGCAAGAGCTTGAGTTGCTGGCACTTTCGGTGTGGGAGGAATCGTCCGACGTTCGTGATTTTTTGGGGTTTTATTTCAGTGGGCGCCCAGGTTCAGCTGGTGGTAAACGTTGAAGCCCTGTTGGTCAGGGAAAGCTCGGATCCCCAATATCTGTGGTGCTGTGGATGCGCTGCCAATGGCCGGGGAGGAGCAGCAAGAGCTTGACTGGCTGGCACTTTGGGTGTGGGAGCAATCGTCGGACGTTCGTGATTTTTCGGGGTTTTATTTCAGTGGGCGCCGAGGTGCAGCTGGTGGTAAATGTCGAAGCCCTGTTGGTCAGGGAATGCCCGGAGCCCCGATGTCTGTGGTGCTGTAGATGCGCCTCCAATGGCCGGTGAGGAGCAGCAAGAGCTTGACAGGCTGGCATTTAAGGTGTGGCAGGAATCGTCCGACATTTGTGATTGTTGGGGTTTTTTTTTCAGGGGGCACCCAGGTGCAGCTGCTGGTAAATGTCAAAGCCCGGTTCGTCAGGGAAAGCCCGGAGCCCCGATGTCTGTGGTGCTGTAGATGCGCTGCCAATGGCCGGTGAGGAGCAGCAAGAGCTTGACTTGCTGGCACTTTCAGTGTGGGAGGAATCGTCCGATGTTCGTGATTTTTCGGGGTTTTTTTTCAGTGGGCGCCCAGGTTCAGCTGGTGGTAAATGTCGAAGCCCTGTTGGTCAGGGAAAGCCCGGAGCCCCGATGTCTGTGGTGCTGTAGATGCACTGCCAAAGTCCGGTGAGGAGCAGCAAGAGCTTGTGTTGCTGGCACTTTCGGTGTGGGAGCAATCGTCCGACGTTCGTAATTTTTGGGGTTTTTTTTTCAGTGGGCGCCCAGGTGCAGCTGGTGGTAAACGTCGAAGCCCTGTTGGTCAGGGAAAGCTCGGAGCCCCGATATCTGTGGTGCTGTATATGCGCTGCCACTGGCCGGGGAGGAGCAGCAAGAGCTTGAGTTGCTGGCACTTTCGGTTTGGGAGCAATCGTGCGATGTTCGTGATTTTTCGTTTATTTTTTTCAGTGGGCGCCCAGGTGCAGCTGGTGGTAAACGTCGAAGCCCTGTTGTTCAGGGAAAGCGCAGAACCCCGATGTCTGTGGTGCTGTAGATGCACTGCCAAAGTCCGGTGAGTAGCAGCAAGAGCTTGAGTTGCTGGCACTTTCGGTGTGGGAGGAATCGTCCGACGTTCGTGATTTTTCGGGGTTTTATTTCAGTGGGCGCCCAGGTGCAGCTGGTGGTAAACGTTGAAGCCCTGTTGGTCAGGGAAAGCCCGGAGCCCCGATATCTGTGGTGCTGTAGATGTGCTGCCAATGGCCGGTGAGGAGCAGCAAGAGCTTGACTGGCTGGCACTTTGGGTGTGGGAGCAATCGTCCGACGTTCGTGATTTTTCGGGGTTTTTTTTTCAGTGGGCGCCCAGGTTCAGCTGGTGGTAAACTTCTAAGCCCTGTTGGTCAGGGAAAGCCCGGAGCCCCGATGTCTGTGGTGCTGTAGATGCACTGCCAAAGTCCGGTGAGGAGCAGCAAGAGCTTGAGTTGCTGGCACTTTTGGTGTGGGAGCAATCGTCCGACGTTCGTGATTTTTGGGGTTTTTTTTTCAGTGGGCGCCCAGGTGCAGCTGGTGGTAAACGTCGAAGCCCTGTTGGTCAGGGAAAGCTCGGAGCCTCGATATCTGTGGTGCTGTAGATGCGCTGCCAATGGCCGGGGAGGAGCAGCAAGAGCTTGAGTTGCTGGCACTTTCGGTTTGGGAGCAATCGTGCGATGTTCGTGATTTTTCGTTTATTTTTTTCAATGGGCGCCCAGGTGCAGCTGGCGGTAAACGTTGAAGCCCTGTTGTTCAGGGAAAGCGCAGAACCCCGATGTCTGTGGTGCTGTAGATGCACTGCCAAAGTCCGGTGAGTAGCAGCAAGAGCTTGAGTTGCTGGCACTTTCGGTGTGGGAGGAATCGTCCGACCTTCGTGATTTTTCGGGGTTTTATTTCAGTGGGCGCCCAGGTGCAGCTGGTGGTAAACGTTGAAGCCCTGTTGGTCAGGGAAAGCCCGGAGCCCCGATATCTGTGGTGCTGTAGATGTGCTGCCAATGGCCGGTGAGGAGCAGCAAGAGCTTGACTGGCTGGCACTTTGGGTGTGGGAGCAATCGTCGGACGTTCGTGATTTTTCGGGGTTTTATTTCAGTGGGCGCCCAGGTGCAGCTGGTGGTAAATGTCGAAGCCCTGTTGGTCAGGGAATGCCCAGAGCCCCGATGTCTGTGGTGCTGTAGATGCGCCTCCAATGGCCGGTGAGGAGCAGCACGAGCTTGACAGGCTGGCATTTAAGGTGTGGCAGAAATCGTCCGACATTTGTGATTGTTGGGGTTTTTTTTTCAGGGGGCACCCAGGTGCAGCTGGTGGTAAATGTCGAAGCCCAGTTGGTCAGGGAAAGCCCGGAGCCCCGATGTCTGTGGTGCTGTAGATGCGCTGCCAATGGCCGGTGAGGAGCAGCAAGAGCTTGACTGACTGGGACTTTCGGTGTGGGAGCAGTCGTCCGACGTTTGTGATATTTGGGGATTTTTTTTCCAGTGGGCGCCCAAGTTCAGCTGGTAGTAAACTTCTAAGCCCTGTTGGTCAGGGAAAGCCCGGAGCCCCGATGTCTGTGGTGCTGTAGATGCGCTGGGAATGGCTGGTGAGGAGCAGCTAGAGCTTGACAGGCTGGCACTTTCGGTGTTGGAGCAATCGTCCGACGTTCGTGATTTTTCGGGGTTTTTTTTCAGTGGGCGCCCAGGTGCAGCTGGTGGTAAACGTCGAAGTCCAGTTGGTCAGGGAAAGCCTGGAGCCCCAATGTCTGTGGCGCTGTAGATGCGGTGGGAATGGGAGGTGAGTAGCAGCAAGAGCTTGAGTTGCTGGCACTTTCAGTGTGGGAGGAATCGTCCGACGTTCGTGATTTTTCGGGGTTTTATTTCAGTGGGCGCCCAGGTGCAGCTGGTGGTAAATGTCGAAGCCCTGTTGGTCAGGGAAAGCCCGGAGCCCCGATGTCTGTGGTGCTGTAGATGTGCTGCCAATGGCCGGTGAGGAGCAGCAAGAGCTTGACAGGCTGGCACTTTCGGTGTGGGAGCAATCGTCCGACGTTTTTGATTTTTCAGGGTTTTTTTTCAGTGGGAGCCCAGGTGCAGCTGGTGGTAAACGTCGAAGCCCTGTTCGTCAGGGAAAGTCCAGAGCCCTGATGTCTGTGGTGCTGTAGATGCGCTGCCAATGGCCGGGGAGGAGCAGCAAGAGCTTGACAGGCTGGCATTTAAGGTGTGGCAGGAATCGTCCGACATTTGTGATTTTTGGGGTTTTTTTTTCAGGGGGCGCCCAGGTGCAGCTGGTGGTAAATGTCGAAGCCCGGTTCGTCAGGGAAAGCCCGGAGCCCCGATGTCTGTGGTGCTGTAGATGCGCTGCCAATGGGCGGTGAGGAGCAGCAAGAGCTTGACTTGCTGGCACTTTTGGTGTGGGAGCAATCGTCCGATGTTCGTGATTTTTCGTTTATTTTTTTCAGTGGGCGCCCAGGTTCAACTGGTGGTAAACGTCGAAGCCCTGTTGGTCAGGGAAAGCCCAGAGCCCCGATGTCTGTGGTGCTGTAGATGCGCTGGGAATGGCTGGTGAGGAGCAGCTGGAGCTTGACAGGCTGGCACTTTCGGTGTTGCAGCAATCGTAGGACGTTTTTGATTTTTCGGGGTTCTTTTCAGTGGGCGCCCAGGTTCAGCTGGTGGTAAACGTCGAAGCCCTGTTGGTCAGGGAAAGCCCGGAGCCCTGATGTCTGTGGTGCTGTAGATGCACTGAAAATGGCCGGTGAGGAGCAGCAAGAGCTTGACAGGCTGGCACTTTCGGTGTGGGAGCAATCGTCCGACGTTTTTGATTTTTCAGGGTTTTTTTTCTGTGGGTAACCAGGTGAAGCTGGTGGTAAACGTCGAAGCCCTGTTCGTCAGGGAAAGTCCAGAGCCCTAATGTCTGTGGTGCTGTAGATGCGCTGGGAATGGCCGGTGAGTAGCAGCAAGAGCTTGACAGGCTGGCATTTAAGGTGTGGCAGGAATCGTCCGACATTTGTGATTTTTGGGGTTTTTTTTTCAGGGGCCACCCAGGTTCAGCTGGTGGTAAATGTCGAAGCCCGGTTCGTCAGGGAAAGCCCGGAGCCCCGATGTCTGTGGTGCTGTAGATGCGCTGCCAATGGCCGGTGAGGAGCAGCAAGAGCTTGAGTTGCTGGCACTTTTGGTGTGGGAGCAATCGTCCGACGTTTTTGATTTTTCAGGGTTTTTTTTCAGTGGGTAACCAGGTGCAGCTGGTGGTAAATGTCGAAGCCCTGTTGGTCAGGGAAAGCCCGGAGCCGCGATCTCTGTGGTGTTGTAGATGCGCTGGGAATGGCCAGTGAGGAGCAGCAAGAGCTTGACTGGCTGGCACTTTCGGTGTGGGAGCAATCGTGCGATGTTCGTGATTTTTCGTTTATTTTTTTCAGTGGGCGCCCAGGTGCAGCTGGTGGTAAACGTTGAAGCCCTGTTGGTCAGGGAAAGCGCAGAACCCCGATGTCTGTGGTGCTGTAGATGCACTGCCAAAGTCCGGTGAGTAGCAGCAAGAGCTTGAGTTGCTGGCACTTTCAGTGTGGGAGGAATCGTCCGACGTTCGTGATTTTTCGGGGTTTTATTTCAGTGGGCGCCCAGGTGCAGCTGGTGGTAAATGTCGAAGCCCTGTTGGTCAGGGAAAGCCCGGAGCCCCGATGTCTGTGGTGCTGTAGATGCGCTGGGAATGGCCGGTGAGGAGCAGCTAGAGCTTGACAGGCTGGCACTTTCGGTGTGGGAGCAATCGTCCGACATTTCTGATTTTTGGGGTTTTTTTTTCAGGGGGCACGCAGGTGCAGCTGGTGGTAAATGTCGAAGCCCGGTTCGTCAGGGAAAGCCCGGAGCCCCGATGTCTGTGGTGCTGTAGATGCGCTGCCAATGGCCGGTGAGGAGCAGCAAGAGCTTGACTTGCTGGCACTTTCGGTGTGGGAGCAATCGTCCGACGTTCGTGATTTTTCGTTTATTTTTTTCAGTGGGCGCCCAGGTTCAACTGGTGGTAAACGTCGAAGCCCTGTTGGTCAGGGAAAGCCCGGAGCCCCAATTTCTGTGGTGCTGTAGATGCGCTGGGAATGGCTGGTGAGGAGCAGCTAGAGCTTGACAGGCTGGCACTTTCGGTGTGGGAGCAATCGTCCGACGTTCGTGATTTTTCGGGGTTTTTTTTCAGTGGGCGCCCAGGTTCAGCTAGTGGTAAACGTCGAAGCCCTGTTGGTCAGGGAAAGCCCGGAGCCCCGATGTCTGTGGTGCTGTAGATGCGCTGGGAATGGCCGGTGAGGAGCAGCAAGAGCTTGAGTTGCTGGCACTTTCGGTGTGGGAGCAATCGTGCGATGTTCGTGATTTTTCGTTTATTTTTTTCAGTGGGCGCCCAGGTGCAGCTGGTGGTAAACGTTGAAGCCCTGTTGTTCAGGGAAAGCGCAGAACCCCGATGTCTGTGGTGCTGTAGATGCACTGCCAAAGTCCGGTGAGGAGCAGCAAGAGCTTGAGTTGCTGGCACTTTCGGTGTGGGAGCAATCGTCCGACGTTCGTGATTTTTCGGGGTTCTTTTCAGTGGGAGCCCAGCTGCAGCGAGTGGTAAACGTCGAAGCCCTGTTGGTCAGGGAAAGCCCGGAGCCCCGATGTCTGTGGTGCTGTAGATGCGCTGGGAATGGCCGGTGAGGAGCAGCAAGAGCTTGACTGGCTGGCACTTTCAGTGTGGGAGCAATCGTCCGACGTTTTTGATTTTTCAGGGTTTTTTTTCAGTGGGAGCCCAGGTGCAGCTGGTGGTAAATGTCGAAGCCCTGTTGGTCAGGGAATGCCCAGAGCCCCGATGTCTGTGGTGCTGTAGATGCGCCTCCAATGGCCGGTGAGGAGCAGCAAGAGCTTGACAGGCTGGCATTTAAGGTGTGGCAGGAATCGTCCGACATTTGTGATTGTTGGGGTTTTTTTTTCAGGGGGCACCCAGGTGCAGCTGGTGGTAAATGTCGAAGCCCTGTTGGTCAGGGAAAGCCCGGAGCCCCGATGTCTGTGGTGCTGTAGATGCGCTGCCAATGGCCGGTGAGGAGCAGCAAGAGCTTGAGTTGCTGGCACTTTTGGTGTGGGAGCAATCGTCTGACGTTTTTGATTTTTCAGGGTTTTTTTTCAGTGGGTAACCAGGTGCAGCTGGTGGTAAATGTCGAAGCCCTGTTGGTCAGGGAAAGCCCGGAGCCGCGATGTCTGTGGTGCTGTAGATGCGCTGGGAATGGCCGGTGAGGAGCAGCAAGAGCTTGACTGACTGGGACTTTCGGTGTGGGAGCAATCGTCCGACGTTTGTGATATTTGGGGATTTTTTTTCCAGTGGGCGCCCAAGTTCAGCTGGTAGTAAACTTCTAAGCCCTTTTGGTCAGGGAAAGCCCGGAGCCCCGATGTCTGTGGTGCTGTAGATGCGCTGGGAATGGCTGGTGAGGAGCAGCAAGAGCTTGACAGGCTGGCACTTTCGGTGTTGGAGCAATCGTCCGACGTTCGTGATTTTTCGGGGTTTTTTTTCAGTGGGCGCCCAGGTGCAGCTGGTGGTAAACGTCGAAGTCCAGTTGGTCAGGGAAAGCCCGGAGCCCCGATGTCTGTGGCGCTGTAGATGCGGTGGGAATGGGAGGTGAGTAGCAGCAAGAGCTTGAGTTGCTGGCACTTTCAGTGTGGGAGGAATCGTCCGACGTTCGTGATTTTTCGGGGTTTTATTTCAGTGGGCGCCCAGGTGCAGCTGGTGGTAAATGTCGAAGCCCTGTTGGTCAGGGAAAGCCCGGAGCCCCGATGTCTGTGGTGCTGTAGATGCGCTGCCAATGGCCGGTGAGGAGCAGCAAGAGCTTGACAGGCTGGCACTTTCGGTGTGGGAGCAATCGTCCGACGTTTTTGATTTTTCAGGGTTTTTTTTCAGTCGGAGCCCAGGTGCAGCTGGTGGTAAACGTCGAAGCCCTGTTCGTCAGGGAAAGTCCAGAGCCCTGATGTCTGTGGTGCTGTAGATGCGCTGGGAATGGCCGGTGAGTAGCAGCAAGAGCTTGACAGGCTGGCATTTAAGGTGTGGCAGGAATCGTCCGACATTTGTGATTTTTGGGGTTTTTTTTTCAGGGGGCACGCAGGTGCAGCTGGTGGTAAATGTCGAAGCCCGGTTCGTCAGGGAAAGCCCGGAGCCCCGATGTCTGTGGTGCTGTAGATGCGCTGCCAATGGGCGGTGAGGAGCAGCAAGAGCTTGACTTGCTGGCACTTTTGGTGTGGGAGCAATCGTCCGACGTTCGTGATTTTTCGGGGTTTTTTTTCAGTGGGCGCCCAGGTGCAGCTGGTGGTAAACGTCGAAGCCCTGTTGGTCAGGGAAAGCTTGGAGCCCCGATATCTGTGGTGCTGTAGATGCGCTGCCAATGGCCGGGGTGGAGCAGCAAGAGCTTGAGTTGCTGGCACTTTCGGTTTGGGAGCAATCGTGCGATGTTCGTGATTTTTCGTTTATTTTTTTCAGTGGGCGCCCAGGTGCAGCTGGTGGTAAACGTTGAAGCCCTGTTGTTCAGGGAAAGCGCAGAACACCGATGTCTGTGGTGCTGTAGATGCACTGCCAAAGTCCGGTGAGTAGCAGCAAGAGCTTGAGTTGCTGGCACTTTCGGTGTGGGAGGAATCGTCCGACGTTCGTGATTTTTCGGGGTTTTATTTCAGTGGGCGCCCAGGTGCAGCTGGTGGTAAACGTTGAAGCCCTGTTGGTCAGGGAAAGCCCGGAGCCCCGATATCTGTGGTGCTGTAGATGCGCTGGGAATGGCCGGTGTTCAGCAGCTAGAGCTTGACTGTCTGGCACTTTTGGTGTGGGAGAAATCGTCCGACGTTCGTGATTTTTGGTGTTTTTTTTTCAGGGGGCACCCAGGTGCAGCTGGTGGTAAATGTCGAAGCCCGGTTCGTCAGGGAAAGCCCGGAGCCCCGATGTCTGTGGTGCTGTAGATGCGCTGCCAATGGCCGGTGAGGAGCAGCTAGAGCTTGACAGGCTGGCACTTTCGGTGTTGGAGCAATCGTCCGACGTTCGTGATTTTTCGGGGTTTTTTTTCAGTGGGCGCCCAGGTGCAGCTGGTGGTAAACGTCGAAGTCCAGTTGGTCAGGGAAAGCCCGGAGCCCCGATGTCTGTGGCGCTGTAGATGCGGTGGGAATGGGAGGTGAGTAGCAGCAAGAGCTTGAGTTGCTGGCACTTTCAGTGTGGGAGGAATCGTCCGACGTTCGTGATTTTTCGGGGTTTTATTTCAGTGGGCGCCCAGGTGCAGCTGGTGGTAAATGTCGAAGCCCTGTTGGTCAGGGAAAGCCCGGAGCCCCGATGTCTGTGGTGCTGTAGATGCGCTGGGAATGGCCGGTGAGGAGCAGCTAGAGCTTGACAGGCTGGCACTTTCGGTGTGGGAGCAATCGTCTGACATTTCTGATTTTTGGGGTTTTTTTTTTCAGGGGGCACGCAGGTGCAGCTGGTGGTAAATGTCGAAGCCCGGTTCGTCAGGGAAAGCCCGGAGCCCCGATGTCTGTGGTGCTGTAGATGCGCTGCCAATGGCCGGTGAGGAGCAGCAAGAGCTTGACTTGCTGGCACTTTCGGTGTGGGAGCAATCGTCCGACGTTCGTGATTTTTCGTTTATTTTTTTCAGTGGGCGCCCAGGTTCAACTGGTGGTAAACGTCGAAGCCCTGTTGGTCAGGGAAAGCCCTGAGCCCCAATTTCTATGGTGCTGTAGATGCGCTGGGAATGGCTGGTGAGGAGCAGCTAGAGCTTGACAGGCTGGCACTTTCGGTGTGGGAGCAATCGTCCGACGTTCGTGATTTTTCGGGGTTTTTTTTCAGTGGGCGCCCAGGTTCAGCTGGTGGTAAACGTCGAAGCCCTGTTGGTCAGGGAAAGCCCGGAGCCCCGATGTCTGTGGTGCTGTAGATGCGCTGGGAATGGCCGGTGAGGAGCAGCAAGAGCTTGAGTTGCTGGCACTTTCGGTGTGGGAGCAATCGTGCGATGTTCGTGATTTTTCGTTTATTTTTTTCAGTGGGCGCCCAGGTGCAGCTGGTGGTAAACGTTGAAGCCCTGTTGGTCAGGGAAAGCGCAGAACCCCGATGTCTGTGGTGCTGTAGATGCACTGCCAAAGTCCGGTGAGTAGCAGCAAGAGCTTGAGTTGCTGGCACTTTCGGTGTGGGAGCAATCGTCCGACGTTCGTGATTTTTCGGGGTTCTTTTCAGTGGGAGCCCAGCTGCAGCGAGTGGTAAACGTCGAAGCCCTGTTGGTCAGGGAAAGCCCGGAGCCCCGATGTCTGTGGTGCTGTAGATGCGCTGGGAATGGCCGGTGAGGAGCAGCAAGAGCTTGACAGGCTGGCACTTTCGGTGTGGGAGCAATCGTCCGACGTTTTTGATTTTTCAGGGTTTTTTTTCAGTGGGAGCCCAGGTGCAGCTGGTGGTAAATGTCGAAGCCCTGTTGGTCAGGGAATGCCCAGAGCCCCGATGTCTGTGGTGCTGTAGATGCGCCTCCAATGGCCGGTGAGGAGCAGCAAGAGCTTGACAGGCTGGCATTTAAGGTGTGGCAGGAATCGTCCGACATTTGTGATTGTTGGGGTTTTTTTTTCAGGGGGCACCCAGGTGCAGCTGGTGGTAAATGTCGAAGCCCTGTTGGTCAGGGAAAGCCCGGAGCCCCGATGTCTGTGGTGCTGTAGATGCGCTGCCAATGGCCGGTGAGGAGCAGCAAGAGCTTGACTGACTGGGACTTTCGGTGTGGGAGCAATCGTCCGACGTTTGTGATATTTGGGGATTTTTTTTCCAGTGGGCGCCCAAGTTCAGCTGGTAGTAAACTTCTAAGCCCTGTTGGTCAGGGAAAGCCCGGAGCCCTGATGTCTGTGGTGCTGTAGATGCGCTGGGAATGGCTGGTGAGGAGCAGCAAGAGCTTGACAGGCTGGCACTTTCGGTGTTGGAGCAATCGTCCGACGTTCGTGATTTTTCGTTTATTTTTTTCAGTGGGCGCCCAGGTGCAGCTGGTGGTAAACGTCGAAGTCCAGTTGGTCATGGAAAGCCCGGAGCCCCGATGTCTGTGGTGCTGTAGATGCACTGCCAAAGTCCGGTGAGTAGCAGCAAGAGCTTGAGTTGCTGGCACTTTCAGTGTGGGAGGAATCGTCCGACGTTCGTGATTTTTCGGGGTTTTATTTCAGTGGGCGCCCAGGTGCAGCTGGTGGTAAATGTCGAAGCCCTGTTGGTCAGGGAAAGCCCGGAGCCCCGATGTCTGTGGTGCTGTAGATGCGCTGCCAATGGCCGGTGAGGAGCAGCAAGAGCTTGACAGGCTGGCACTTTCGGTGTGGGAGCAATCGTCCGACGTTTTTGATTTTTCAGGGTTTTTTTTCAGTCGGAGCCCAGGTGCAGCTGGTGGTAAACGTCGAAGCCCTGTTCGTCAGGGAAAGTCCAGAGCCCTGATGTCTGTGGTGCTGTAGATGCGCTGGGAATGGCCGGTGAGTAGCAGCAAGAGCTTGACAGGCTGGCATTTAAGGTGTGGCAGGAATCGTCCGACATTTGTGATTTTTGGGGTTTTTTTTTCAGGGGGCACGCAGGTGCAGCTGGTGGTAAATGTCGAAGCCCGGTTCGTCAGGGAAAGCCCGGAGCCCCGATGTCTGTGGTGCTGTAGATGCGCTGCCAATGGCCGGTGAGGAGCAGCAAGAGCTTGACTTGCTGGCACTTTCGGTGTGGGAGCAATCGTCCGACGTTCGTGATTTTTCGGGGTTTTTTTTCAGTGGGCGCCCAGGTGCAGCTGGTGGTAAACGTCGAAGCCCTGTTGGTCAGGGAAAGCTTGGAGCCCCGATATCTGTGGTGCTGTAGATGCGCTGCCAATGGCCGGGGTGGAGCAGCAAGAGCTTGAGTTGCTGGCACTTTCGGTGTGGGAGCAATCGTGCGATGTTCGTGATTTTTCGTTTATTTTTTTCAGTGGGCGCCCAGGTGCAGCTGGTGGTAAACGTTGAAGCCCTGTTGTTCAGGGAAAGCGCAGAACCCCGATGTCTGTGGTGCTGTAGATGCACTGCCAAAGTCCGGTGAGTAGCAGCAAGAGCTTGAGTTGCTGGCACTTTCGGTGTGGGATGAATCGTCCGACGTTCGTGATTTTTCGGGGTTTTATTTCAGTGGGCGCCCAGGTGCAGCTGGTGGTAAACGTTGAAGCCCTGTTGGTCAGGGAAAGCCCGGAGCCCCGATATCTGTGGTGCTGTAGATGTGCTGCCAATGGCCGGTGAGGAGCAGCAAGAGCTTGACTGGCTGGCACTTTGGGTGTGGGAGCAATCGTCGGACGTTCGTGATTTTTCGGGGTTTTATTTCAGTGGGCGCCCAGGTTCAGCTGGTGGTAAACTTCTAAGCCCTGTTGGTCAGGGAAAGCCCGGAGCCCCGATGTCTGTGGTGCTGTAGATGCGCTGGGAATGGCCGGTGTTCAGCAGCTAGAGCTTGACTGTCTGGCACTTTTGGTGTGGGAGAAATCGTCCGACGTTCGTGATTTTTGGTGTTTTTTTTTCAGGGGGCACCCAGGTGCAGCTGGTGGTAAATGTCGAAGCCCGGTTCGTCAGGGAAAGCCCGGAGCCCCGATGTCTGTGGTGCTGTAGATGCGCTGGGAATGGCCGGTGAGGAGCAGCTAGAGCTTGACTGGCTGGCACTTTCGGTGTTGGAGCAATCGTCCGACGTTCGTGATTTTTCGGGGTTTTTTTTCAGTGGGCGCCCAGGTGCAGCTGGTGGTAAACGTCGAAGTCCAGTTGGTCAGGGAAAGCCCGGAGCCCCGATGTCTGTGGCGCTGTAGATGCGGTGGGAATGGGAGGTGAGTAGCAGCAAGAGCTTGAGTTGCTGGCACTTTCAGTGTGGGAGGAATCGTCCGACGTTCGTGATTTTTCGGGGTTTTATTTCAGTGGGCGCCCAGGTGCAGCTGGTGGTAAATGTCGAAGCCCTGTTGGTCAGGGAAAGCCCGGAGCCCCGATGTCTGTGGTGCTGTAGATGCGCTGGGAATGGCCGGTGAGGAGCAGCTAGAGCTTGACAGGCTGGCACTTTCGGTGTGGGAGCAATCGTCCGACATTTCTGATTTTTGGGGTTTTTTTTTCAGGGGGCACGCAGGTGCAGCTGGTGGTAAATGTCGAAGCCCGGTTCGTCAGGGAAAGCCCGGAGCCCCGATGTCTGTGGTGCTGTAGATGCGCTGCCAATGGCCGGTGAGGAGCAGCAAGAGCTTGACTTGCTGGCACTTTCGGTGTGGGAGCAATCGTCCGACGTTCGTGATTTTTCGTTTATTTTTTTCAGTGGGCGCCCAGGTTCAACTGGTGGTAAACGTCGAAGCCCTGTTGGTCAGGGAAAGCCCGGAGCCCCAATTTCTGTGGTGCTGTAGATGCGCTGGGAATGGCTGGTGAGGAGCAGCTAGAGCTTGACAGGCTGGCACATTCGGTGTGGGAGCAATCGTCCGACGTTCGTGATTTTTCGGGGTTTTTTTTCAGTGGGCGCCCAGGTTCAGCTAGTGGTAAACGTCGAAGCCCTGTTGGTCAGGGAAAGCCCGGAGCCCCGATGTCTGTGGTGCTGTAGATGCGCTGGGAATGGCCGGTGAGGAGCAGCAAGAGCTTGAGTTGCTGGCACTTTCGGTGTGGGAGCAATCGTGCGATGTTCGTGATTTTTCGTTTATTTTTTTCAGTGGGCGCCCAGGTGCAGCTGGTGGTAAACGTTGAAGCCCTGTTGTTCAGGGAAAGCGCAGAACCCCGATGTCTGTGGTGCTGTAGATGCACTGCCAAAGTCCGGTGAGGAGCAGCAAGAGCTTGAGTTGCTGGCACTTTCGGTGTGGGAGCAATCGTCCGACGTTCGTGATTTTTCGGGGTTCTTTTCAGTGGGAGCCCAGCTGCAGCGAGTGGTAAACGTCGAAGCCCTGTTGGTCAGGGAAAGCCCGGAGCCCCGATGTCTGTGGTGCTGTAGATGCGCTGGGAATGGCCGGTGAGGAGCAGCAAGAGCTTGACTGGCTGGCACTTTCAGTGTGGGAGCAATCGTCCGACGTTTTTGATTTTTCAGGGTTTTTTTTCAGTGGGAGCCCAGGTGCAGCTGGTGGTAAATGTCGAAGCCCTGTTGGTCAGGGAATGCCCAGAGCCCCGATGTCTGTGGTGCTGTAGATGCGCCTCCAATGGCCGGTGAGGAGCAGCAAGAGCTTGACAGGCTGGCATTTAAGGTGTGGCAGGAATCGTCCGACATTTGTGATTGTTGGGGTTTTTTTTTCAGGGGGCACCCAGGTGCAGCTGGTGGTAAATGTCGAAGCCCTGTTGGTCAGGGAAAGCCCGGAGCCCCGATGTCTGTGGTGCTGTAGATGCGCTGCCAATGGCCGGTGAGGAGCAGCAAGAGCTTGAGTTGCTGGCACTTTTGGTGTGGGAGCAATCGTCTGACGTTTTTGATTTTTCAGGGTTTTTTTTCAGTGGGTAACCAGGTGCAGCTGGTGGTAAATGTCGAAGCCCTGTTGGTCAGGGAAAGCCCGGAGCCGCGATGTCTGTGGTGCTGTAGATGCGCTGGGAATGGCCGGTGAGGAGCAGCAAGAGCTTGACTGACTGGGACTTTCGGTGTGGGAGCAATCGTCCGACGTTTGTGATATTTGGGGATTTTTTTTCCAGTGGGCGCCCAAGTTCAGCTGGTAGTAAACTTCTAAGCCCTTTTGGTCAGGGAAAGCCCGGAGCCCCGATGTCTGTGGTGCTGTAGATGCGCTGGGAATGGCTGGTGAGGAGCAGCAAGAGCTTGACAGGCTGGCACTTTCGGTGTTGGAGCAATCGTCCGACGTTCGTGATTTTTCGGGGTTTTTTTTCAGTGGGCGCCCAGGTGCAGCTGGTGGTAAACGTCGAAGTCCAGTTGGTCAGGGAAAGCCCGGAGCCCCGATGTCTGTGGCGCTGTAGATGCGGTGGGAATGGGAGGTGAGTAGCAGCAAGAGCTTGAGTTGCTGGCACTTTCAGTGTGGGAGGAATCGTCCGACGTTCATGATTTTTCGGGGTTTTATTTCAGTGGGCGCCCAGGTGCAGCTGGTGGTAAATGTCGAAGCCCTGTTGGTCAGGGAAAGCCCGGAGCCCCGATGTCTGTGGTGCTGTAGATGCGCTGCCAATGGCCGGTGAGGAGCAGCAAGAGCTTGACAGGCTGGCACTTTCGGTGTGGGAGCAATCGTCCGACGTTTGTGATTTTTGGGGTTTTTTTTTCAGGGGGCACGCAGGTGCAGCTGGTGGTAAATGTCGAAGCCCGGTTCGTCAGGGAAAGCCCGGAGCCCCGATGTCTGTGGTGCTGTAGATGCGCTGCCAATGGGCGGTGAGGAGCAGCAAGAGCTTGACTTGCTGGCACTTTTGGTGTGGGAGCAATCGTCCGACGTTCGTGATTTTTCGGGGTTTTTTTTCAGTGGGCGCCCAGGTGCAGCTGGTGGTAAACGTCGAAGCCCTGTTGGTCAGGGAAAGCTTGGAGCCCCGATATCTGTGGTGCTGTAGATGCGCTGCCAATGGCCGGGGTGGAGCAGCAAGAGCTTGAGTTGCTGGCACTTTCGGTTTGGGAGCAATCGTGCGATGTTCGTGATTTTTCGTTTATTTTTTTCAGTGGGCGCCCAGGTGCAGCTGGTGGTAAACGTTGAAGCCCTGTTGTTCAGGGAAAGCGCAGAACACCGATGTCTGTGGTGCTGTAGATGCACTGCCAAAGTCCGGTGAGTAGCAGCAAGAGCTTGAGTTGCTGGCACTTTCGGTGTGGGAGGAATCGTCCGACGTTCGTGATTTTTCGGGGTTTTATTTCAGTGGGCGCCCAGGTGCAGCTGGTGGTAAACGTTGAAGCCCTGTTGGTCAGGGAAAGCCCGGAGCCCCGATGTCTGTGGTGCTGTAGATGCGCTGGGAATGGCCGGTGTTCAGCAGCTAGAGCTTGACTGTCTGGCACTTTTGGTGTGGGAGAAATCGTCCGACGTTCGTGATTTTTGGTGTTTTTTTTTCAGGGGGCACCCAGGTGCAGCTGGTGGTAAATGTCGAAGCCCGGTTCGTCAGGGAAAGCCCGGAGCCCCGATGTCTGTGGTGCTGTAGATGCGCTGCCAATGGCCGGTGAGGAGCAGCTAGAGCTTGACAGGCTGGCACTTTCGGTGTTGGAGCAATCGTCCGACGTTCGTGATTTTTCGGGGTTTTTTTTCAGTGGGCGCCCAGGTGCAGCTGGTGGTAAACGTCGAAGTCCAGTTGGTCAGGGAAAGCCCGGAGCCCCGATGTCTGTGGCGCTGTAGATGCGGTGGGAATGGGAGGTGAGTAGCAGCAAGAGCTTGAGTTGCTGGCACTTTCAGTGTGGGAGGAATCGTCCGACGTTTTTGATTTTTCGGGGTTTTATTTCAGTGGGCGCCCAGGTGCAGCTGGTGGTAAATGTCGAAGCCCTGTTGGTCAGGGAAAGCCCGGAGCCCCGATGTCTGTGGTGCTGTAGATGCGCTGGGAATGGCCGGTGAGGAGCAGCTAGAGCTTGACAGGCTGGCACTTTCGGTGTGGGAGCAATCGTCCGACATTTCTGATTTTTGGGGTTTTTTTTTTCAGGGGGCACGCAGGTGCAGCTGGTGGTAAATGTCGAAGCCCGGTTCGTCAGGGAAAGCCCGGAGCCCCGATGTCTGTGGTGCTGTAGATGCGCTGCCAATGGCCGGTGAGGAGCAGCAAGAGCTTGACTTGCTGGCACTTTCGGTGTGGGAGCAATCGTCCGACGTTCGTGATTTTTCGTTTATTTTTTTCAGTGGGCGCCCAGGTTCAACTGGTGGTAAACGTCGAAGCCCTGTTGGTCAGGGAAAGCCCTGAGCCCCAATTTCTATGGTGCTGTAGATGCGCTGGGAATGGCTGGTGAGGAGCAGCTAGAGCTTGACAGGCTGGCACTTTCGGTGTGGGAGCAATCGTCCGACGTTCGTGATTTTTCGGGGTTTTTTTTCAGTGGGCGCCCAGGTTCAGCTGGTGGTAAACGTCGAAGCCCTGTTGGTCAGGGAAAGCCCGGAGCCCCGATGTCTGTGGTGCTGTAGATGAGCTGGGAATGGCCGGTGAGGAGCAGCAAGAGCTTGAGTTGCTGGCACTTTCGGTGTGGGAGCAATCGTGCGATGTTCGTGATTTTTCGTTTATTTTTTTCAGTGGGCGCCCAGGTGCAGCTGGTGGTAAACGTTGAAGCCCTGTTGTTCAGGGAAAGCGCAGAACCCCGATGTCTGTGGTGCTGTAGATGCACTGCCAAAGTCCGGTGAGTAGCAGCAAGAGCTTGAGTTGCTGGCACTTTCGGTGTGGGAGCAATCGTCCGACGTTCGTGATTTTTCGGGGTTCTTTTCAGTGGGAGCCCAGCTGCAGCGAGTGGTAAACGTCGAAGCCCTGTTGGTCAGGGAAAGCCCGGAGCCCCGATGTCTGTGGTGCTGTAGATGCGCTGGGAATGGCCGGTGAGGAGCAGCAAGAGCTTGACAGGCTGGCACTTTCGGTGTGGGAGCAATCGTCCGACGTTTTTGATTTTTCAGGGTTTTTTTTCAGTGGGAGCCCAGGTGCAGCTGGTGGTAAATGTCGAAGCCCTGTTGGTCAGGGAATGCCCAGAGCCCCGATGTCTGTGGTGCTGTAGATGCGCCTCCAATGGCCGGTGAGGAGCAGCAAGAGCTTGACAGGCTGGCATTTAAGGTGTGGCAGGAATCGTCCGACATTTGTGATTGTTGGGGTTTTTTTTTCAGGGGGCACCCAGGTGCAGCTGGTGGTAAATGTCGAAGCCCTGTTGGTCAGGGAAAGCCCGGAGCCCCGATGTCTGTGGTGCTGTAGATGCGCTGCCAATGGCCGGTGAGGAGCAGCAAGAGCTTGACTGACTGGGACTTTCGGTGTGGGAGCAATCGTCCGACGTTTGTGATATTTGGGGATTTTTTTTCCAGTGGGCGCCCAAGTTCAGCTGGTAGTAAACTTCTAAGCCCTGTTGGTCAGGGAAAGCCCGGAGCCCCGATGTCTGTGGTGCTGTAGATGCGCTGGGAATGGCTGGTGAGGAGCAGCAAGAGCTTGACAGGCTGGCACTTTCGGTGTTGGAGCAATCGTCCGACGTTCGTGATTTTTCGTTTATTTTTTTCAGTGGGCGCCCAGGTGCAGCTGGTGGTAAACGTCGAAGTCCAGTTGGTCATGGAAAGCCCGGAGCCCCGATGTCTGTGGTGCTGTAGATGCACTGCCAAAGTCCGGTGAGTAGCAGCAAGAGCTTGAGTTGCTGGCACTTTCAGTGTGGGAGGAATCGTCCGACGTTCGTGATTTTTCGGGGTTTTATTTCAGTGGGCGCCCAGGTGCAGCTGGTGGTAAATGTCGAAGCCCTGTTGGTCAGGGAAAGCCCGGAGCCCCGATGTCTGTGGTGCTGTAGATGCGCTGCCAATGGCCGGTGAGGAGCAGCAAGAGCTTGACAGGCTGGCACTTTCGGTGTGGGAGCAATCGTCCGACGTTTTTGATTTTTCAGGGTTTTTTTTCAGTCGGAGCCCAGGTGCAGCTGGTGGTAAACGTCGAAGCCCTGTTCGTCAGGGAAAGTCCAGAGCCCTGATGTCTGTGGTGCTGTAGATGCGCTGGGAATGGCCGGTGAGTAGCAGCAAGAGCTTGACAGGCTGGCATTTAAGGTGTGGCAGGAATCGTCCGACATTTGTGATTTTTGGGGTTTTTTTTTCAGGGGGCACGCAGGTGCAGCTGGTGGTAAATGTCGAAGCCCGGTTCGTCAGGGAAAGCCCGGAGCCCCGATGTCTGTGGTGCTGTAGATGCGCTGCCAATGGGCGGTGAGGAGCAGCAAGAGCTTGACTTGCTGGCACTTTTGGTGTGGGAGCAATCGTCCGACGTTCGTGATTTTTCGGGGTTTTTTTTCAGTGGGCGCCCAGGTGCAGCTGGTGGTAAACGTCGAAGCCCTGTTGGTCAGGGAAAGCTTGGAGCCCCGATATCTGTGGTGCTGTAGATGCGCTGCCAATGGCCGGGGTGGAGCAGCAAGAGCTTGAGTTGCTGGCACTTTCGGTGTGGGAGCAATCGTGCGATGTTCGTGATTTTTCGTTTATTTTTTTCAGTGGGCGCCCAGGTGCAGCTGGTGGTAAACGTTGAAGCCCTGTTGTTCAGGGAAAGCGCAGAACCCCGATGTCTGTGGTGCTGTAGATGCACTGCCAAAGTCCGGTGAGTAGCAGCAAGAGCTTGACTGGCTGGCACTTTCGGTGTGGGAGGAATCGTCCGACGTTCGTGATTTTTCGGGGTTTTATTTCAGTGGGCGCCCAGGTGCAGCTGGTGGTAAACGTTGAAGCCCTGTTGGTCAGGGAAAGCCCGGAGCCCCGATATCTGTGGTGCTGTAGATGTGCTGCCAATGGCCGGTGAGGAGCAGCAAGAGCTTGACTGGCTGGCACTTTGGGTGTGGGAGCAATCGTCGGACGTTCGTGATTTTTCGGGGTTTTATTTCAGTGGGCGCCCAGGTTCAGCTGGTGGTAAACTTCTAAGCCCTGTTGGTCAGGGAAAGCCCGGAGCCCCGATGTCTGTGGTGCTGTAGATGCGCTGGGAATGGCCGGTGTTCAGCAGCTAGAGCTTGACTGTCTGGCACTTTTGGTGTGGGAGAAATCGTCCGACGTTCGTGATTTTTGGTGTTTTTTTTTCAGGGGGCACCCAGGTGCAGCTGGTGGTAAATGTCGAAGCCCGGTTCGTCAGGGAAAGCCCGGAGCCCCGATGTCTGTGGTGCTGTAGATGCGCTGGGAATGGCCGGTGAGGAGCAGCTAGAGCTTGACAGGCTGGCACTTTCGGTGTTGGAGCAATCGTCCGACGTTCGTGATTTTTCGGGGTTTTTTTTCAGTGGGCGCCCAGGTGCAGCTGGTGGTAAACGTCGAAGTCCAGTTGGTCAGGGAAAGCCCGGAGCCCCGATGTCTGTGGCGCTGTAGATGCGGTGGGAATGGGAGGTGAGGAGCAGCAAGAGCTTGAGTTGCTGGCACTTTCAGTGTGGGAGGAATCGTCCGACGTTCGTGATTTTTCGGGGTTTTATTTCAGTGGGCGCCCAGGTGCAGCTGGTGGTAAATGTCGAAGCCCTGTTGGTCAGGGAAAGCCCGGAGCCCCGATGTCTGTGGTGCTGTAGATGCGCTGGGAATGGCCGGTGAGGAGCAGCTAGAGCTTGACAGGCTGGCACTTTCGGTGTGGAAGCAATCGTCCGACATTTCTGATTTTTGGGGTTTTTTTTTTCAGGGGGCACGCAGGTGCAGCTGGTGGTAAATGTCGAAGCCCGGTTCGTCAGGGAAAGCCCGGAGCCCCGATGTCTGTGGTGCTGTAGATGCGCTGCCAATGGCCGGTGAGGAGCAGCAAGAGCTTGACTTGCTGGCACTTTCGGTGTGGGAGCAATCGTCCGACGTTCGTGATTTTTCGTTTATTTTTTTCAGTGGGCGCCCAGGTTCAACTGGTGGTAAACGTCGAAGCCCTGTTGGTCAGGGAAAGCCCGGAGCCCCAATTTCTATGGTGCTGTAGATGCGCTGGGAATGGCTGGTGAGGAGCAGCTAGAGCTTGACAGGCTGGCACTTTCGGTGTGGGAGCAATCGTCCGACGTTCGTGATTTTTCGGGGTTTTTTTTCAGTGGGCGCCCAGGTTCAGCTGGTGGTAAACGTCGAAGCCCTGTTGGTCAGGGAAAGCCCGGAGCCCCGATGTCTGTGGTGCTGTAGATGCGCTGGGAATGGCCGGTGAGGAGCAGCAAGAGCTTGAGTTGCTGGCACTTTCGGTGTGGGAGCAATCGTGCGATGTTCGTGATTTTTCGTTTATTTTTTTCAGTGGGCGCCCAGGTGCAGCTGGTGGTAAACGTTGAAGCCCTGTTGGTCAGGGAAAGCGCAGAACCCCGATGTCTGTGGTGCTGTAGATGCACTGCCAAAGTCCGGTGAGTAGCAGCAAGAGCTTGAGTTGCTGGCACTTTCGGTGTGGGAGCAATCGTCCGACGTTCGTGATTTTTCGGGGTTCTTTTCAGTGGGAGCCCAGCTGCAGCGAGTGGTAAACGTCGAAGCCCTGTTGGTCAGGGAAAGCCCGGAGCCCCGATGTCTGTGGTGCTGTAGATGCGCTGGGAATGGCCGGTGAGGAGCAGCAAGAGCTTGACAGGCTGGCACTTTCGGTGTGGGAGCAATCGTCCGACGTTTTTGATTTTTCAGGGTTTTTTTTCAGTGGGAGCCCAGGTGCAGCTGGTGGTAAATGTCGAAGCCCTGTTGGTCAGGGAATGCCCAGAGCCCCGATGTCTGTGGTGCTGTAGATGCGCCTCCAATGGCCGGTGAGGAGCAGCAAGAGCTTGACAGGCTGGCATTTAAGGTGTGGCAGGAATCGTCCGACATTTGTGATTGTTGGGGTTTTTTTTTCAGGGGGCACCCAGGTGCAGCTGGTGGTAAATGTCGAAGCCCTGTTGGTCAGGGAAAGCCCGGAGCCCCGATGTCTGTGGTGCTGTAGATGCGCTGCCAATGGCCGGTGAGGAGCAGCAAGAGCTTGACAGGCTGGCACTTTCGGTGTGGGAGCAATCGTCCGACGTTTTTGATTTTTCAGGGTTTTTTTTCAGTCGGAGCCCAGGTTCAGCTGGTGGTAAACGTCGAAGCCCTGTTCGTCAGGGAAAGTCCAGAGCCCTGATGTCTGTGGTGCTGTAGATGCGCTGGGAATGGCCGGTGAGTAGCAGCAAGAGCTTGACAGGCTGGCATTTAAGGTGTGGCAGGAATCGTCCGACATTTGTGATTTTTGGGGTTTTTTTTTCAGGGGGCACGCAGGTGCAGCTGGTGGTAAATGTCGAAGCCCGGTTCGTCAGGGAAAGCCCGGAGCCCCGATGTCTGTGGTGCTGTAGATGCGCTGCCAATGGGCGGTGAGGAGCAGCAAGAGCTTGACTTGCTGGCACTTTTGGTGTGGGAGCAATCGTCCGACGTTCGTGATTTTTCGGGGTTTTTTTTCAGTGGGCGCCCAGGTTCAGCTGGTGGTAAACGTCGAAGCCCTGTTGGTCAGGGAAAGCTCGGAGCCCCGATATCTGTGGTGCTGTAGATGCGCTGCCAATGGCCGGGGTGGAGCAGCAAGAGCTTGAGTTGCTGGCACTTTCGGTTTGGGAGCAATCGTGCGATGTTCGTGATTTTTCGTTTATTTTTTTCAGTGGGCGCCCAGGTGCAGCTGGTGGTAAACGTTGAAGCCCTGTTGTTCAGGGAAAGCGCAGAACCCCGATGTCTGTGGTGCTGTAGATGCACTGCCAAAGTCCGGTGAGTAGCAGCAAGAGCTTGAGTTGCTGGCACTTTCGGTGTGGGAGGAATCGTCCGACGTTCGTGATTTTTCGGGGTTTTATTTCAGTGGGCGCCCAGGTGCAGCTGGTGGTAAACGTTGAAGCCCTGTTGGTCAGGGAAAGCCCGGAGCCCCGATATCTGTGGTGCTGTAGATGTGCTGCCAATGGCCGGTGAGGAGCAGCAAGAGCTTGACTGGCTGGCACTTTGGGTGTGGGAGCAATCGTCGGACGTTCGTGATTTTTCGGGGTTTTATTTCAGTGGGCGCCCAGGTTCAGCTGGTGGTAAACTTCTAAGCCCTGTTGGTCAGGGAAAGCCCGGAGCCCCGATGTCTGTGGTGCTGTAGATGCGCTGGGAATGGCCGGTGTTCAGCAGCTAGAGCTTGACTGTCTGGCACTTTTGGTGTGGGAGAAATCGTCCGACGTTCGTGATTTTTGGTGTTTTTTTTTCAGGGGGCACCCAGGTGCAGCTGGTGGTAAATGTCGAAGCCCGGTTCGTCAGGGAAAGCCCGGAGCCCCGATGTCTGTGGTGCTGTAGATGCGCTGGGAATGGCCGGTGAGGAGCAGCTAGAGCTTGACAGGCTGGCACTTTCGGTGTTGGAGCAATCGTCCGACGTTCGTGATTTTTCGGGGTTTTTTTTCAGTGGGCGCCCAGGTGCAGCTGGTGGTAAATGTCGAAGTCCAGTTGGTCAGGGAAAGCCCGGAGCCCCGATGTCTGTGGCGCTGTAGATGCGGTGGGAATGGGAGGTGAGTAGCAGCAAGAGCTTGAGTTGCTGGCACTTTCAGTGTGGGAGGAATCGTCCGACGTTCGTGATTTTTCGGGGTTTTATTTCAGTGGGCGCCCAGGTGCAGCTGGTGGTAAATGTCGAAGCCCTGTTGGTCAGGGAAAGCCCGGAGCCCCGATGTCTGTGGTGCTGTAGATGCGCTGGGAATGGCCGGTGAGGAGCAGCTAGAGCTTGACAGGCTGGCACTTTCGGTGTGGGAGCAATCGTCCGACATTTCTGATTTTTGGGGTTTTTTTTTCAGGGGGCACGCAGGTGCAGCTGGTGGTAAATGTCGAAGCCCGGTTCGTCAGGGAAAGCCCGGAGCCCCGATGTCTGTGGTGCTGTAGATGCGCTGCCAATGGCCGGTGAGGAGCAGCAAGAGCTTGACTTGCTGGCACTTTCGGTGTGGGAGCAATCGTCCGACGTTCGTGATTTTTCGTTTATTTTTTTCAGTGGGCGCCCAGGTTCAACTGGTGGTAAACGTCCAAGCCCTGTTGGTCAGGGAAAGCCCGGAGCCCCAATTTCTATGGTGCTGTAGATGCGCTGGGAATGGCTGGTGAGGAGCAGCTAGAGCTTGACAGGCTGGCACTTTCGGTGTGGGAGCAATCGTCCGACGTTCGTGATTTTTCGGGGTTTTTTTTCAGTGGGCGCCCAGGTTCAGCTGGTGGTAAACGTCGAAGCCCTGTTGGTCAGGGAAAGCCCGGAGCCCCGATGTCTGTGGTGCTGTAGATGCGCTGGGAATGGCCGGTGAGGAGCAGCAAGAGCTTGACAGGCTGGCACTTTCGGTGTGGGAGCAATCGTCCGACGTTTTTGATTTTTCAGGGTTTTTTTTCTGTGGGAGCCCAGGTGCAGCTGGTGGTAAATGTCGAAGCCCTGTTGGTCAGGGAATGCCCAGAGCCCCGATGTCTGTGGTGCTGTAGATGCGCCTCCAATGGCCGGTGAGGAGCAGCAAGAGCTTGACAGGCTGGCATTTAAGGTGTGGCAGGAATCGTCCGACATTTGTGATTGTTGGGGTTTTTTTTTCAGGGGGCACCCAGGTGCAGCTGGTGGTAAATGTCGAAGCCCTGTTGGTCAGGGAAAGCCCGGAGCCCCGATGTCTGTGGTGCTGTAGATGCGCTGCCAATGGCCGGTGAGGAGCAGCAAGAGCTTGAGTTGCTGGCACTTTTGGTGTGGGAGCAATCGTCTGACGTTTTTGATTTTTCAGGGTTTTTTTTCAGTGGGTAACCAGGTGCAGCTGGTGGTAAATGTCGAAGCCCTGTTGGTCAGGGAAAGCCCGGAGCCGCCATGTCTGTGGTGCTGTAGATGCGCTGCCAATGGCCGGTGAGGAGCAGCAAGAGCTTGACTGACTGGGACTTTCGGTGTGGGAGCAATCGTCCGACGTTTGTGATATTTGGGGATTTTTTTTCCAGTGGGCGCCCAAGTTCAGCTGGTAGTAAACTTCTAAGCCCTGTTGGTCAGGGAAAGCCCGGAGCCCCGATGTCTGTGGTGCTGTAGATGCGCTGGGAATGGCTGGTGAGGAGCAGCAAGAGCTTGACAGGCTGGCACTTTCGGTGTTGGAGCAATCGTCCGACGTTCGTGATTTTTCGGGGTTTTTTTTCAGTGGGCGCCCAGGTGCAGCTGGTGGTAAACGTCGAAGTCCAGTTGGTCAGGGAAAGCCCGGAGCCCCGATGTCTGTGGTGCTGTAGATGCACTGCCAAAGTCCGGTGAGTAGCAGCAAGAGCTTGAGTTGCTGGCACTTTCAGTGTGGGAGGAATCGTCCGACGTTCGTGATTTTTCGGGGTTTTATTTCAGTGGGCGCCCAGGTGCAGCTGGTGGTAAATGTCGAAGCCCTGTTGGTCAGGGAAAGCCCGGAGCCCCGATGTCTGTGGTGCTGTAGATGCGCTGCCAATGGCCGGTGAGGAGCAGCAAGAGCTTGACAGGCTGGCACTTTCGGTGTGGGAGCAATCGTCCGACGTTTTTGATTTTTCAGGGTTTTTTTTCAGTCGGAGCCCAGGTGCAGCTGGTGGTAAACGTCGAAGCCCTGTTCGTCAGGGAAAGTCCAGAGCCCTGATGTCTGTGGTGCTGTAGATGCGCTGGGAATGGCCGGTGAGTAGCAGCAAGAGCTTGACAGGCTGGCATTTAAGGTGTGGCAGGAATCGTCCGACATTTGTGATTTTTGGGGTTTTTTTTTCAGGGGGCACGCAGGTGCAGCTGGTGGTAAATGTCGAAGCCCGGTTCGTCAGGGAAAGCCCGGAGCCCCGATGTCTGTGGTGCTGTAGATGCGCTGCCAATGGGCGGTGAGGAGCAGCAAGAGCTTGACTTGCTGGCACTTTGGGTGTGGGAGCAATCGTCCGATGTTCGTGATTTTTCGTTTATTTTTTTCAGTGGGCGCCCAGGTTCAACTGGTGGTAAACGTCAAAGCCCTGTTGGTCAGGGAAAGCCCAGAGCCCCGATGTCTGTGGTGCTGTAGATGCGCTGGGAATGGCTGGTGAGGAGCAGCTAGAGCTTGACAGGCTGGCACTTTCGGTGTTGGAGCAATCGTAGGACGTTTTTGATTTTTCGGGGTTCTTTTCAGTGGGCGCCCAGGTTCAGCTGGTGGTAAACGTCGAAGCCCTGTTGGTCAGGGAAAGCCCGGAGCCCCGATGTCTGTGGTGCTGTAGATGCACTGCCAATGGCCGGTGAGGAGCAGCAAGAGCTTGACAGGCTGGCACTTTCGGTGTGGGAGCAATCGTCCGACGTTTTTGATTTTTCAGGGTTTTTTTTCAGTGGGTAACCAGGTGAAGCTGGTGGTAAACGTCGAAGCCCTGTTCGTCAGGGAAAGTCCAGAGCCCTAATGTCTGTGGTGCTGTAGATGCGCTGGGAATGGCCGGTGAGTAGCAGCAAGAGCTTGACAGGCTGGCATTTAAGGTGTGGCAGGAATCGTCCGACATTTGTGATTGTTGGGGTTTTTTTTTCAGGGGGCACCCAGGTGCAGCTGGTGGTAAATGTCGAAGCCCGGTTCGTCAGGGAAAGCCCGGAGCCCCGATGTCTGTGGTGCTGTAGATGCGCTGGGAATGGCCGGTGAGGAGCAGCAAGAGCTTGAGTTGCTGGCACTTTTGGTGTGGGAGCAATCGTCCGACGTTTTTGATTTTTCAGGGTTTTTTTTCAGTGGGTAACCAGGTGCAGCTGGTGGTAAATGTCGAAGCCCTGTTGGTCAGGGAAAGCCCGGAGCCGCGATCTCTGTGGTGTTGTAGATGCGCTGGGAATGGCCAGTGAGGAGCAGCAAGAGCTTGACTGGCTGGCACTTTCGGTGTGGGAGCAATCGTGCGATGTTCGTGATTTTTCGTTTATTTTTTTCAGTGGGCGCCCAGGTGCAGCTGGTGGTAAACGTTGAAGCCCTGTTGGTCAGGGAAAGCGCAGAACCCCGATGTCTGTGGTGCTGTAGATGCACTGCCAAAGTCCGGTGAGTAGCAGCAAGAGCTTGAGTTGCTGGCACTTTCGGTGTGGGAGGAATCGTCCGACGTTCGTGATTTTTTGGGGTTTTATTTCAGTGGGCGCCCAGGTTCAGCTGGTGGTAAACGTCGAAGCCCTGTTGGTCAGGGAAAGCTCGGAGCCCCAATATCTGTGGTGCTGTAGATGCGCTGCCAATGGCCGGGGAGGAGCAGCAAGAGCTTGACTGGCTGGCACTTTGGGTGTGGGAGCAATCGTCGGACGTTCGTGATTTTTCGGGGTTTTATTTCAGTGAGCGCCAAGGTGCAGCTGGTGGTAAATGTCGAAGCCCTGTTGGTCAGGGAATGCCCGGAACCCCGATGTCTGTGGTGCTGTAGATGCGCCTCCAATGGCCGGTGAGGAGCAGCAAGAGCTTGACAGGCTGGCATTTAAGGTGTGGCAGGAATCGTCCGACATTTGTGATTGTTGGGGTTTTTTTTTCAGGGGGCACCCAGGTGCAGCTGGTGGTAAATGTCGAAGCCCGGTTCGTCAGGGAAAGCCCGGAGCCCCGATGTCTGTGGTGCTGTAGATGCGCTGCCAATGGCCGGTGAGGAGCAGCAAGAGCTTGACTGTCTGGCACTTTGGGTGTGGGAGCAATCGTCCGACGTTCGTGATTTTTCGGGGTTTTTTTTCAGTGGGCGCCCAGGTTCAGCTGGTGGTAAACGTCGAAGCCCTGTTGGTCAGGGAAAGCCCGGAGCCCCGATGTCTGTGGTGCTGTAGATGCACTGCCAAAGTCCGGTGAGGAGCAGCAAGAGCTTGTGTTGCTGGCACTTTCGGTGTGGGAGCAATCGTCCGACGTTCGTGATTTTTGGGGTTTTTTTTTTAGTGGGCGCCCAGGTGCAGCTGGTGGTAAACGTCGAAGCCCTGTTGGTCAGGGAAAGCTCGGAGCCCCGATATCTGTGGTGCTGTAGATGCGCTGCCAATGGCCGGGGAGGAGCAGCTAGAGCTTGAGTTGCTGGCACTTTCGGTTTGGGAGCAATCGTGCGATGTTCGTGATTTTTCGTTTATTTTTTTCGGTGGGCGCCCAGGTGCAGCTGGTGGTAAACGTTGAAGCCCTGTTGTTCAGGGAAAGCGCAGAACCCCGATGTCTGTGGTGCTGTAGATGCACTGCCAAAGTCCGGTGAGTAGCAGCAAGAGCTTGAGTTGCTGGCACTTTCGGTGTGGGAGGAATCGTCCGACGTTAGTGATTTTTCGGGGTTTTATTTCAGTGGGCGCCCAGGTGCAGCTGGTGGTAAACGTTGAAGCCCTGTTGGTCAGGGAAAGCCCGGAGCCCCGATATCTGTGGTGCTGTAGATGTGCTGCCAATGGCCGGTGAGGAGCAGCAAGAGCTTGACTAGCTGGCACTTTGGGTGTGGGAGCAATCGTCGGACGTTCGTGATTTTTCGGGGTTTTATTTCAGTGGGCGCCCAGGTTCAGCTGGTGGTAAACTTCTAAGCCCTGTTGGTCAGGGAAAGCCCGGAGCCCCGATGTCTGTGGTGCTGTAGATGCGCTGGGAATGGCCGGTGTTCAGCAGCTAGAGCTTGACTGTCTGGCACTTTTGGTGTGGGAGAAATCGTCCGACGTTCGTGATTTTTGGTGTTTTTTTTTCAGGGGGCACCCAGGTGCAGCTGGTGGTAAACGTCGAAGCCCTGTTGGTCAGGGAAAGCTCGGAGCCCCGATATCTGTGGTGCTGTAGATGCGCTGCCAATGGCCGGGGAGGAGCAGCAAGAGCTTGAGTTGCTGGCACTTTCGGTTTGGGAGCAATCGTGCGATGTTCGTGATTTTTCTTTTATTTTTTTCAGTGGGCGCCCAGGTGCAGCTGGTGGTAAACGTTGAAGCCCTGTTGGTCAGGGAAAGCGCAGAACCCCGATGTCTGTGGTGCTGTAGATGCACTGCCAAAGTCCGGTGAGTAGCAGCAAGAGCTTGAGTTGCTGGCACTTTCGGTGTGGGAGGAATCGTCGGACGTTCGTGATTTTTCGGGGTTTTATTTCAGTGGGCGCCCAGGTGCAGCTGGTGGTAAACGTTGAAGCCCTGTTGGTCAGGGAAAGCCCGGAGCCCCGATATCTGTGGTGCTGTAGATGTGCTGCCAATGGCCGGTGAGGAGCAGCAAGAGCTTGACTGGCTGGCACTTTGGGTGTGGGAGCAATCGTCGTCCGTTCGTGATTTTTCGGGGTTTTATTTCAATGGGCGCCCAGGTTCAGCTGGTGGTAAACTTCTAAGCCCTGTTGGTCAGGGAAAGCCCGGAGCCCCGATGTCTGTGGTGCTGTAGATGCGCTGGGAATGGCCGGTGTTCAGCAGCTAGAGCTTGACTGTCTGGCACTTTTGGTGTGGGAGCAATCGTCCGACGTTTTTGATTTTTCAGGGGTTTTTTTCAGTGGGTAACCAGGTGAAGCGGGTGGTAAACGTCGAAGCCCTGTTCGTCAGGGAAAGTCCAGAGCCCTAATGTCTGTGGTGCTGTTGATGCGCTGGGAATGGCCGGTGAGTAGCAGCAAGAGCTTGACAGGCTGGCATTTAAGGTGTGGCAGGAATCGTCCGAATTTGTGATTTTTGGGGTTTTTTTTTCAGGGGGCACCCAGGTGCAGCTGGTGGTAAATGTCGAAGCCCGGTTCGTCAGGGAAAGCCCGGAGCCGCGATGTCTGTGGTGCTGTAGATGCGCTGCCAATGGCCGGTGAGGAGCAGCAAGAGCTTGAGTTGCTGGCACTTTTGGTGTGGGAGCAATCGTCCGACGTTTTTGATTTTTCAGGGTTTTTTTTCAGTGGGTAACCAGGTGCAGCTGGTGGTAAATGTCGAAGCCCTGTTGGTCAGGGAAAGCCCGGAGCCGCGATCTCTGTGGTGCTGTAGATGCGCTGGGAATGGCCAGTGAGGAGCAGCAAGAGCTTGACTGGCTGGCACTTTCGGTGTGGGAGCAATCGTGCGATGTTCGTGATTTTTCGTTTATTTTTTTCAGTGGGCGCCCAGGTGCAGCTGGTGGTAAACGTTGAAGCCCTGTTGTTCAGGGAAAGCGCAGAACCCCGATGTCTGTGGTGCTGTAGATGCACTGCCAAAGTCCGGTGAGTAGCAGCAAGAGCTTGAGTTGCTGGCACTTTCGGTGTGGGAGGAATCGTCCGACGTTCGTGATTTTTTGGGGTTTTATTTCAGTGGGCGCCCAGGTTCAGCTGGTGGTAAACGTTGAAGCCCTGTTGGTCAGGGCAAGCTCGGAGCCCCAATATCTGTGGTGCTGTAGATGCGCTGCCAATGGCCGGGGAGGAGCAGCAAGAGCTTAACTGGCTGGCACTTTGGGTGTGGGAGCAATCGTCGGACGTTCGTGATTTTTCGGGGTTTTATTTCAGTGGGCGCCCAGGTGCAGCTGGTGGTAAATGTCGAAGCCCTGTTGGTCAGGGAATGCCCGGAGCCCCGATGTCTGTGGTGCTGTAGATGCGCCTCCAATGGCCGGTGAGGAGCAGCAAGAGCTTGACAGGCTGGCATTTAAGGTGTGGCAGGAATCGTCCGACATTTGTGATTGTTGGGGTTTTTTTTTCAGGGGGCACCCAGGTGCAGCTGGTGGTAAATGTCGAAGCCCGGTTCGTCAGGGAAAGCCCGGAGCCCCGATATCTGTGGTGCTGTAGATGCGCTGCCAATGGCCGGTGAGGAGCAGCAAGAGCTTGACTTGCTGGCACTTTGGGTGTGGGAGCAATCGTCCGATGTTCGTGATTTTTCGGGGTTTTTTTTCAGTGGGCGCCCAGGTTCAGCTGGTGGTAAACGTCGAAGCCCTGTTGGTCAGGGAAAGCCCGGAGCCCCGATGTCTGTGGTGCTGTAGATGCGCTGCCAATGGCCGGTGAGGAGCAGCAAGAGCTTGTGTTGCTGGCACTTTCGGTGTGGGAGAAATCGTCCGACGTTCGTGATTTTTGGGGTTTTTTTTTCAGTGGGCGCCCAGGTGCAGCTGGTGGTAAACGTCGAAGCCCTGTTGGTCAGGGAAAGCTCGGAGCCCCGATATCTGTGGTGCTGTAGATGCACTGCCAAAGTCCGGTGAGGAGCAGCAAGAGCTTGAGTTGCTGGCACTTTCGGTGTGGGAGCAATCGTCCGACGTTCGTGATTTTTCGGGGTTTTATTTCAGTGGGCGCCCAGGTGCAGCTGGTGGTAAACGTTGAAGCCCTGTTGGTCAGGGAAAGCCCGGAGCCCCGATATCTGTGGTGCTGTAGATGTGCTGCCAATGGCCGGTGAGGAGCAGCAAGAGCTTGACTGGCTGGCACTTTGGGTGTGGGAGCAATCGTCGGACGTTCGTGATTTTTCGGGGTTTTATTTCAGTGGGCGCCCAGGTTCAGCTGGTGGTAAACTTCTAAGCCCTGTTGGTCAGGGAAAGCCCGGAGCCCCGATGTCTGTGGTGCTGTAGATGCGCTGCCAAAGTCCGGTGAGGAGCAGCAAGAGCTTGTGTTGCTGGCACTTTCGGTGTGGGAGCAATCGTCCGACGTTCGTGATTTTTGGGGTTTTTTTTTCAGTGGGCGCCCAGGTGCAGCTGGTGGTAAACGTCGAAGCCCTGTTGGTCAGGGAAAGCTCGGAGCCCCGATGTCTGTGGTGCTGTAGATGTGCTGCCAATGGCCGGGGAGGAGCAGCAAGAGCTTGAGTTGCTGGCACTTTCGGTTTGGGAGCAATCGTGCGATGTTCGTGATTTTTCGTTTATTTTTTTCAGTGGGCGCCCAGGTGCAGCTGGTGGTAAACGTTGAAGCCCTGTTGGTCAGGGAAAGCGCAGAACCCCGATGTCTGTGGTGCTGTAGATGCACTGCCAAAGTCCGCTGAGTAGCAGCAAGAGCTTGAGTTGCTGGCACTTTCGGTGTGGGAGGAATCGTCCGACGTTCGTGATTTTTCGGGGTTTTATTTCAGTGGGCGCCCAGGTGCAGCTGGTGGTAAACGTTGAAGCCCTGTTGGTCAGGGAAAGCCCGGAGCCCCGATATCTGTGGTGCTGTAGATGTGCTGCCAATGGCCGGTGAGGAGCAGCAAGAGCTTGACTGGCTGGCACTTTGGGTGTGGGAGCAATCGTCGTCCGTTCGTGATTTTTCGGGGTTTTATTTCAGTGGGCGCCCAGGTTCAGCTGGTGGTAAACTTCTAAGCCCTGTTGGTCAGGGAAAGCCCGGAGCCCCGATGTCTGTGGTGCTGTAGATGCGCTGGGAATGGCCGGTGTTCAGCAGCTAGAGCTTGACTGTCTGGCACTTTTGGTGTGGGAGAAATCGTCCGACGTTCGTGATTTTTGGTGTTTTTTTTTCAGGGGGCACCCAGGTGCAGCTGGTGGTAAATGTCGAAGCCCGGTTCGTCAGGGAAAGCCTGGAGCCCCGATGTCCGTGGTGCTGTAGATGCGCTGGGAATGGCTGGTGAGGAGCAGCAAGAGCTTGACAGGCTGGCACGTTCGGTGTGGGAGCAATCGTCCGATGTTCGTGATTTTTCGGGGTTCTTTTCAGTGGGAGCCCAGCTGCAGCGAGTCGTAAACGTCGAAGCCCTGTTGGTCAGGGAAAGCCCGGAGCCCCGATGTCTGTGGTGCTGTAGATGCGCTGGGAATGGCCGGTGAGGAGCAGCAAGAGCTTGACAGGCTGGCACTTTCGGTGTGGGAGCAATCGTCCGACGTTTTTGATTTTTCAGGGTTTTTTTTCAATGGGAGCCCAGGTGCAGCTGGTGGTAAACGTCGAAGCCCTGTTCGTCAGGGAAAGTCCAGAGCCCTGATGTCTGTGGTGCTGTAGATGCGCTGGGAATGGCCGGTGAGGAGCAGCAAGAGCTTGACAGGCTGGCATTTAAGGTGTGGCAGGAATCGTCCGACATTTGTGATTTTTGGGGTTTTTTTTTCAGGGGGCACCCAGGTGCAGCTGGTGGTAAATGTCGAAGCCCGGTTCGTCAGGGAAAGCCCGGAGCCGCGATGTCTGTGGTGCTGTAGATGCGCTGCCAATGGCCGGTGAGGAGCAGCAAGAGCTTGAGTTGCTGGCACTTTTGGTGTGGGAGCAATCGTCCGACGTTTTTGATTTTTCAGGGTTTTTTTTCAGTGGGTAACCAGGTGCAGCTGGTGGTAAATGTCGAAGCCCTGTTGGTCAGGGAAAGCCCGGAGCCGCGATCTCTGTGGTGCTGTAGATGCGCTGGGAATGGCCAGTGAGGAGCAGCAAGAGCTTGACTGGCTGGCACTTTCGGTGTGGGAGCAATCGTGCGATGTTCGTGATTTTTCGTTTATTTTTTTCAGTGGGCGCCCAGGTTCAGCTGGTGGTAAACGTTGAAGCCCTGTTGGTCAGGGAAAGCTCGGAGCCCCAATATCTGTGGTGCTGTAGATGCGCTGCCAATGGCCGGGGAGGAGCAGCAAGAGCTTGACTGGCTGGCACTTTGGGTGTGGGAGCAATCGTCGGACGTTCGTGATTTTTCGGGGTTTTATTTCAGTGGGCGCCCAGGTGCAGCTGGTGGTAAATGTCGAAGCCCTGTTGGTCAGGGAATGCCCGGAGCCCCGATGTCTGTGGTGCTGTAGATGCGCCTCCAATGGCCGGTGAGGAGCAGCAAGAGCTTGACAGGCTGGCATTTAAGGTGTGGCAGGAATCGTCCGACATTTGTGATTGTTGGGGTTTTTTTTTCAGGGGGCACCCAGGTGCAGCTGGTGGTAAATGTCGAAGCCCTGTTGGTCAGGGAAAGCCCGGAGCCGCGATGTTTGTGGTGCTGTAGATGCGCTGCCAATGGGCGGTGAGGAGCAGCAAGAGCTTGACTTGCTGGCACTTTTGGTGTGGGAGCAATCGTCCGACGTTCGTGATTTTTCGTTTATTTTTTTCAGTGGGCGCCCAGGTTCAACTGGTGGTAAACGTCGAAGCCCTGTTGGTCAGGGAAAGCCCGGAGCCCCGATGTCTGTGGTGCTGTAGATGCGCTGGGAATGTCTGGTGAGGAGCAGCTAGAGCTTGACTGGCTGGCACTTTCGGTGTGGGAGCAATCGTCCGACGTTTGTGATATTTGGGGATTTTTTTTCCAGTGGGAGCCCAGGTGCAGCTGGTGGTAAACGTCGAAGCCCTGTTGGTCAGGTAAAGTCCAGAGCCCTGATGTCTGTGGTGCTGTAGATGCGCTGGGAATGGCCGGTGAGGAGCAGCAAGAGCTTGACAGGCTGGCATTTAAGGTGTGGCAGGAATCGTCCGACGTTCGTGATTTTTGGGGTTTTTTTTTCAGGGGGCACCCAGGTGCAGCTGGTGGTAAATGTCGAAGCCCGGTTCGTCAGGGAAAGCCCGGAGCCCCGATGTCTGTGGTGCTGTAGATGCGCTGCCAATGGCCGGTGAGGAGCAGCAAGAGCTTGACTTGCTGGCACTTTGGGTGTGGGAGCAGTCGTCGGACGTTCGTGATTTTTCAGGGTTTTATTTCAGTGGGCGTCCAGGTGCAGCTGGTGGTAAATGTCGAAGCCCTGTTGGTCAGGGAATGCCCGGAGCCCCGATGTCTGTGGTGCTGTAGATGCGCCTCCAATGGCCGGTGAGGAGCAGCAAGAGCTTGACAGGCTGGCATTTAAGGTGTGGCAGGAATCGTCCGACATTTGTGATTGTTGGGGTTTTTTTTTCAGGGGGCACCCAGGTGCAGCTGGTGGTAAATGTCGAAGCCCGGTTCGTCAGGGAAAGCCCGGAGCCGCGATGTTTGTGGTGCTGTAGATGCGCTGCCAATGGGCGGTGAGGAGCAGCAAGAGCTTGAGTTGCTGGCACTTTTGGCGTGGGAGCAATCGTCTGACGTTTTTGATTTTTCAGGGTTTTTTTGCAGTGGGTAACCAGGTGCAGCTGGTGGTAAATGTCGAAGCCCTGTTGGTCAGGGAAAGCCCGGAGCCGCGATGTCTGTGGTGCTGTAGATGCGTTGGGAATGGCCGGTGAGGAGCAGCAAGAGCTTGACTGACTGGGACTTTCGGTGTGGGAGCAATCGTCCGACGTTTGTGATATTTGGGGATTTTTTTTCCAGTGGGCGCCCAAGTTCAGCTGGTAGTAAACTTCTAAGCCCTGTTGGTCAGGGAAAGCCCGGAGCCCCGATGTCTGTGGTGCTGTAGATGCTCTGCCAATGGCCGGTGAGGAGCAGCTAGAGCTTGACAGGCTGGCACTTTCGGTGTTGGAGCAATCGTCCGACGTTCGTGATTTTTCGGGGTTTTTTTTCAGTGGGCGCCCAGGTGTAGCTGGTGGTAAACGTCGAAGTCCAGTTGGTCAGGGAAATCCCGGAGCCCCGATGTCTGTGGCGCTGTAGATGCGGTGGGAATGGGAGGTGAGTAGCAGGAAGAGCTTGAGTTGCTGGCACTTTCGGTGTGGGAGGAATCGTCCGACGTTCGTGATTTTTCGGGGTTTTATTTCAGTGGGCGCCCAGGTGCAGCTGGTGGTAAATGTCGAAGCCCTGTTGGTCAGGGAAAGCCCGGAGCCCCGATGTCTGTGGTGCTGTAGATGCACTGGGAATGGCTGGTGAGGAGCAGCAAGAGCTTGACAGGCTGGCACTTTCGGTGTGGGAGCAATCGTCCGACGTTCGTGATTTTTCGGGGTTCTTTTCAGTGCGAGCCCAGGTGCAGCTGGTAGTAAACGTCGAAGCCCTGTTCGTCAGGAAAAGCGCAGAACCCCGATGTCTGTGGTGCTGTAGATGCACTGCCAAAGTCCGGTGAGTAGCAGCAAGAGCTTGACTGGCTGGCACTTTCGGTGTGGGAGGAATCGTCCGACGTTCGTGATTTTTCGGGGTTTTATTTCAGTGGGCGCCCAGGTTCAGCTGGTGGTAAACGTTGAAGCCCTGTTGGTCAGGGAAAGCTCGGAGCCCCAATATCTGTGGTGCTGTACATGCGCTGCCAATGGCCGGTGAGGAGCAGCAAGAGCTTGACTGGCTGGCACTTTGGGTGTGGGAGCAATCGTCGGACGTTCGTGATTTTTCGGGGTTTTATTTCAGTGGGCGCCCAGGTGCAGCTGGTGGTAAATGTCGAAGCCCTGTTGGTCAGGGAATGCCCGGAGCCCCGATGTCTGTGGTGCTGTAGATGCGCCTCCAATGGCCGGTGAGGAGCAGCAAGAGCTTGACAGGCTGGCATTTAAGGTGTGGCAGGAATCGTCCGACATTTGTGATTGTTGGGGTTTTTTTTTCAGGGGGCACCCAGGTGCAGCTGGTGGTAAACGTCGAAGCCCAGTTGGTCAGGGAAAGCCCGGAGCCCCGATGTCTGTGGTGCTGTAGATGCGCTGCCAATGGCCGGTGAGGAGCAGCAAGAGCTTGAGTTGCTGGCACTTTTGGTGTGGGAGCAATCGTCTGACGTTTTTGATTTTTCAGGGTTTTTTTTCAGTGGGTAACCAGGTGCAGCTGGTGGTAAATGTCGAAGCCCTGTTGGTCAGGGAAAGCCCGAAGCCGCGATGTCTGTGGTGCTGTAGATGCGCTGGGAATGGCCAGTGAGGAGCAGCAAGAGCTTGACTGACTGGGACTTTCGGTGTGGGAGCAATCGTCCGACGTTTGTGATATTTGGGGATTTTTTTTCCAGTGGGCGCCCAAGTTCAGCTGGTAGTAAACTTCTAAGCCCTGTTGGTCAGGGAAAGCCCGGAGCCCCGATGTCTGTGGTGCTGTAGATGCGCTGGGAATGGCCGGTGAGGAGCAGCTAGAGCTTGACAGGCTGGCACTTTCGGTGTTGGAGCAATCGTCCGACGTTCGTGATTTTTCGGGGTTTTTTTTCAGTGGGCGCCCAGGTGCAGCTGGTGGTAAACGTCAAAGTCCAGTTGGTCAGGGAAAGCCCGGAGCCCCGATGTCTGTGGCGCTGTAGATGCGGTGGGAATGGGAGGTGAGTAGCAGCAAGAGCTTGAGTTGCTGGCACTTTCAGTGTGGGAGGAATCGTCCGACGTTCGTGATTTTTCGGGGTTTTATTTCAGTGGGCGCCCAGGTGCAGCTGGTGGTAAACGTCGAAGCCCTGTTGGTCAGGGAAAGCCCGGAGCCCCGATGTCTGTGGTGCTGTAGATGCACTGGGAATGGCTGGTGAGGAGCAGCAAGAGCTTGACAGGCTGGCACTTTCGGTGTGGGAGCAATCGTCCGACGTTCGTGATTTTTCGGGGTTCTTTTCAGTGGGAGCCCAGGTGCAGCTGGTGGTAAACGTCGAAGCCCTGTTCGTCAGGGAAAGCGCAGAACCCCGATGTCTGTGGTGCTGTAGATGCACTGCCAAAGTCCGGTGAGTAGCAGCAAGAGCTTGACTGGCTGGCACTTTGGGTGTGGGAGCAATCGTCGTCCGTTCGTGATTTTTCGGGGTTTTATTTCAGTGGGCGCCCAGGTTCAGCTGGTGGTAAACGTTGAAGCCCTGTTGGTCAGGGAAAGCTCGGAGCCCCAATATCTGTGGTGCTGTAGATGCGCTGCCAATGGCCGGTGAGGAGCAGCAAGAGCTTGACTGGCTGGCACTTTGGGTGTGGGAGCAATCGTCGGACGTTCGTGATTTTTCGGGGTTTTATTTCAGTGGGCGCCCAGGTGCAGCTGGTGGTAAATGTCGAAGCCCTGTTGGTCAGGGAATGCCCGGAGCCCCGATGTCTGTGGTGCTGTAGATGCGCCTCCAATGGCCGGTGAGGAGCAGCAAGAGCTTGACAGGCTGGCATTTAAGGTGTGGCAGGAATCGTCCGACATTTGTGATTGTTGGGGTTTTTTTTTCAGGGGGCACCCAGGTGCAGCTGGTGGTAAATGTCGAAGCCCTGTTGGTCAGGGAAAGCCCGGAGCTCCGATGTCTGTGGTGCTGTAGATGCGCTGCCAATGGCCGGTGAGGAGCAGCAAGAGCTTGAGTTGCTGGCACTTTTGGTGTGGGAGCAATCGTCTGACGTTTTTGATTTTTCAGGGTTTTTTTTCAGTGGGTAACCAGGTGCAGCTGTTGGTAAATGTCGAAGCCCTGTTGGTCAGGGAAAGCCCGGAGCCCCGATGTCTGTGGTGCTGTAGATGCGCTGGGAATGTCTGGTGAGGAGCAGCAAGAGCTTGACAGGCTGGCACTTTCGGTGTTGGAGCAATCGTCCGACGTTCGTGATTTTTCGGGGTTTTATTTCAGTGGGCGCCCAGGTGCAGCTGGTGGTAAACGTCGAAGTCCAGTTGGTCAGGGAAAGCCCGGAGCCCCGATGTCTGTGGCGCTGTAGATGCGGTGGGAATGGGAGGTGAGTAGCAGCAAGAGCTTGAGTTGGTGGCACTTTCAGTGTGGGAGGAATCGTCCGACGTTCGTGATTTTTCGGGGTTTTATTTCAGTGGGCGCCCAGGTGCAGCTGGTGGTAAATGTCGAAGCCCTGTTGGTCAGGGAAAGCCCGGATCCCCGATGTCTGTGGTGCTGTAGATGCGCTGGGAATGTCTGGTGAGGAGCAGCTAGAGCTTGACAGGCTGGCACTTTCGGTGTGGGAGCAATCGTCCGACGTTCGTGATTTTTCGGGGTTTTTTTTCAGTGGGCGCCCAGGTTCAGCTGGTGGTAAATGTCGAAGCCCTGTTGGTCAGGGAAAGCCCGGAGCCCCGATGTCTGTGGTGCTGTAGATGCGCTGGGAATGTCTGGTGAGGAGCAGCAAGAGCTTGACAGGCTGGCACTTTCGGTGTTGGAGCAATCGTCCGACGTTCGTGATTTTTCGGGGTTTTATTTCAGTGGGCGCCCAGGTGCAGCTGGTGGTAAACGTCGAAGCCCAGTTGGTCAGGGAAAGCCCGGAGCCCCGATGTCTGTGGCGCTGTAGATGCGGTGGGAATGGGAGGTGAGTAGCAGCAAGAGCTTGAGTTGCTGGCACTTTCAGTGTGGGAGGAATCGTCCGACGTTCGTGATTTTTCGGGGTTTTATTTCAGTGGGCGCCCAGGTGCAGCTGGTGGTAAACGTCGAAGCCCTGTTGGTCAGGGAAAGCCCGGAGCCCCGATGTCTGTGGTGCTGTAGATGCGCTGCCAATGGCCGGTGAGGAGCAGCAAGAGCTTGACAGGCTGGCACTTTCGGTGTGGGAGCAATCGTCCGACGTTTTTGATTTTTCAGGGTTTTTTTTCAGTGGGAGCCCAGGTGCAGCTGGTGGTAAACGTCGAAGCCCTGTTGGTCAGGGAAAGCCCGGAGCCCCGATGTCTGTGGTGCTGTAGATGCGCTGGGAATGGCTGGTGAGGAGCAGCTAGAGCTTGACAGGCTGGCATTTAAGGTGTGGCAGGAATCGTCCGACATTTGTGATTGTTGGGGTTTTTTTTTCAGGGGGCACCCAGGTGCAGCTGGTGGTAAATGTCGAAGCCCGGTTCGTCAGGGAAAGCCCGGAGCCCCGATGTCTGTGGTGCTGTAGGTGCGCTGCCAATGGCCGGTGAGGAGCAGCAAGAGCTTGAGTTGCTGGCACTTTTGGTGTGGGAGCAATCGTCCGACGTTTTTCATTTTTCAGGGTTTTATTTCAGTGGTAACCAGGTGCAGCTGGTGGTAAATGTCGAAGCCCTGTTGGTCAGGGAAAGCCCGGAGCCGCGATCTCTGTGGTGCTGTAGATGCGCTGGGAATGGCCAGTGAGGAGCAGCAAGAGCTTGACTGTTTGGCACTTTCGGTGTGGGAGCAATCGTGCGATGTTCGTGATTTTTCGTTTATTTTTTTCAGTGGGCGCCCAGGTGCAGCTGGTGTTAAACGTTGAAGCCCTGTTGGTCAGGGAAAGCGCAGAACCCCGATGTCTGTGGTGCTGTAGATGCACTGCCAAAGTCCGGTGAGTAGCAGCAAGAGCTTGAGTTGCTGGCACTTTCGGTGTGGGAGGAATCGTCCGACGTTCGTGATTTTTTGGGGTTTTATTTCAGTGGGCGCCCAGGTTCAGCTGGTGGTAAACGTTGAAGCCCTGTTGGTCAGGGAAAGCTCGGAGCCCCAATATCTGTGGTGCTGTAGATGCGCTGCCAATGGCCGGGGAGGAGCAGCAAGAGCTTAACTGGCTGGCACTTTGGGTGTGGGAGCAATCGTCGGACGTTCGTGATTTTTCGGGGTTTTATTTCAGTGGTCGCCCAGGTGCAGCTGGTGGTAAATGTCGAAGCCCTGTTGGTCAGGGAATGCCCGGAGCCCCGATGTCTGTGGTGCTGTAGATGCGCCTCCAATGGCCGGTGAGGAGCAGCAAGAGCTTGACAGGCTGGCATTTAAGGTGTGGCAGGAATCGTCCGACATTTGTGATTGTTGGCGTTTTTTTTTCAGGGGGCACCCAGGTGCAGCTGGTGGTAAATGTCGAAGCCCTGTTGGTCAGGGAAAGCCCGGAGCCGCGATGTCTGTGGTGCTGTAGATGCGCTGCCAATGGGCGGTGAGGAGCAGCAAGAGCTTGACTTGCTGGCACTTTTGGTGTGGGAGCAATCGTCCGACGTTCGTGATTTTTCGTTTATTTTTTTCAGTGCGCGCCCAGGTTCAACTGGTGGTAAACGTCGAAGCCCTGTTGGTCAGGGAAAGCCCGGAGCCCCGATGTCTGTGGTGCTGTAGATGCGCTGGGAATGTCTGGTGAGGAGCAGCTAGAGCTTGAGTTGCTGGCACTTTCGGTGTGGGAGCAATCGTCCGACGTTTGTGATATTTGGGGATTTTTTTTCCAGTGGGCGCCCAGGTTCAGCTGGTGGTAAACGTCGAAGCCCTGTTGGTCAGGGAAAGCCCGGAGCCCCGATGTCTGTGGTGCTGTAGATGCGCTGGGAATGGCCGGTGAGGAGCAGCAAGAGCTTGAGTTGCTGGCACTTTCGGTGTGGGAGCAATCGTGCGATTTTCGTGATTTTTCGTTTATTTTTTTCAGTGGGCGCCCAGGTGCAGCTGGTGGTAAACGTTGAAGCCCTGTTGTTCAGGGAAAGCGCAGAACCCCGATGTCTGTGGTGCTGTAGATGCGCTGCCAATGGCCGGTGAGGAGCAGCAAGAGCTTGAGTTGCTGGCACTTTTGGTGTGGGAGCAATCGTCTGACGTTTTTGATTTTTCAGGGTTTTTTTTCAGTGGGTAACCAGGTGCAGCTGGTGGTAAATGTCGAAGCCCTGTTGGTCAGGGAAAGCCCGGAGCCCCGATGTCTGTGGTGCTGTAGATGCGCTGGGAATGGCCGGTGAGGAGCAGCAAGAGCTTGACTGACTGGGACTTTCGGTGTGGGAGCAATCGTCCGACGTTTGTGATATTTGGGGATTTTTTTTCTAGTGGGCGCCCAAGTTCAGCTGGTAGTAAACTTCTAAGCCCTGTTGGTCAGGGAAAGCCCGGAGCCCCGATGTCTGTGGTGCTGTAGATGCGCTGGGAATGGCTGGTGAGGAGCAGCTAGAGCTTGACAGGCTGGCACTTTCGGTGTTGGAGCAATCGTCCGACGTTCGTGATTTTTCGGGGTTTTTTTTCAGTGGGAGCCCAGGTGCAGCTGGTGGTAAATGTCGAAGTCCAGTTGGTCAGGGAAAGCCCAGAGCCCCGATGTCTGTGGCGCTGTAGATGCGGTGGGAATGGGAGGTGAGTAGCAGCAAGAGCTTGAGTTGCTGGCACTTTCAGTGTGGGAGGAATCGTCCGACGTTCGTGATTTTTCGGGATTTTATTTCAGTGGGTGCCCAGGTGCAGCTGGTGGTAAATGTCGAAGCCCTGTTGGTCAGGGAAAGCCCGGAGCCCCGATGTCTGTGGTGCTGTAGATGCGCTGGGAGTGGCTGGTGAGGAGCAGCAAGAGCTTGACAGGCTGGCACTTTCGGTGTGGGAGCAATCGTCCGACGTTTTTGATTTTTCGGGGTTCTTTTCAGTGGGAGCCCAGGTGCAGCTGGTGGTAAACGTCGAAGCCCTGTTCGTCAGGAAAAGTCCAGAGCCCTGATGTCTGTGGTGCTGTAGATGCGCTGGGAATGGCCAGTGAGGAGCAGCAAGAGCTTGACTGGCTGGCACTTTCGGTGTGGGAGCAATCGTCTGACGTTTTTGATTTTTCAGGGTTTTTTTTCAGTGGGTAACCAGGTGCAGCTGGTGGTAAATGTCGAAGCCCTGTTGGTCAGGGAAAGCCCGAAGCCGCGATGTCTGTGGTGCTGTAGATGCGCTGGGAATGGCCAGTGAGGAGCAGCAAGAGCTTGACTGACTGGGACTTTCGGTGTGGGAGCAATCGTCCGACGTTTTTGATATTTGGGGATTTTTTTCCAGTGGGCGCCCAAGTTCAGCTGGTAGTAAACTTCTAAGCCCTGTTGGTCAGGGAAAGCCCGGAGCCCCGATGTCTGTGGTGCTGTAGATGCGCTGGGAATGTCTGGTGAGGAGCAGCTAGAGCTTGACAGGCTGGCACTTTCGGTGTGGGAGCAATCGTCCGACGTTCGTGATTTTTCGGGGTTTTTTTTCAGTGGGAGCCCAGGTTCAGCTGGTGGTAAACGTCGAAGCCCTGTTGGTCAGGGAAAGCCCGGAGCCCCGATGTCTGTGGTGCTGTAGATGCACTGCCAAAGTCCGGTGAGGAGCAGCAAGAGCTTGAGTTGCTGGCACTTTGGGTGTGGGTGCAATCGTCGGACGTTCGTGATTTTTCGGGGTTTTATTTCAGTGGGCGCCCAGGTTCAGCTGGTGGTAAACTTCTAAGCCCTGTTGGTCAGGGAAAGCCCGGAGCCCCGATGTCTGTGGTGCTGTAGATGCGCTGGGAATGGCCGGTGTTCAGCAGCTAGAGCTTGACTGTCTGGCACTTTTGGTGTGGGAGAAATCGTCCGACGTTCGTGATTTTTGGTGTTTTTTTTTCAGGGGGCACCCAGGTGCAGCTGGTGGTAAATGTCGAAGCCCTGTTGGTCAGGGAAAGCCCGGAGCCCCAATGTCCGTGGTGCTGTAGATGCGCTGGGAATGGCTGGTGAGGAGCAGCAAGAGCTTGACAGGCTGGCACTTTCGGTGTGGGAGCAATCGTCCGACGTTCGTGATTTTTCGGGGTTCTTTTCAGTGGGAGCTCAGCTGCAGCGAGTGGTAAACGTCGAAGCCCTGTTGGTCAGGGAAAGCCCGGAGCCCCGATGTCTGTGGTGCTGTAGATGCGCTGGGAATGGCCGGTGAGGAGCAGCAAGAGCTTGACAGGCTGGCACTTTCAGTGTGGGATCAATCGTCCGACGTTTTTGATTTTTCAGGGTTATTTTTCAGTGGGCGCCCAGGTGCAGCTGGTGGTAAACGTCGAAGCCCTGTTCGTCAGGGAAAGCCCGGAGCCCCGATGTCTGTGGTGCTGTAGATGCGCTGGGAATGGCCGGTGAGTAGCAGCAAGAGCTTGACAGGCTGGCATTTAAGGTGTGGCAGGAATCGTCCGCCATTTGTGATTTTTGGGGTTTTTTTTTTCAGGGGGCACCCAGGTGCAGCTGGTGGTAAATGTCGAAGCCCGGTTCGTCAGGGAAAGCCCGGAGCCCCGATGTCTGTGGTGCTGTAGATGCGCTGCCAATGGCCGGTGAGGAGCAGCAAGAGCTTGACTTGCTGGCACTTTCGGTGTGGGAGCAATCGTCCGATGTTCGTGATTTTTCGTTTATTTTTTTCAGTGGGCGCCCAGGTTCAACTGGTGGTAAACGTCGAAGCCCTGTTGGTCAGGGAAAGCCCGGAGCCCCGATGTCTGTGGTGCTGTAGATGCGCTGGGAATGGCTGGTGAGGAGCAGCAAGAGCTTGACTGGCTGGCACTTTCGGTGTTGGAGCAATCGTCCGACGTTCGTGATTTTTCGGGGTTTTTTTTCAGTGGGCGCCCAGGTTCAGCTGGTGGTAAACGTCGAAGCCCTGTTGGTCAGGGAAAGCATGGAGCCCCGATGTCTGTGGTGCTGTAGATGCGCTGCCAAAGTCCGGTGAGGAGCAGCAAGAGCTTGAGTTGCTGGCACTTTCGGTGTGGGAGCAATCGTCCGACGTTCGTGATTTTTCGGGGTTTTATTTCAGTGGGCGCCCAGGTGCAGCCGGTCGTAAATTTCGAAGCCCTGTTCGTCAGGGAAAGCCCGGAGCCCCGATGTCTGTGGTGCTGTAGATGCGCTGCCAATAGCCGGTGAGGAGCAGCAAGAGGCTGACATGCTGGGACTTTCGATGTCGGTGCAATCGTCCGACGTTCGTGATTTTTCGGGGTTCTTTTTAGTGGGAGCCCAGCTGCAGCGAGTGGTAAACATCGAAGCCCTGTTGGTCAGGGAAAGCCCGGAGCCCCGATGTCTGTGGTGCTGTAGATGCGCTGCCAATGGCCGGTGAGGAGCAGCAAGAGCTTGACAGGCTGGCACGTTTGGTGTAGGAGCAATCGTCCGACGTTTTTGATTTTTCAGGGTTTTTTTTCAGTGGGTAACCAGGTGCAGCTGGTGGTAAATGTCGAAGCCCTGTTGGTCAGGGAAAGCCCGGAGCCCCGATGTCTGTGGTGCTGTAGATGCGCTGGGAATGGCCGGTGAGGAGCAGCAAGAGCTTGACTGTCTGGCACTTTCGGTGTGGGAGCAATCGTGCGATGTTCGTGATTTTTCGTTTATTTTTTTCAGTGGGCGCCCAGGTGCAGCTGGTGGTAAACGTTGAAGCCCTGTTGTTCAGGGAAAGCGCAGAACCCCGATGTCTGTGGTGCTGTAGATGCACTGCCAAAGTCCGGTGAGTAGCAGCAAGAGCTTGAGTTGCTGGCACTTTCGGTGTGGGAGGAATCGTCCGACGTTCGTGATTTTTCGGGGTTTTACTTTCAGTGGGCTCACAGGTGCAGCTGGTGGTAAATGTCGAAGCCCTGTTGGTCAGGGAAAGCCCAGAGCCCCGATGTCTGTGGTGCTGTAGATGCGCTGGGAATGGGCGGTGAGGAGCAGCAAGAGCTTGAGTTGCTGGCACTTTCAGTGTGGGAGCAATCGTCGGACGTTTGTGATTTTTGGGGATTTTTATTCACTGGGCGCCCAGGTTCAGCTGGTGGTAAACGTCGAAGCCCTGTTGGTCAGGGAAAGCCCGGAGCCCCGATGTCTGTGGTGCTGTAGATGCGCTGCCAATGGCTGGTGAGGAGCAGCAAGAGCTTGACTGGCTGGCACTTTCGGTGTGGGAGCAATCGTCCGACGTTTTTGATTTTTCAGGGTTTTTTTTCAGTGGCCAACTAGGTGCAGCTGGTGGTAAATGTCGAAGCCCTGTTGGTCAGGGAAAGCCCAGAGCCGCGATGTCTGTGGTGCTGTAGATGCGCTGCCAATGGCTGGTGAGGAGCAGCAAGAGCTTGACAGGCTGGCACTTTCAGTGTGGGAGCAATAGTCCGATGTTCATGATTTTTCGGGGTTTTTTTCAGTGGGCGCCCAGGTGCAGCTGGTGGTAAATGTCGAAGCCCTGTTGGTCAGGGAAAGCCCGGAGCCCCGATGTCTGTGGTGCTGTAGATGCACTGCCAAAGCCCGGTGAGGAGCAGCAAGAGCTTGAGTTGCTGGCACTTTCGGTGTGGGAGCAATCGTCCGACCTTCGTGATTTTTGGGGGTTTTATTTCAGTGGGCGCCCAGGTTCAGCTGGTGGTAAACGTCGAAGCCCGGTTGGTCAGGGAAAGCCCGGAGCCCCGATGTCTGTGGTGCTGTAGATGCGGTGGGAATGGGAGGTGAGTAGCAGCAAGAGCTTGAGTTGCTGGCACTTTCGGTGTGGGAGCAATCGTCCGACGTTTTTGATTTTTCAGGGTTTTTTTTCAGTGAGTAACCAGGTGCAGCTGGTGGTAAATGTCGAAGCCCTGTTGGTCAGGGAAAGCCCGGAGCCCCGATGTCTGTGGTGCTGTAGATGCGCTGGGAATGGCCGGTGAGGAGCAGCAAGAGCTTGACAGGCTGGCACTTTCGGTGTGGGAGCAATCGTCCGACATTTGTGATTTTTGGGTTTTTTTTTTCAGGGGGCACCCAGGTGCAGCTGGTGGTAAATGTCGAAGCCCGGTTCGTCAGGGAAAGCCCGGAGCCCCGATGTCTGTGGTGCTGTAGATGCGCTGGGAATGGGCGGTGAGGAGCAGCAAGAGCTTGACTTGCTGGCACTTTGGGTGTGGGAGCAATCGTCGGACGTTCGTGATTTTTCGGGGTTTTTTTTCAGTGGGCGCCCAGGTGCAGCTGGTGGTAAACGTCGAAGCCCTGTTGGTCAGGGAAAGCCCGGAGCCCCGATGTCTGTGGTGCTGTAGATGCGCTGGGAATGGCTGGTGAGGAGCAGCTAGAGCTTGACAGGCTGGCACTTTCGGTGTTGGAGCAATCGTAGGACGTTTGTGATTTTTCGGGGTTCTTTTCAGTGGGCGCCCAGGTTCAGCTGGTGGTAAACGTCGAAGCCCTGTTGGTCAGGGAAAGCCCGGAGCCCCGATGTCTGTGGTGCTGTAGATGCGATGGGAATGGCCGGTGAGGAGCAGCAAGAGCTTGACAGGCTGGCACTTTCGGTGTGGGAACAATCGTCCGACGTTTTTGATTTTTCAGGGTTTTTTTTCAGTGGGTAACCAGGTGAAGCTGGTGGTAAACGTCGAAGCCCTGTTGGTCAGGGAAAGTCCAGAGCCCTAATGTTTGTGGTGCTGTAGATGCGCTGGGAATGGCCGGTGAGTAGCAGCAAGAGCTTGACAGGCTGGCATTTAAGGTGTGGCAGGAATCGTCCGACATTTGTGATTTTTCAGGGTTTTTTTTCAGAGGGTAACCAGGTGCAGCTGGTGGTAAATGTCGAAGCCCTGTTGGTCAGGGAAAGCCCGGAGCCGCGATCTCTGTGGTGCTGTAGATGCGCTGGGAATGGCCAGTGAGGAGCAGCAAGAGCTTGACAGGCTGGCACTTTCGGTGTGGGAGCAATCGTGCGATGTTCGTGATTTTTCGTTTATTTTTTTCAGTGGGCGCCCAGGTGCAGCTGGTGGTAAACGTTGAAGCCCTGTTGGTCAGGGAAAGCGCAGAACCCCGATGTCTGTGGTGCTGTAGATGCACTGCCAAAGTCCGGTGAGTAGCAGCAAGAGCTTGAGTTGCTGGCACTTTCGGTGTGGGAGGAATCGTCCGACGTTCGTGATTTTTTGGGGTTTTATTTCAGTGGGCGCCCAGGTTCAGCTGGTGGTAAACGTTGAAGCCCTGTTGGTCAGGGAAAGCTCGGAGCCCCAATATCTGTGGTGCTGTACATGCGCTGCCAATGGCCGGGGAGGAGCAGCAAGAGCTTGACTGGCTGGCACTTTGGGTGTGGGAGCAATCGTCGGACGTTCGTGATTTTTCGGGGTTTTATTTCAGTGGGCGCCCAGGTGCAGCTGGTGGTAAATGTCGAAGCCCTGTTGGTCAGGGAATGCCCGGAGCCCCGATGTCTGTGGTGCTGTAGATGCGCCTCCAATGGCCGGTGAGGAGCAGCAAGAGCTTGACAGGCTGGCATTTAAGGTGTGGCAGGAATCGTCCGACATTTGTGATTGTTGGGGTTTTTTTTTCAGGGGGCACCCAGGTGCAGCTGGTGGTAAATGTCGAAGCCCTGTTGGTCAGGGAAAGTCCGGAGCCGCGATGTCTGTGGTGCTGTAGATGCGCTGCCAATGGCCGGTGAGGAGCAGCAAGAGCTTGAGTTGCTGGCACTTTTGGTGTGGGATCAATCGTCTGACGTTTTTGATTTTTCAGGGTTTTTTTTCAGTGGGTAACCAGGTGCAGCTGGTGGTAAATGTCGAAGCCCTGTTGGTCAGGGAAAGCCCGGAGCCGCGATGTCTGTGGTGCTGTAGATGCGCTGGGAATGGCCGGTGAGGAGCAGCTAGAGCTTGAGTTGCTGGCACTTTCAGTGTGGGAGGAATCGTCCGACGTTCGTGATTTTTCGGGGTTTTATTTCAGTGGGCGCCCAGGTGCAGCTGGTGGTAAATGTCGAAGCCCTGTTGGTCAGGGAAAGCCCGGAGCCCCGATGTCTGTGGTGCTGTAGATGCGCTGCCAATGGCCGGTGAGGAGCAGCAAGTGCTTGACTTGCTGGCACTTTCGGTGTGGGAGCAATCGTCCGATGTTCGTGATTTTTCGTTTATTTTTTTCAGTGGACGCCCAGGTTCAACTGGTGGTAAACGTCGAAGCCCTGTTGGTCAGGGAAAGGCCGGAGCCCCGATGTCTGTGGTGCTGTAGATGCGCTGGGAATGGCTGGTGAGGAGCAGCAAGAGCTTGAGTTGCTGGCACTTTCGGTGTTGGAGCAATCGTCCGACGTTCGTGATTTTTCAGGGTTTTTTTTCAGTGGGCGCCCAGGTTCAGCTGGTGGTAAACGTCGAAGCCCTGTTGGTCAGGGAAAGCCCGGATCCCCGATGTCTGTGGTGCTGTAGATGCACTGCCAAAGTCCGGTGAGGAGCAGCAAGAGCTTGAGTTGCTGGCACTTTCGGTGTGGGAGCAATCGTCCGACGTTCGTGATTTTTCGGGGTTTTATTTCAGTGGGCGCCCAGGTGCAGCTGGTGGTAAACGTCGAAGCCCTGTTGGTCAGGGAAAGCCCGGAGCCCCGATGTCTGTGGTGCTGTAGATGCGCTGGGAATGGGAGGTGAGTAGCAGCAAGAGCTTGAGTTGCTGGCACTTTCAGTATGGGAGCAATCGTCCGACGTTCGTGATTTTTCGGGGTTTTATTTCAGTGGGCGCCCAGGTGCAGCTGGTGGTAAATGTCGAAGCCCTGTTGGTCAGGGAAAGCCCGGAGCCCCGATGTCTGTGGTGCTGTAGATGCGCTGCCAATGGGCGGTGAGGAACAGCAAGAGCTTGACTGGCTGGCACTTTCGCTGTGGGAGCAATCGTCCGACGTTTGTGATATTTGGGGATTTTTTTTCCAGTGGGCGCCCAGGTTCAGCTCGTAGTAAACTTCTAAGCACTGTTGGTCAGGGAAAGCCCGGAGCCCCGATGTCTGTGGTGCTGTAGATGCGCTGGGAATGGCTGGTGAGGAGCAGCTAGAGCTTGACAGGCTGGCACTTTCGGTGTGGGAGGAATCGTAGGACGTTTGTGATTTTTGGGGATTTTTATTCACTGGGCGGCCAGGTTCAGCTGGTGGTAAACGTCGAAGCCCTGTTGGTCAGTGAAAGCCCAGAGCCCCGATGTCTGTGGTGCTGTAGATGCACTGGGAATGGCCGGTGAGGAGCAGCAAGAGCTTGACAGGCTGGCATTTAAGGTGTGGCAGGAATCGTCCGACATTCGTGATTTTTGGGGTTTTTTTTTCAGGGGGCACCCAGGTGCAGCTGGTGGTAAATGTCGAAGGCCTGTTGGTCAGGGAAAGCCCGGAGCCCCGATGTCTGTGGTGCTGTAGATGCGCTGGGAATGGCTGGTGAGGAGCAGCTAGAGCTTGACAGGCTGGCACTTTCGGTGTGGGAGCAATCGTCCGATGTTCGTGATTTTTCGTTTATTTTTTTCAGTGGGCGCCCAGGTGCAGCTGGTGGTAAACGTCGAAGCCCTGTTGGTCAGGGAAAGCGCAGAACCCCAATGTCTGTGGTGCTGTAGATGCACTGCCGAAGTCTGGTGAGTAGCAGCAAGAGCTTGAGTTGCTGGCACTTTCGTTGTGGGAGCAATCGTCCGATGTTCGTGATTTTTCGGGGTTTTATTTCAGTGGGCGCCCAGGTGCAGCTGGTGGTAAATGTCGAAGCCCTGTTGGTCAGGTAAAGCCCGGAGCCCCGATGTCTGTGGTGCTGTAGATGAGCTGCCAGTGGCCGGTGAGGAACTGCAAGAGCTTGAGTTGCTGGCACTTTCGGTGTGGGAGCAATCGTCCGACGTTCGTGATTTTTCAGGGTTTTTTTTGAGTGCGTAACCAGGTGCAGCTGGTGGTAAATGTCGAAGCCCTGTTGGTCAGGGAAAGCCCGGAGCCCCGATGTCTGTGGTGCTGTAGATGCGCTGTTAATGGCCGGTGAGGAGCAGCAAGAGCTTGAGTTGCTGGCACTTTCGGTGTGGGAGCAATCGTCCGACGTTTTTGATTTTTCAGGGTTTTTTTTCAGTCGGTAACCAGGTGCAGCTGGTGGTAAATGTCGAAGCCGTGTTGGTCAGGGAAAGCCCGGAGCCCCGATGTCTGTGGTGCTGTAGATGCGCTGGGAATGGCCGGTGAGGAGCAGCAAGAGCTTGACTGACTGGGACTTTCGGTGTGGGAGCAATCGTCCGACGTTTGTGATATTTGGGGATTTTTTTTCCAGTGGGCGCCCAAGTTCAGCTGGTAGTAAACTTCTAAGCCCTGTTGGTCAGGAAAAGCCCGGAGCCCCGATGTCTGTGGTGCTGTAGATGCGCTGGGAATGGCTGGTGAGGAGCAGCTAGAGCTTGACTGGCTGGCACTTTCGGTGTTGGAGCAATCGTCCGACGTTCGTGATTTTTCGGGGTTTTTTTTCAGTGGGCGCCCAGGTGCAGCTGGTGGTAAACGTCGAAGCCCAGTTGGTCAGGGAAAGCCCGGAGCCCCGATGTCTGTGGCGCTGTAGATGCGGTGGGAATGGGAGGTGAGTAGCAGCAAGAGCTTGAGTTGCTGGCACTTTCAGTGTGGGAGGAATCGTCCGACGTTCGTGATTTTTCGGGGTTTTATTTCAGTGGGCGCCCAGGTGCAGCTGGTGGTAAATGTCAAAGCCCTGTTGGTCAGGGAAAGCCCGGAGCCCCGATGTCTGTGGTGCTGTAGATGCGCTGGGAATGGCTGGTGAGGAGCAGCAAGAGCTTGACAGGCTGGCACTTTCGGTGTGGGAGCAATCGTCCGACGTTTTTGATTTTTCAGGGTTTTTTTTCAGTGGGAGCCCAGGTGCAGCTTGTGGTAAACGTCGAAGCCCTGTTCGTCAGGGAAAGTCCAGAGCCCTGATGTCTGTGGTGCTGTAGATGCGCTGGGAATGGCCGGTGAGTAGCAGCAAGAGCTTGACAGGCTGGCATTTAAGGTGTGGCAGGCATCGTCCGACATTTGTGATTGTTGGGGTTTTTTTTTCAGGGGGCACCCAGGTGCAGCTGCTGGTAAATGTCGAAGCCCTGTTGGTCAGGGAAAGCCCGGAGCCCCGATGTCTGTGGTGCTGTAGATGCGCTGCCAATGGCCGGTGAGGAGCAGCAAGAGCTTGACTGGCTGGCACTTTTGGTGTGGGAGCAATCGTCTGACGTTTTTGATTTTTCAGGGTTTTTTTTCAGTGGGTAACCAGGTGCAGCTGGTGGTAAACTTCTAAGCCCTGTTGGTCATGGAAAGCCCGGAGCCCCGATGTCTGTGGTGCTGTAGATGCGCTGGCAATGGCCGGGGAGGAGCAGCAAGAGCTTGACTGTCTGGCACTTTTGGTGTGGGAGCAATCGTCCGACGTTCGTGATTTTTCGGGGTTCTTTTTAGTGGGAGCCCAGGTTCAGCGAGTGGTAAACGTCGAAGCCCTGTTGGTCAGGGAAAGCCCGGAGCCCCGATGTCTGTGGTGTTGTAGATGCACTGCCACTGTCCGGTGAGGAGCAGCAAGAGCTTGACTGGCTGGCACTTTTGGTGTGGGAGCAATCGTCCGACGTTCCTCATTTTTCAGGGTTTTTTTTCAGTGGGCGCCCAGGTGCAGCTGGTGGTAAACGTCGAAGCCCTGTTCGTCAGGGAAAGCGCAGAACCCCAATATCTGTGGTGATGTAGATGCACTGCCAAAGTCTGGTGAGTAGCAGCAAGAGCTTGAGTTGCTGGCACTTTCGTTGTGGGAGCAATCGTCCGACGTTCGTGATTTTTCGGGGTTCTTTTCAGTGGGCGCCCAGGTGCATCTGGTGGTAAACGTCGAAGCCCTGTTGGTCAGGGAAAGCCCGGAGCCCCGATGTCTGTGGTGCTGTAGATGCGCTGCCAATGGCCGGTCAGGAGCAGCAAGAGCTTGACTGGCTGGCACTTTCAGTGTGGGAGCAATAGTCCGACGTTTGTGATTTTTCGTTTATTTTTTTCAGTGGGCGCCCAGGTGCAGCTGGTGGTAAATGTCGAAGCCCTCTTGGTCAGGGAAAGCGTAGAACCCCGATGTCTGTGGTGCTGTAGATGTGCTGCCAAAGTCCGGTGAGGAGCAGCAAGAGCTTGACTGGCTGGCACTTTGGGTGTGGGAGCAATCGTCGGACGTTCGTGATTTTTCGGCGTTTTATTTCAGTGGGCGCCCAGGTGCAGCTGGTGGTAAACTTCTAAGCCCTGTTGGTCAGGGAAAGCCCGGAGCCCCGATGTCTGTGGTGCTGTAGATGCGCTGGGAATGGCCGGTGAGGAGCAGAAAGAGCTTGACAGGCTGGCATTTAAGGTGTGGCAGGAATTGTCCGACGTTCGTGATTTTTGGGGTTTTTTTTTTCAGGGGGAACCCACGTGCAGCTGGTGGTAAATGTCGAAGCCCAGTTCGTTAGGGAAAGCCTGGAGCCCCGATGTCTGTGGTGCTGTAGATGCACTGCCACTGTCCGGTGAGGAGCAGCAAGAGCTTGAGTTGCTGGCACTTTCGGTGTGGGAGGAATCGTCCGACGTTCGTGATTTTTCGGGGTTTTATTTCAGTAGGCGCCCAGGTGCAGCTGGTGGTAAACGTTGAAGCCCTGTTGGTCAGGGAAAGCTCGGAGCCCCGATATCTGTGGTGCTGTAGATGCGCTGCCAATGGCCGGTGAGGAGCAGCAAGAGCTTGACAGGCTGGCACTTTGGGTGTGGGAGCAATCGTCGGACGTTTGTGATTTTTGGGGATTTTTATTCACTGGTCGCCCAGGTTGAGCTGGTGGTAAACGTCGAAGCCCTGTTCGTCAGGGAAAGCCCGGAGCCCCGATGTCTGTGGTGCTGTAGATGCGCTGGGAATGGCCGGTGAGGAGCAGCAGGAGCTTGAGTTGCTGGCACTTTCGGTATGGGAGCAATCGTCCGACGTTCGTGATTCTTTGGGGTTTTACTTTCAGTGGGCGCCCAGGTTCAGCTGGTGGTAAACTTCTAAGCCCTGTTGGTCAGGGAAAGCCCGGAGCCCCGATGTCTGTGGTGCTGTAGATGCGCCTCCAATGGCTGGTGGGGAGCAGCAAGAGCTTGACTGGCTAACACTTTCAGTGTGGGATCAATCGTCCGACGTTTTTGATTTTTCAGGGTTTTTTTTCAGTGGCCAACTAGGTGCAGCTGGTGGTAAATGTCGAAGGCCTGTTGGTCAGGGAAAGCCCAGAGCCGCGATGTCTGTGGTGCTGTAGATGCGCTGCCAATGGCCGGTGAGGAGCAGCAAGAGCTTGACTGGCTGGCACTTTCAGTGTGGGAGCAATAGTCCGACGTTAGTGATTTTTCGGGGTTTTTTACTTTCAGTGGGCGCCCAGGTGCAGCTGGTGGTAAACGTCGAAGCCCTGTTGGTCAGGGAACGCCCGGAGCCCCGATGTCTGTGGTGCTGTAGATGCACTGCCAAAGTCCGGTGAGTAGCAGCAAGAGCTTGAGTTGCTGGCACTTTCGGTGTGGGAGGAATCGTCCGACGTTCGTGATTTTTCAGGGTTTTATTTCAGTGGGCGCCCAGGTGCAGCTGGTGGTAAACATCGAAGCCCTGTTGGTCAGGGAAAGCCCGGAGCCCCGATGTCTGTGGTGCTGTAGATGCACTGCCAAAGTCCGGTGAGGAGCAGCAAGAGCTTGACTGGCTGGCACTTTCGGTGTGGGAGCAATCGTGCGATGTTCGTGATTTTTCGTTTATTTTTTTCAGTGGGCGCCCAGGTGCAGCTGGTGGTAAACGTCGAAGCCCTGTTGTTCAGGGAAAGCGCAGAACCCCGATGTCTGTGGTGCTGTAGATGCACTGCCAAAGTCCGGTGAGTAGCAGCAAGAGCTTGAGTTGCTGGCACTTTCGGTGTGGGAGGAATCGTCCGACGTTCGTGATTTTTCGGGGTTTTATTTCAGTGGGCGCCCAGGTGCAGCTGGTGGTAAACGTTGAAGCCCTGTTGGTCAGGGAAAGCTCGGAGCCCCGATATCTGTGGTGCTGTAGATGCGCTGCCAATGGCCGGTGAGGAGCAGCAAGAGCTTGACTGGCTGGCACTTTGGGTGTGGGAGCAATCTTCGGACTTTCGTGATTTTTCGGGGTTTTATTTCAGTGGGCGCCCAGGTTCAGCTGGTGGTAAACTTCTAAGCCCTGTTGGTCAGGGAAAGCCCGGAGCCCCGATGTCTGTGGTGCTGTAGATGCGCTGGGAATGGCCGGTGTTTAGCAGCTAGAGCTTGACTGTCTGGCACTTTTGGTGTGGGAGCAATCGTCCGACGTTCGTGATTTTTCGGGGTTCTTTTCAGTGGGAGCCCAGGTTCAGCGAGTGGTAAACGTCGAAGCCCTGTTGGTCAGGGAAAGCCCGGAGCCCCGATGTCTGTGGTGCTGTAGATGCACTGCCACTGTCCGGTGAGGAGCAGCAAGAGCTTGACTGGCTGGCACTTTTGGTGTGGGAGCAATCGTCCGACGTTCGTCATTTTTCAGGGTTTTATTTCAGTGGGCGCCCAGGTGCAGCTGGTGGTAAATGTCGAAGCCCTGTTGGTCAGGGAAAGCCCGGAGCCCCGATGTCTGTGGTGCTGTAGATGCGCTGCCAATGGCCGGTGAGGAGCAGCAAGAGCTTGACTGGCTGGCACTTTCGGTGTGGGATCAATCGTCCGACGTTCGTGATTTTTCGGGGTTTTACTTTCAGTGGGCGCACAGGTGCAGCTGGTGGTAAATGTCAAAGCCCTGTTCGTCAGGGGAAGCCCAGAGCCCCGATGTCTGTGGTGCTGTAGATGCGCTGGGAATGGGCGGTGAGTAGCAGCAAGAGCTTGACTGGCTGGCACTTTCGGTGTGGGATCAATCGTCCGACGTTCGTGATTTTTCGGGGTTTTTTTTTCAGTGGGCGCCCAGGTGCAGCTGGTGGTAAACGTCGAAGCCCTGTTGGTCAGGGAAAGCCCGGAGCCCCGATGTCTGTGGTGCTGTAGATGCGCTGCCAATGGCCGGTGAGGAGCAGCAAGAGCTTGACTGGCTGGCACTTTTGGTGTGGGATCAATCGTCCGACGTTTTTGATTTTTCAGGGTTTTTTTTCAGTCGGTAACCAGGTGCAGCTGGTGGTAAATGTCGAAGCCCTGTTGGTCAGGGAAAGCCCGGAGCCGCGATGTCTGTGGTGCTGTAGATGCGCTGGGAATGGCCGGTGAGGAGTAGCAAGAGCTTGACTGGCTGGCACTTTCGCTGTGGGAGCAATCGTGCGATGTTCGTGATTTTTCGTTTATTTTTTTCAGTGAGCGCCCAGGTTCAGCTGGTGGTAAACGTCGAAGCCCTGTTGGTCAGGGAAAGCCCGGAGCCCCGATGTCTGTGGTGCTGTAGATGCACTGCCAAATTCCGGTGAGGAGCAGCAAGAGCTTGACTGGCTGGCACTTTCGGTGTGGGAGCAATCGTCCGATGTTCGTGATTTTTCGTTTATTTTTTTCAGTGGGCGCCCAGGTGCAGCTGGTGGTAAATGTAGAAGCCCTGTTGGTCAGGGAAAGCCCGGAGCCCCGATGTCTGTGGTGCTGTAGATGCGCTGGGAATGGCCGGTGAGGAGCAGCAAGAGCTTGACTGTCTGGCACTTTCGGTGTGGGATCAATCGTCCGATGTTCGTGATTTTTCGTTTATTTTTTTCAGTGGGCGCCCAGGTGCAGCTGATGGTAAATGTCGAAGCCCTGTTGGTCAGGGAAAGCGTAGAACCCCGATGTCTGTGGTGCTGTAGATGCACTGCCAAAGTCCGGTGAGTAGCAGCAAGAGCTGGAGTTGCTGGCACTTTCGGTGTGGGAGGAATCGTCCGACGTTCGTGATTTTTCAGGGTTTTATTTTAGTGGGCGCCCAGGTGCAGCTGGTCGTAAACATCGAAGCCCTGTTGGTCAGGGAAAGCTCGGAGCCCCGATGTCTGTGGTGCTGTAGATGCACTGCCAAAGTCCGGTGAGGAGCAGCAAGAGCTTGACTGGCTGGCACTTTTGGTGTGGGAGCAATCGTCCGACGTTCGTCATTTTTCAGGGTTTTATTTCAGTGGGCGCCCAGGTGCAGCTGGTGGTAAATGTCGAAGCCCTGTTGGTCAGGGAAAGCCCGGAGCCCCGATGTCTGTGGTGCTGTAGATGCGCTGGGAATGGGTGGTGAGGAGCAGCAAGAGCTTGTGTTGCTGGCACTTTCGGTGTGGGAGCAATCGTCCGACGTTCATGATTTTTCGGGGTTTTTTTTTCAGTGGGCGCCCAGGTGCAGCTGGTGGTAAACGTCGAAGCCCTGTTGGTCAGGGAAAGCCCGGAGCCCCGATGTCTGTGGTGCTGTAGATGCGCTGCCAATGGCCGGTGAGGAGCAGCAAGAGCTTGACTGGCTGGCACTTTCGGTGTGGGAGCAATCGTCCGATGTTCGTGATTTTTCGTTTATTTTTTTCAGTGGGCGCCCAGGTGCAGCTGGTGGTAAACGTCGAAGCCCTGTTGGTCAGGGAAAGCGCAGAACCCCGATGTCTGTGGTGCTGTAGATGCACTGCTAAAGTCCGGTGAGTAGCAGCAAGAGCTTGAGTTGCTGGCACTTTTGATGTGGGAGGAATCGTCCGACGTTCGTGATTTTTCGGGGTTTTATTTCAGTGGGCGCCCAGGTTCAGCTGGTGGTAAACGTCGAAGCCCTGTTCATCAGGGAAAGCCCGGAGCCCCGATGTCTGTGGTGCTGTAGGTGCGCTGCTAATGGCCGGCGACGAGCAGCAAGAGCTTGACTGTCTGGCACTTTCGGTGTGGGAGCAATCGTCGGACGTTTGTGATTTTTGGGGATTTTTATTCACTGGGTGCCCAGGTTCAGCTGGTGGTAAACGTCGAAGCCCTGTTGGTCAGGGAAAGCCCGGAGCCCCGATGTCTGTGGTGCTGTAGATGCGCTGGGAATGGCCGGTGAGGAGCAGCAAGAGCTTGACAGGCTGGCATTTAAGGTGTGGCAGGAATCGTCCGACATTTGTGTTTTTTGGGGTTTTTTTCTTCAGGGGGAACCCACGTGCAGCTGGTGGTAAATGTCGAAGCCCGGTTCGTTAGGGAAAGCCCGGAGCCCCGATGTCTGTGGTGCTGTAGATGCGCCTCCAATGCCTGGTGAGGAGCAGCAAGAGCTTGACTGGCTGGCACTTTCGGTGTGGGAGCAATCGTGCGATGTTCGTGATTTTTCGTTTATTTTTTTCAGTGGGCGCCCAGGTGCAGCTGGTGGTAAACGTCGAAGCCCTGTTGTTCAGGGAAAGCGCAGAACCCCGATGTCTGTGGTGCTGTAGATGCACTGCCAAAGTCCGGTGAGTAGCAGCAAGAGCTTGAGTTGCTGGCACTTTCGGTGTGGGAGGAATCGTCCGACGTTCGTGATTTTTCGGGGTTTTATTTCAGTGGGCGCCCAGGTGCAGCTGGTGGTAAACGTTGAAGCCCTGTTGGTCAGGGAAAGCCCGGAGCCCCGATGTCTGTGGTGCTGTAGATGCGCTGGGAATGGCCGGTGTTTAGCAGCTAGAGCTTGACTGTCTGGCACTTTTGGTGTGGGAGCAATCGTCCGACGTTCGTGATTTTTCGGGGTTCTTTTCAGTGGGAGCCCAGGTTCAGCGAGTGGTAAACGTCGAAGCCCTGTTGGTCAGGGAAAGCCCGGAGCCCCGATGTCTGTGGTGCTGTAGATGCACTGCCACTGTCCGGTGAGGAGCAGCAAGAGCTTGACTGGCTGGCACTTTTGGTGTGGGAGCAATCGTCCGACGTTCGTCATTTTTCAGGGTTTTATTTCAGTGGGCGCCCAGGTGCAGCTGGTGGTAAATGTCGAAGCCCTGTTGGTCAGGGAAAGCCCGGAGCCCCGATGTCTGTGGTGCTGTAGATGCGCTGCCAATGGCCGGTGAGGAGCAGCAAGAGCTTGACTGGCTGGCACTTTCGGTGTGGGATCAATCGTCCGACGTTCGTGATTTTTCGGGGTTTTACTTTCAGTGGGCGCACAGGTGCAGCTGGTGGTAAATGTCAAAGCCCTGTTCGTCAGGGCAAGCCCAGAGCCCCGATGTCTGTGGTGCTGTAGATGCGCTGGGAATGGGCGGTGAGTAGCAGCAAGAGCTTGACTGGCTGGCACTTTCGGTGTGGGATCAATCGTCCGACGTTCGTGATTTTTCGGGGTTTTTTTTTCAGTGGGCGCCCAGGTGCAGCTGGTGGTAAACGTCGAAGCCCTGTTGGTCAGGGAAAGCCCGGAGCCCCGATGTCTGTGGTGCTGTAGATGCGCTGCCAATGGCCGGTGAGGAGCAGCAAGAGCTTGACTGGCTGGCACTTTTGGTGTGGGATCAATCGTCCGACGTTTTTGATTTTTCAGGGTTTTTTTTCAGTCGGTAACCAGGTGCAGCTGGTGGTAAATGTCGAAGCCCTGTTGGTCAGGGAAAGCCCGGAGCCGCGATGTCTGTGGTGCTGTAGATGCGCTGGGAATGGCCGGTGAGGAGTAGCAAGAGCTTGACTGGCTGGCACTTTCGCTGTGGGAGCAATCGTGCGATGTTCGTGATTTTTCGTTTATTTTTTTCAGTGAGCGCCCAGGTTCAGCTGGTGGTAAACGTCGAAGCCCTGTTGGTCAGGGAAAGCCCGGAGCCCCGATGTCTGTGGTGCTGTAGATGCGCTGGGAATGGCCGGTGAGGAGCAGCAAGAGCTTGACTGGCTGGCACTTTCGGTGTGGGAGCAATCGTCCGATGTTCGTGATTTTTCGTTTATTTTTTTCAGTGGGCGCCCAGGTGCAGCTGATGGTAAATGTCGAAGCCCTCTTGGTCAGGGAAAGCGTAGAACCCCGATGTCTGTGGTGCTGTAGATGCACTGCCAAAGTCCGGTGAGTAGCAGCAAGAGCTGGAGTTGCTGGCACTTTCGGTGTGGGAGGAATCGTCCGACGTTCGTGATTTTTCAGGGTTTTATTTTAGTGGGCGCCCAGGTGCAGCTGGTCGTAAACATCGAAGCCCTGTTGGTCAGGGAAAGCTCGGAGCCCCGATGTCTGTGGTGCTGTAGATGCACTGCCAAAGTCCGGTGAGGAGCAGCAAGAGCTTGACTTGCTGGCACTTTGGGTGTGGGAGCAATCGTCCGACGTTCGTCATTTTTCAGGGTTTTATTTCAGTGGGCGCCCAGGTGCAGCTGGTGGTAAATGTCGAAGCCCTGTTGGTCAGGGAAAGCCCGGAGCCCCGATGTCTGTGGTGCTGTAGATGCGCTGGGAATGGGTGGTGAGGAGCAGCAAGAGCTTGTGTTGCTGGCACTTTCGGTGTGGGAGCAATCGTCCGACGTTCATGATTTTTCGGGGTTTTTTTTTCAGTGGGCGCCCAGGTGCAGCTGGTGGTAAACGTCGAAGCCCTGTTGGTCAGGGAAAGCCCGGAGCCCCGATGTCTGTGGTGCTGTAGATGCGCTGGGAATGGCCGGTGAGGAGCAGCAAGAGCTTGACTGGCTGGCACTTTCGGTGTGGGAGCAATCGTCCGATGTTCGTGATTTTTCGTTTATTTTTTTCAGTGGGCGCCCAGGTGCAGCTGGTGGTAAACGTCGAAGCCCTGTTGGTCAGGGAAAGCGCAGAACCCCGATGTCTGTGGTGCTGTAGATGCACTGCTAAAGTCCGGTGAGTAGCAGCAAGAGCTTGAGTTGCTGGCACTTTTGATGTGGGAGGAATCGTCCGACGTTCGTGATTTTTCGGGGTTTTATTTCAGTGGGCGCCCAGGTTCAGCTGGTGGTAAACGTCGAAGCCCTGTTCATCAGGGAAAGCCCGGAGCCCCGATGTCTGTGGTGCTGTAGGTGCGCTGCTAATGGCCGGCGACGAGCAGCAAGAGCTTGACTGTCTGGCACTTTCGGTGTGGGAGCAATCGTCGGACGTTTGTGATTTTTGGGGATTTTTATTCACTGGGTGCCCAGGTTCAGCTGGTGGTAAACGTCGAAGCCCTGTTGGTCAGGGAAAGCCCGGAGCCCCGATGTCTGTGGTGCTGTAGATGCGCTGGGAATGGCCGGTGAGGAGCAGCAAGAGCTTGACAGGCTGGCATTTAAGGTGTGGCAGGAATCGTCCGACATTTGTGTTTTTTGGGGTTTTTTTCTTCAGGGGGAACCCACGTGCAGCTGGTGGTAAATGTCGAAGCCCGGTTCGTTAGGGAAAGCCCGGAGCCCCGATGTCTGTGGTGCTGTAGATGCGCCTCCAATGCCTGGTGAGGAGCAGCAAGAGCTTGACTGGCTGGCACTTTCGGTGTGGGAGCAATCGTCCGACGTTCGTGATTTTTCGGGGTTTTACTTTCAGTGGGCACACAGGTGCAGCTGGTGGTAAATGTCGAAGCCCTGTTGGTCAGGGGAAGCCCAGAGCCCTGATGTCTGTGGTGCTGTAGATGCGCTGGGAATGGGCGGTGAGGAGAAGCAAGAGCTTGACTGGCTGGCACTTTTGCTGTGGGAGCAATCGTCCGACGTTCGTGATTTTTCTGGGTTTTTTTTTCAGTGGGCGCCCAGGTGCAGCTGGTGGTAAACGTCGAAGCCCTGTTGGTCAGGGAAAGCCCGGAGCCCCGATGTCTGTGGTGCTGTAGATGCGCTGGAAATGGGCGGTGAGGAGCAGCAAGAGCTTGACTGGCTGGCACTTTTGCTGTGGGAGTAATCGTGCGATGTTCGTGATTTTTCGGGGTTTTATTTTAGTGGGCGCCCAGGTGCAGCTGGTGGTAAATGTAGAAGCCCTGTTGGTCAGGGAAAGCCCGGAGCCCCGATGTCAGTGGTGCTGTAGATGCGCTGCCAATAACCGGTGAGGAGCAGCAAGAGCTTGGCTGGCTGGCACTTTCGGTGTGGGAGCAAACGTCCGACGTTCTTGATTTTTCGGGGTTTTATTTCAGTGGGCGCCCAGGTGCAGCTGGTGGTAAACGTCGAAGCCCTGTTGGTCAGGGAAAGCCCGGAGCCCCGATGTCTGTGGTGCTGTAGATGCACTGGGAGTGGCCGGTGAGGAGCAGCAAGAGCTTGACTGTCTGGCACTTTTGGTGTGGGAGCAATCGTCCGACGTTCGTGATTTTTCGGGGTTCTTTTCAGTGCGACCCCAGGTTCAGCGAGTGGTAAACGTCGAAGCCCAGTTCGTCAGGGAAAGCCCGGAGCCCCGATGTCTGTGGTGCTGTAGATGCGCTGGGAATGGCCGGTGAGGAGCAGCAAGAGCTTGTGTTGCTGGCACTTTCGCTGTGGGAGCAATCGTCCGACGTTTGTGATTTTTCGGGGTTTCTTTTCAGTGGGAGCCCAGGTTCAGCTGGTGGTAAACGTCGAAGCCCTGTTCGTCAAGGAAAGCCCGGAGCCCTGATGTCTGTGGTGCTGTAGATACCGTGCCAAAGTCCGGTGAGTAGCAGCAAGAGCTTGACTGGCTGGCACTTTCGGTGTGGGAGCAATCGTCCGACGTTCGTGATTTTTCGTTTATTTTTTCAGTGGGCGCCCAGGTGCAGCTGGTGGTAAACGTCGAATCCCTGTTGTTCAGGGAAAGCGCAGAACCCCTATATCTGTGGTGCTGTAGATGCACTGCCAAAGTCCGGTGAGTAGCAGCAAGAGCTTGAGTTGCTGGCACTTTCGGTGTGGGAGCAATCGTCCGACGTTCGTGATTTTTCGGGGTTTTATTTCAGTGGGCGCCCAGGTGCAGCTGGTGGTAAATGTCGAAGCCCTGTTGGTCAGGGAAAGCCCGGAGCCCCGATGTCTGTGGTGCTGTAGATGCGCTGCCAATGGCCGGTGAGGAGCAGCAAGAGCTTGACTGGCTGGCACTTTCGGTGTGGGAGCAATCGTCCGACGTTCGTGATTTTTCGGGTTTCTTTTCCAGTGGGCGCCCAGGTTCAGCTGGTGGTAAACGTCGAAGCCCTGTTGGTCAGGAAAAGCCCGGAGCCCCGATGTCTGTGGTGCTGTAGATGCGCTGGGAATGGCCGGTGAGGAGCAGCAAGAGCTTGTGTTGCTGGCACTTTCGGTGTGGGTGCAATCGTCCGACGTTCGTGATTTTTCGGGGTTCTTTTCAGTGGGCGCCCAGGTGCAGCTGGTGGTAAATGTCGAAGCCCTGTTGGTCAGGGAAAGCCCGGTGCCCCGATGTCTGTGGTGCTTTAGATGCGCTGCCAATAGCCGGTGAGGAGCAGCAAGAGGCTGACATGCTGGCACTTTCGATGTGGGTGCAATCGTCCGACGTTCGTGATTTTTGGGGTTTTTTTTTCAGTGGGCGCCCAGGTTCAGCTGGTGGTAAACATCGAAGCCCTGTTGGTCAGGGAAAGCTCGGAGCCCCGATATCTGTGGTGCTGTAGATGCGCTGCCAATGGCCGGGGAGGAGCAGCAAGAGCTTGGCTGGCTGGCACTTTCGGTGTGGGAGCAATCGTCCGACGTTCGTGATTTTTCGGGGTTTTACTTTCAGTGGGCGCCCAGGTGCAGCTGGTGGTAAACGTCGAAGCCCAGTTGGTCAGGGAAAGCCCGGAGCCCCGATGTCTGTGGTGCTGTAGATGCACTGCCAATGGCCGGTGAGGAACAGCAAGAGCTTGACGGCTGGCACTTTTGGTGTGGGAGCAATCGTCCGACGTTTGTGATTTTTCGGGCTTTTACTTTCAGTGGGCCCCCAGGTTCAGCTGGTGGTAAACGTCGAAGCCCTGTTGGTCAGGGAAAGCCCGGAGCCCCGAAGTCTGTGGTGCTGTAGATGCGCTGGGAATGGCCGGTGAGGAGCAGCAAGAGCTTGACTGGCTGGCACTTTCGGTGTGGGAGCAATCGTCCGACTTTTGTTATTTTTCGGCGTTGTTTTCAGTGGGCGCCCAGGTTCAGCTGGTGGTAAACGTCGAAGCCCTGTTGGTCAGGGAAAGCGCAGAACACCGATGTCTGTGGTGCTGTAGATGCACTGCCAAAGTCTGGTGAGTAGCAGCAAGAGCTTGAGTTGCTGGCACTTTCGTTGTGGGAGCAATCGTCCGACGTTCGTGATTTTTCAGGGTGTTATTTCAGTGGGATCCCAGGTGCAGCTGGTGGTAAATGTCGAAGGCCTGTTGGTCAGGGAAAGCCCGGAGCCCCGATGTCTGTGGTGCTGTAGATGCGCTGCCAATGGCAGGTGAGGAGCAGCAAGAGCTTGAGTTGCTGGCACTTTCGGTGTGGGAGCAATCGTCCGCCGGTTTTGATTTTTCGGGGTTTTATTTCAGTGGGCGCCCAGGTGCATCTGGTGGTAAATGTCGAAGCCCTGTTGGTCAGGGAAAGCCCGGAGCCGCGATGTCTGTGGTGCTGTAGATGCGCTGCCAATGGCCGGTGAGGAGCAGCAAGAGCTTGATTTGCTGGCACTTTCAGTGTGGGAGCAATCGTCCGACGTTTGTGATTTTTCGGGGTTCTTTTCAGTGGGTGCCCAGGTGCAGCTGGTGGTAAACTTCTAAGCCCTGTTGGTCAGGGAAAGCCCGGAGCCCCGATGTCTGTGGTGCTGTAGATGCGCTGCCAATGGCCGGTATTCAGCAGCTAAAGCTTGACTGTCTGGCACTTTTGGTGTGGGAGCAATAGTCCGACGTTCGTGATTTTTCGGGGTTCTTTTTAGTGGGAGCCCAGGTTCAGCAAGTGGTAAACGTCGAAGCCCTGTTGGTCAGGGAAAGCCCGGAGCCCCGATGTCTGTGGTGTTGTAGATGCACTGCCACTGTCCGGTGAGGAGCAGAAGAGCTTGACTGGCTGGCACTTTTGGTGTGGGAGCAATCGTCGGACGTTCGTCATTTTTCAGGGTTTTATTTCAGTGGGCACCCAGGTGCAGCTGGTGGTAAACGTCGAAGGCCTGTTGGTCAGGGAAAGCCTGGAGCCCCGATGTCTGTGGTGCTGTAGATGAGCTGCCAGTGGCCGGTGAGGAACTGCAAGAGCTTGACTGGCTGGCACTTTCAGTGTTGGAGCAATCATCCGACGTTTTTGATTTTTCAGTGTTTTTTTTCAGTGCATAACCAGGTGCAGCTGGTGGTAAATGTCGAAGCCCTGTTGGTCAGGGAAAGCCCGGAGCCCCGATGTCTGTGGTGCTGTAGATGCGCTGCCAATGGGCGGTGAGTAGCAGCAAGAGCTTGACTGGCTGGCACTTTTGGTGTGGGAGCAATCGTCCGACGTTCGTGATTTTTCGGGGTTTTATTTCAGTGGGCGCCCAGGTGCAGCCGGTGGTAAATTTCGAAGCCCTGTTGGTCAGGCAAAGCCCGGAGCCCCGATGTCTGTGGTGCTGTAGATGCGCTGGGAATGGCCAGGGACGAGCAGCAAGAGCTTGACAGGCTGGCACTTTCGGTGTGGGAGCAATCGTCCGACGTTCGTGATTTTTCGGGGTTTTTTTTCAGTGGGCAACCAGGTGCAGCTGGTGGTAAACGTCGAAGCCGTGTTGGTCAGGGAAAGCCCGGAGCCCCGATGTCTGTGGTGCTGTAGATGCGCTGGGAATGGCCGGTGAGTAGCAGCAAGAGCTTGACAGGCTGGCACTTTCGGTGTGGGAGCAATCGTCCGACGTTCGTGATTTTTCGTTTATTTTTTTCAGTGGGCGCCCAGGTTCAGCTGGTGGTAAACGTCGAAGCCCTGTTGGTTAGGGAAAGCGCAGAACCCCGATGTCTGTGGTGCTGTAGATGCACTGCCAAAGTCCGGTGAGTAGCAGCAAGAGCTTGACTGGCTGGCACTTTCGGTGTGGGAGCAATCGTCCGACGGTCGTGATTTTTCGGGGTTTTATTTCAGTGGGAGCCCAGGTGCAGCTGGTGGTAAACGTCGAAGCCCTGTTGTTCAGGGAAAGCGCAGAACCCCGATGTCTGTGGTGCTATAGATGCACTGCCAAAGTCCGGTGAGTAGCAGCAAGAGCTTGAGTTCCTGGCACTTTCGTTGTCGGAGCAATCGTCCGACGTTCGTGATTTTTCGGGGTTTTATTTCAGTGGGCGCCCAGGTGCAGCTGGTGGTAAATGTCGAAGCCCTGTTGGTCAGGGAAAGCCCGGAGCCCCGATGTCTGTGGTGCTGTAGATGCGCTGCCAATGGCCGGTGAGGAGCAGCAAGAGCTTAACAGGCTGGCACTTTCGGTGTGGGAGCAATCGTCCGACGTTCGTGATTTTTCGGGGTTCTTTTCAGTGGGAGCCCAGGTTCAGCGAGTGGTAAACGTCGAAGCCCTGTTGGTCAGGGAAAGCCCGGAGCCCCGATGTCTGTGGTGTTGTAGATGCGCTGGGAATGGCCGGTGAGGAGCAGCAAGAGCTTGAGTTGCTGGCACTTGAGTTGCTGGCATTAAAAGTGGGTCCCCAGCGACAAGAAATAGAGTTCCTAGTGGACTCTGGAGCAGAAAGATCTACTGTTCAAAAATTGCCCCGGGGGTGTGAGACATCCTCGGAGAAAGTAGAAGTTATTGGAGCAAAAGGAGAGCCTTTTGGGGTTCCCGTAATAAAAAATGTGGTTTTGGAAAGTGATTCTAAATTTGGGGTGGGGTCCTTGCTCTTAGTGCCTGAGGCGGACTATAACTTATTGGGCAGAGATTTAATGATAGAATTAGGGATTGGCTTAGAAGTCATAAAAAATGAACTAAGAATTAAGTTGTGTCCTTTACGGACAGTTGATGAGGGGAAAATAAACCCTGAGGTATGGTACACTCCGGAGACCATTGGAAAATTGGATATTGAACCTTTTTCAGTGACAATAAGAAACCCAGAAATACCAGTGAGAATAAAACAATACCCCCTACCGATGGAGGGGAGACAGGGATTGAAACCTGAGATTCAAAGGTTAATTGAAAAAGGAATATTAGAACCTTGCATGTCCCCTTTTAACACCCCCATCTTACCTGTAAAGAAACCTGATGGGACATACAGATTAGTGCATGATTTACGAGAAATTAACAAACGAACGGTTACCAGATTCCCTGTAGTGGCAAACCCTCATACACTTTTAAGCCAGCTGGGCCCCAATGATCAGTGGTATAGTGTAATTGATTTAAAGGATGCCTTCTGGGCATGCCCCTTAAAGAAAGATTGCAGGGATTATTTTGCTTTTGAATGGGAAGACCCGGACACTTACAGAAAACAACAATTACGGTGGACCGTTTTACCTCAAGGGTTCACCGAGTCTCCAAATTTGTTTGGACAGGCATTAGAACAAATATTGAGGGGGTACGAATTAGGTGGGGGGGTGACCCTTGTCCAGTATGTGGACGATTTACTGTTGGCCGGCAGCGATGAGGAGGCAGTTAGGGAGGAGAGTATTAGGTTGTTAAATTTTTTAAGTTTACAGGGATTAAAGGTGTCGAAATCAAAACTGCAATTTGTCGAAAAGGAAGTGAAATATTTAGGGCACAGATTGAGTAAAGGAACTAAGAAGTTAGACCCAGAAAGAGTTCAGGGCATATTATCATTGCCGGCTCCAAAAACTAAGAGACAGATCAGACAATTGCTGGGCCTTTTGGGATATTGTAGACAATGGATTGAAGGCTATAGTAGGAAAGTAAAATTTTTATATGCTGAGATATCTAAGGATGGCCTATTAAAATGGTCTAAGGATGATGATGAACAATTGGAAGTTTTAAAAATGGATTTGGTAAACACTCCTGTTTTGAGTTTACCGGATGTCAAGAAACCATTTTATTTATTTATTAATGTTGATGAAGGAACAGCATATGGGGTGTTAGTGCAAGAATGGGCAGGGAAGAAAAAGCCTGTAGGATACCTTTCTAAATTGTTAGACCCTGTAAGCAGAGGATGGCCTATCTGCCTACAAGCTATAGTGGCTGCGGCTCTGCTAGTGGAAGAGGCTCACAAAGTTACCTTTGGGGGAGAACTGAAAGTATTATCACCCCACAATATTAGAGGAATTTTACAACAGAAAGCTGAAAAGTGGATTACTGATGCCAGGCTCCTGAAGTACGAGGGTATCCTGATATCTTCACCTAAACTAGAACTTGAAGTTACTGGTTTACAGAATCCAGCACAATTTCTGTACGGGGAACCGTCAGAGGAAATAACTCATGATTGCCTGCACGCTATTGAAGAACAAGCCAAAATTAGACCAGATTTGGAGGAAGAAGAGCTAGAGGATGGGGAAAAACTTTTTGTAGATGGATCTTCCCGGGTAATAGAGGGGAAAAGAAAATCAGGATATGCGATAATTAATGGAAAAACATTTAAGGTAATAGAATCAGGGCCCCTGAGTCCCAGTTGGTCGGCTCAAGCATGCGAGTTATACGCAGTTTTAAGAGCTTTACAATTATTAGAAGGAAAAATCGGCACCATCTATACGGATTCCAAATATGCCTTTGGAATAGTGCATACATTTGGGAAAATTTGGGAAGAAAGAGGCTTAATAAATTCCCAGGGAAAGGGATTGGTTCATCAGGAGTTAATAATTGAAATTTTGCAGGCTTTACGGAGGCCGGTAGGAATAGCAGTGGTCCATTTAAAAGGGCATCAGCGGGGATTAACTCCACTGACAAGGGGAAACAATCTAGCAGATCAAGAAGCAAAACGAGCGGCTTTAATGATCTTCAAGGAAAAGAAAGATAGAAAGTTTCCTTGCAAGGATTGTTGGAAGAGCACACTTCATTGTAGCTGTGCGAATCCTAATTATCAGTTTTGTTGTGTGCATGGGGAAGAGTACCACCTGTACAGCTTCACTGTGCAGGAGAAAGACAAGTTAGTCCGAATGGGGGCAAGGGAAGTCAAATCTGGAGAATGGGAACTTCCTGATGGACGAGAGGTCATTTCAAAAACTATGGCTATAAGAATCATGCGCAAGTACCATGAAAACACCCACTGGGGGGTTCAAGCACTAGTAGATCAATTTGCCATAAAATATGCTTGCATTGGGGTATATAATATAGCAAAAAGAATAATTGGAGATTGCCTAATTTGCCAAAAAGTGAACAAGCACCAATTAAGAGAAAGACCATTAGGGGGAAGAGATTTGGCTCACCGACCCTTCGCCAAAATTCAGATAGACTTCACCGAACTACCGAAAGTAGGCAGGTATAGATATTTGTTGGTAATAATAGATCATTTAACACACTTTGTAGAAGCATTTCCAACAGTCAGGGCCACTGCCCAAACGGTGACAAAACTATTGCTTGAAAATGTGATACCTAGGTATGGCTCTATTGAAACTATTGACTCTGATAGGGGACCACATTTTGCTTCAAAAATCATAAAAGAAGTTTTTACTGCTTTGGGGACCAAGTGGGAATATCATACACCCTGGCACCCACAGAGTTCAGGAAAAATAGAGCGGGTAAACGGTGAGATAAAGAAACAACTGACCAAATTAATGATGGAGACCAAATCATCTTGGGTAAAATGCCTTCCCTTAGCCTTATTAAATATTAGAATCCAACCTCACACGGATGTGGGAATCTCCCCTTTCGAAATGTTATATGGAATGCCTTATGATTTGGAGGTTCCCCGAGATCATCCCCAGGCTGAAAATTTACAACTGAAACAGTACATAATCCAACTCATGTCTATGAGGAAACAATTGCGAGATAAAGGCTTAGCAGTACAAAGGCCTCCGTTGGACAGTGCAATACACAATATACAACCTGGAGATAACGTTTTAATTAGGTCATGGAAGGAGTCCTCACTAACTCCCCGCTGGGAAGGGCCTTATCTTGTTTTACTCACTACAGAAACCGCCATCCGGACTGCTGAACGGGGGTGGACCCATGCCAGCTGGGTAAAAGGACCCATCTCCGAGGAGCAGCGGGAGAGCTCTGGAGACCCGAATACCTTGAAATTAAAACTGCGAAGAAAAAGACAGACTAATAAATTGAACTGAGCGATGAACATGTATCGGTAAGGCGGAGACGCTTCGCTTGTTAACCTTTTTTTTACAGAAGAACCACACTTGGAGACCTGGAAAATACATGGGTACGTAAGGACTATATTGAAATCAGAATTGTGGTTGTAATTGTAATTATCATTATATATATGAGCCTTTAAGAAAAGTGATGTGTCACATAGTTCATATTAATTGTAGCAATAAGTTTGGTAGTAGCAGTGAAGGAACTTACATATCTTTGGAAGTGCCGAAAACAGGAGTAGCCTCGTTTAAACAATTTAAAAATAAAATACCAAAGTGCTACTCCCAGGAGAATCGGGAGCCGAACAGAAAATAAATAAGTGAGGGCCGATTCACTGTCACATTTCTCCTGAAGATTGTCCTTGCCACCAAGAAGATGACATTCCTCGTAGCTCGAAGCAAGCGAGTTGACGAGCGAGGTGGAGGGACAAGGTGCTGTGGAGAACTGACCCCTGTCACTGCAGATGATTTAAAGGCCCTCCAAGTGAAAAGGCCCCGAGGTTCCAAATGGGAAAAAGGCACTAGTCAAATTGGCTTAAAACAAAATTGGAGGCTTCACCCTTTTCGGTACGTCCTGACTATTCTGTTTTTAATGTTACCACAAACATGGGGGAAACTGAGCCACCAAGCTCATCAGCCATTCGAATGGACACTGCATCAAGTGGGCATTGATGATGATAAAGTCATACAAACTATAATAACTCCAGGGGCCCCTGCCTTTAAGACCACTCTGTGTCAGTTAGCGCCAGTAGATGGAGCGTGTAAAAATGAAGGTACACCATTTTATCTATGCCCGAGCTCTAACCCTGGGAAATCGTATTGTAACCAACCAGGACAACATTTTTGCGCATACTGGGGTTGTGAAACAATTGCTAACCGGTGGATTCCAGAGCCTGGAAAAGATCCCTTCTTGAAGGTATCTTGGGCCCCAAGCCGCAAGTGGTACGTACACTGGATAGAAGTGGGTCTGTCAGTATCGCAAAGTGGAGTTGCAACTACTGGCACTTGAATGTGACCCGACCTCAGGACCCTAGCTGGCTAGTAGGAAGAACTCGGGGAGTTCGTTATTATAAGGAACTAGGGCAAGATAGAGGTGGGCTAATACACATTAAAAAGAAACCAGCCTCGAATGATCCACTGCCAGTAGGCCCCAACCAGGTCCTGACTGATGATTTGGCTAAGAAAACAGACCCCGACCAGACATTGACTGATAGTTTGGTCAAGGAAACAGAGGGTGATGTAACAAAAGTTATTGTAATGAATAGTACCCAAGCCATCCAAACCCCTGACGAAAACTCTGGGGATAACCCTCTTTGGAAACTGATGCAAGCCAGTTACCTGGTATTAAACCACACAAACCCAAATATGACCCAACATTGCTGGTTGTGTTGCGATACTAGACCTCCCTTCTATGAGGCAATAGGCATCCACTCAAAGGCGAAAAGGGTAAATGGTTCAAACCCAACACAATGTTTATGGGATTCTGAAGGTCGAAAACCAGGCCTGACGATGCAACATGTATCGGGACAAGGGAGATGTATTGGGAATGTACCCCCAGAGAAAAATAAATTATGCAAGATAAGAGCTTCCCTGAAAGGGAAGCCCCCTGCTGATTGGCTAATACCAGCCCGTAACACCAAATGGATCTGCTCCAAAACTGGAATCACTCCCTGTTTATCTCTTAAATTGTTCAACGAATATGAGGAATATTGCATCCAAGTGATGATAATCCCCCGGATCATATACCACCCTGAGGAATTTGTGCATAATAACCAGAATACCCAGAGTCACCACTTACAGAAACGAGAACCATTTACCTTTACGGCTTTGACAATAGCCACTTTGATAGCTGTAGGAGCAACAGGCGCGGGCACAGGAATAACGTCATTGGTCCAACAAAATCAGAAATTTCAATCACTTAGAATAGCAGTAGACGAAGACTTGGTAAGAATTGAACAATCAATAACTGCCTTGGAAAAATCTGTTAGATCATTATCAGAGGTGGTGCTACAAAACCGAAGGGGGTTAGATTTAATGTTTCTACAACAAGGTGGGCTATGTGCTGCCTTGGGAGAACAATGTTGTGTATATGCTGATCACACAGGGATTGTAAGGGATACTATGACAAAACTTCGGGAAGGCCTAGAAAAACGAAAACGAGAACAAGAAACGCAACAAAGCTGGTATGAGTCCTGGTTTAACCACTCTCCTTGGCTTACCGCATTACTATCTACCATTGCAGGACCCTTGATTATATTAATACTGGTATTAACTTTTGGACCCTGTATATTCAATAGAGTAGTTACAATTGTAAAAAACAGATTGGAAGCAGCTCATTTGATGCTTATGAGAGCCAAGCATGAACCTCTGGGAGGAATACCGGAGGTGGAGGAGATCCTCATTTTGAGCCAGCAGGTGCTTAAGCGATTTGATGAACAAAATAGTGAAAAGAAAAAAGGGGGATTGTAATAAACTGTGAGCTGTTTGTTCATCAAACCTTGTCAGAACAATGGAGAGTTATATGAAATACACAAAGTCGGCCACAAGAAAGTTACATTAAATACACAAGGTCAGCCACAGGCACCTGGCTATGTAAAAACGGCATGCAGGACTGCGAAAGGAGGGAGCGGGGGGGGGCTCATAAAGATGAAGGGTATAAAACCAGTAACTTTCTAACCATATAGTTTGAAGAAGCAATTAGTGGGAGGGGGAAGTCTGGTTTGGAGCAAGAAACAGTCTCACATTATCTCGAGGGAGGGAGGGAGTGATTAAAAGGAGCAAGGATTCGAGAACAGGATGGCACCCATCACATAAATCTCCTTGTTCAAGAAGGACACGAATCGGCTCAGACTGATAAGGACACTGCCAACTTGTGGGAACAGCACATTCCAGGCAAAGGTGAAAAGTACACCGTGAAGAAGACCTACGGCCTTCCTCCCAAAAGACCCCCGAAGACCCTCGCCCACAATTCCTGGGAGAATTTGCGCAAGCGCGAAGGACTGATAAGCTAATTAGCATACGAAGCGAGAGTAGGTGGGTTTAGGTAATGAATATGTATAAGCATCAACGGAATATTTATTGTTTTTACTGTATAAGAATGGGGCGGTTTGCTATCTCGGCGCGCGCCGTTGGCGGAGCAGGAGACTCCCCGGCCGCCCAGCGCTGTTTTGCTTACTGGTCGCTTGCTTTAATAAACCAAATTTTTAATTGGCCAATCTCTGTCAGTTAATTGGACAAAGAGGGCAGATAAACTATAACAGCAGGACGCCATTTTATGGGGGCAGGACGCCATTTTGGGGGGGGTAGAAGGCCCAGTTGTGGGGCAGGGGGCCACTTTCGGGGGCAAGAGAGCATTTTGGGGGGCAGGACGCCATTTTGGGGGGTAGAAGGCCCAGTTATGGGGCAGGAGACCACTTTCGGGGGCGAGAGCGCATTTTGTGGGGCAAGGAGGCCATTTTGGGGGTCGCCCCACCCACGGCGAGGGAGGACCCGAGACACCCAATCGCGGCGAGGGACGACCCGAGACACCCAATGGCGGCGAGGGAAGACCTCCGGTGTCCAATGGCGGCAAGGTGAGACCCGAGTGAGCTCCGCCCCCCACCCCCCCAGCTTATGGGCGGGGCCACGTTGGGTTGGCCAACCTGGTTGAGCTCTCAAGACCCGCGATGGCCCCGCCCACGGCGGCCATCTTGGGACAGAACGCTGGGCAGAGATGAGAGGCGGGAAGGGGCCCAGGGGAGTTTTTACTCGTGGCCCATGCCGCGCTGGCAAAGCAGCGCCGTCCCCTCCTCTTCCTCGGAGGAAGGGGGTGGGCGGGGCTTCCTCCCGGCACGGGGCCGTCCGCGGGGGCTCAGCCCTCGTCGCTGCCGGAGACGCTGGCCATGGCGTAGGCGCCGGCGTCGTCCTTGTCGTGCAGCCCCTTCCAGTGAACGCCGCCTGGCCGGGGGAGGGGGGCGGGGCCTAGGCGGGGGGTGCAGCCGCGATGGCCCCGCCCCCTCAGTGAAAAACCGGGTGGCCCTGCCCCCTTCCCGGTTTTATATCGCTCGATGTTAAGCTTGGGAAGAGGGAGGGGTGGAGGGAGGTTATCTTGTTCTCTGTCTCATTATCTTGCTGTTTGTAGTAATAAATGAATAGTTTTCCCCAAGTCGAGTCTGTTTTGCCCGTGATGGTAAATTTAAGGATTTCTCCCTGTCCTTATCTCAAACCTCGAGCCGTTTTTCCTTACATTATCTCCCCCTGTTCTCTCGGAGGGTGGGAGGAGTGAGAGAGAGACTGCGTAGTCTGGTCCTGATCGGGGCTGAACTACGACAGTGTTACTTTCTTAAACATTCTCCAAACCCATAGGTACAGCACAATAGTTAATATTAATAAAACTCCTAAGCTAATCAATAAGATCACAACGGGGCGCACCATAGTATTAAGGATCCCTGTTGCCTCTGTCCCAGCCCCACTCATGCCCTGAGTACATTTCCATTTTGTGCATAACCACAGTGGCCAAGTTTAAGCCCGACCGTTTAAAAGGTGGTCCCATGCTTCCTGTAAACCCAAGGGAGGCGTGAGACCACGGCCATTTGGTGTCCTTTTGATTACAAGTTAGTGGTAAGATGCAGGAAAATATTGTAAGCCCAATCACAATTCCAATTAAACAATTGGTCATTTTAGGATTTAGTTGGTCTAGTGGATTAGTACAGCTACTTCTGTAGATAATGTACTGCCTTTGGTGACCTGCTAAAATGGGTTTTATATTTCCTATAATAAAATGACAAATAAGATATAAACTGTACCGATGACAGATTTGGGCGAGATTAGTTACTGGCCGGTCCCGGTTTCTTTGTCCGGTATCGTTTGCTGTGGTGTCCCTCCGGTTCACTACTGCACTGTTCCCGCCCTTATCCGTTCGAACGAGTTTAAGTCTCAAGTCTTCGTTGTTGTCTGGAGTTACTTTCCACAAGGTTGCAGAGGCTCTCTTGATCCGAGTATGGTGTATCCAGGAGTTCTGTCCCTTTACCTTAATTGCCGTGTAGGTGGAGAGGAGGACTTGAAAAGGTCCGGCCCACTGTGGTTCCAGAGTTTTTTCTGTAAGAGACTTAACATATACATAGTCCCCTGGTTGTATATCGTGAACAGGCCCATCCAGACCCCTACGACGTGTTCCCATTGCATGTTTTTCAATTCTTTTTAATTGTTTGTTTAGTGCCACCATATAGGAGGTCATTATTTCTTCACCAATTTGTGAAGACGTTCCCTTTTGTACCCCATAGGGTCGTCCATATAGAATTTCGAATGGACTAAGCCCTTCTCTTGCTCTTGGTCTGGTTCGTATTCGTATAAGAGCTAATGGTAAAGTTAGATTAGTTTCCTGACCCAACTTGACAATCTGTTGTTTGATTAGGTGATTCATTTTCTCCACCTGGCCACTTGATTGTGGTCGGTAAGAGATATGTAATTGCCACTCTATCCCTAGATGGTGGCTAATTGCTTGTACTATTCTGGACACAAAATGTGGTCCTCTATCCGATGACATTACTGCTGCGACTCCAAACCTAGGTACTATTTCCTGGAGCAGTATTTTGGTTACTTCCCAGGCTTTAGCAGTTCCGCACGGGAAAGCTTCTGGCCAGCCTGAAAAGGTATCCGTAAGTACTAATAAGTATCGATACCCCCCTTTTCTAGGGAGTTCTGAGAAATCAATCTGCCAACGTTGTCCCGGACCATTCCCCTTTCCGATTTTTTCAAGTTTCGGCCCTTTTACAACTTTAGGATTAGTCTGGAGACAAAGATCACATTGTTGAGTTACTTGTCTAACGGTAGTGTCTAAGTTTCACGCTATTATGTTCCTGATGAGATCTTTATATAGGGCTTCTGCCCCCCCCTCCCCCCAGTGTCTTTTTCTATGTTCTTCTCGGACTACTGACCATATCATGTAGGAGGGAATTACTACCCTCCCGTGTGAGGGGTAGTAATTGGCCCACCCTTCCTCATTATATGACCCCTTTAGATCATTAATAAGTTTGCCGACTTCCTTTGTGTATTCTGGTTTACCTTCTAGAAATACCTGTCCATCAGGTATTAGCGCACCCTCTACCTTGATTGTTTCTCTAGCTGCTTGTTTTGCTTCCCTATCTGCCAGCTCATTTCCTCTTTCCAATTCTGTGCTCACTTTCTGGTGTGCTTTAATATGCATAATTGCCACCTTTTTGGGAAGCTGGACTGCATTCAGGATTTTCAAAATCCCTTCTGCGTGTTTGATGGTTTTTCCATGAGAATTTAACAGTCCTCTTTCCTTCCATATTGCTCCATGGGCATGTACCACCCCAAAGGCATATTTAGGGTCAGTCCAAATGTTTACAGTCCTTCCCTGGGCTCTCTCCAGGGCTCAGGTAAGGGCTATGATCTCGGCCTTTTGGGCTGAGACGTCGGCTGATAGTGGCCTGGACTCTGTCACCTTTTCAAAAGTGGTAACAGCATATCCGGAATGTCGCCTTCCATTTAACATATAGCTGCTTCCATCGGTGAACCAATGTTCGGCTCCATCGACAGGGACATCTTTAAGATCCGTTCGACTAGAATACATGGTTTCAATTGTTTCCAAGCAGTCATGACTCACCGGCTCCCCGATGTTCCCATCAAGGAATGAGGCCGGATTGATGATGTTTGTGGTCACGATTTCAACATCATCCTGTTCAACCATTATAGCTTGATATTTCAGGAACCTTTGTGGGGAAAGCCAATGCCCTCCTTTTGCTTCAAGGACCGCAGATACAGTCTGGGAAACTAGGACAGTCATTTTCTGGCCTAGAGTGAACTTTCAGGCTTCTTGAATGTTTAGAATGACAGCTGCTACTGCTCTCAGACAGCTGGGCCACTGTCGCAGTTCAGCCCTGATCAGGACCAGACTACACAGTCTCTCTCTCGCTCCCCCCACCCTCCGAGAGAATAGGGGGAGATGATATAAGAAAAACGGCTCGAGGTTTGAGATAAGGACGGGAAGAAATTTGTAAAGTTACCGTTACAGGCAAAACAGACTCGACTTGGGGAAAAACACTCATTTATTTCTAAAACTAGCAGGAGAATGAGACAGGGAACAAGATAACCTCCCCCCACTCCTCCCTCTTCCCGGGCTTAACATTATCTCTACTACCTTCCCCTCCCGAGCAGCATGGAGGGGGGGTCGGGGGCGGGGGGGGGGGAATGGGGGTCGCAGTCAGTTCATCACGCGTTGTTTTACGCCTCTGTGTCATCGTTGGGGGAAGAACTACTTGCATTCCTCCTCTGCTCCAGCGTGGGGTCCCTCCCACGGCCCACAGTCCTCCGTGAAACTGCCCCGGCATGGGTCATCTCTTCCACAGGGTGCAGTCCCTCTAGAACAGCTGTCCCAGCGGGCCCTCCACGGGGCACAGTCTCCTTCAGGCCTCTACCTGTTCCGGCGTGGGGTCCTCCACAGGCTGCAGGTGGACCTCTGCCCCTCCGTGGACCTCCATGGGCTGCAGGGGGACAACCTGCTCCACCATGGTCGTCACCACGAGTTGCAGAGGAATCTTGGCCAGGAGCCGCATTACTCCTCCCCCTCCTTCTTCACTGACCTTGGCGTCTGCAGCCGTTCCTCGCAACAGGCTGGCAGACGCCTCTCAGGATCCTTTTTACATCTTATTCACTTCAACTGCTCCTCTCCACTTCTTGCAGCCAGGCCGGGCCGAGTTGGGCCCAGTCGGCTGCCCGGCGGGAGGCCAGAGGGTGAGGCCTGCAAGGCCCACAAGGCTCGCGCTTCCCCCTCTCTGCCCCCCGCTCAGCTGCTTCACATCTCTCCCTTTTTTTTTTTCTGTTTCCCCCTTCTTAAATATGTTATAGCAGAGGCATTATCACAGAACATTCTGCTACCAATTGGCTCGGCCTTGGCCAGCAGTGGGTCCGCCCTAGGCCCGGCCAAGTCCACTGAACAAAGGGGAGCGACTTCTAGCAGTTTCCTACAGAAGCTACCACCTTAGCACCCCCCCACTAACAAAACCAGAACAGCCACCCTTTCGCAGCGGCATCCAGCTGTTTGGAGAAGTATGCTACCGCCCGTCTGTATGGTCCCAAATCTTGTGCCAATATTCCTAGTGCCATTCCTTGTTTTTCGTGGGAAAATAGAAAAAATGGCTTACTCACATCAGGAAGTCCCAATGCTGATGCCGACATCAGGGCTTTCTTCAGCTGATGGAAGGCTCGATCTGACTCAGCATCCCACTGGAGATCCTTTTGGTTAGCTGCTATCAGGGAATAGAGTGGCTTAAACAGGCAGACCATAATCACATATCCAAAGTTGGCACCACCCTGTCATTCCTAAGAATGTCCGTAGTTCCTTTATAGTTTGTGGTCGGGGGCTTTGGCATATGGCCTCTTTCCGGGCTTGTCCTAGGATCCGTTGTCCGGCACTGATCTCGTACCCCAGGTACGTGACCTGGGGTTGTAACAACGCCTGTGCCTTTTTCTTAGAAACCCGATATCCCTGTAGTCCCAGGAAATTGAACAGACTCACGGTCCAAATGACACAGGATTCTTTGGTTCTGGTTGCAATAAGAAGGTCGTCTACATACTGTAACACCTTCCCTTCTTCTGAAGGTGGTTCCCATGATTCCAAGTCCTTTGCTACCTGATTCCTCAAAACTGTGGGGACGAGAAGTGCCTGCTCCGGAGGCTTCTTGCGAGCAGCGCTAAAAGCACGCGAACATCGCGTTTCTGTGCTTTCCTGAACAGCTTGCGCTGGGACAGTTACAGCCGCGTTTTGCAAGCTGTCCGGGGTTCTGAGGCACTAAAAGTGCGGATGTGTGGCGACTGTCCAAGACGAGAACCGGCTGCTCTGAAAGCCCTTCCTGCTCGTCACGTACGCTTTCTAGCAGCTCTACGGACACACACGCGTCAGCCTCTTCACTGTCCTACACAGCTAGCACGCTGGCAGTTACCGTCAACTTGGAAGCAGCCGCGCAGAAGGCAGTCGCGCTGCAAACGGCGAACAGCGCATCATCGCGGCTACACGCGAGCTGGCCGCACTCGGAGCTTTCCCGGCTCTTCTCTCGCTCTTTCCCGCAGAGCTCCGGCGATGCACAAATCGAACCGCGAAAGCCGCAATGAGCTTTGTGCAAGCTGCGCAGAAGAAACAAGGCACTAAACTGACAAATGTCCAGCTACTCTCCCACACGAAAAGGGTCAGCAAGGAAAGCTGTTGCTGCTCTTCACTCGCTCTTGCTAACAGCCCAGAAGCATTGCGACGCTTCTCTGGATGATTTGCCCACCAACACTTCACATCAGCTCAAGCCGGCTGCCCGGAGGAAAAGAGGCTAGGAAAGATCGTAGCAGGCACGGTTGTTGCTGCACGAGAAGTGCCTGCTCCGGAGGCTTCTTGCGAGCAGCGCTAAAAGCACGCGAACATCGCGTTTCTGTGCTTTCCTGAACAGCTTGCGCTGGGACAGTTACAGCCGTGTTTTGCAAGCTGTCCGGGGTTCTGAGGCACTAAAAGTGCGGATGTGTGGCGACTGTCCAAGACGAGAACCGGCTGCTCTGAAAGCCCTTCCTGCTCTTCACGTACGCTTTCTAGCAGCTCTACGGACACACACGCGTCAGCCTCTTCACTGTCCTACACAGCTAGCACGCTGGCAGTTACCGTCAACTTGGAAGCAGCCAAGCAGAAGGCAGTCGCCCTGCAACCGGCGAACAGCGCACATTCGCGGCTACACGCGAGCTGGCCGCACTCGGAGCTTTCGCGGCTCTTCTCTCGCTCTTTCTCGCAGAGCTCCGGCGATGCACAACTCGAACCGCGAAAGCCGCAATGAGCTTTGTGCAAGCTGCGCAGAAGAAACAAGGCACTAAACCGGCAAATGTCCAGCTAATCTCCAACGTGAAAAGGGTCAGCAAGGAAAGCTCTTGCTAACAGCCCAGAAGCATTGCGACGCTTCTCTGGATGATTTGCCCACCAACACTTCACATCAGCTCAAGCCGGCTGCCCGGAGGAAAAGAGGCTAGGAAAGATCGTAGCAGGCACGGTTGTTGCTGCACGAGAAGTGCCTGCTCCGGAGGCTTCTTGCGAGCAGCGCTAAAAGCACGCGAACATCGCGTTTCTGTGCTTTCCTGAACAGCTTGCGCTGGGACAGTTACAGCCGTGTTTTGCAAGCTGTCCGGGGTTCTGAGGCACTAAAAGTGCGGATGTGTGGCGACTGTCCAAGACGAGAACCGGCTGCTCTGAAAGCCCTTCCTGCTCTTCACGTACGCTTTCTAGCAGCTCTACGGACACACACGCGTCAGCCTCTTCACTGTCCTACACAGCTAGCACGCTGGCAGTTACCGTCAACTTGGAAGCAGCCGCGCAGAAGGCACTCGCCCTGCAACCGGCGAACAGCGCACATTCGCGGCTACACGCGAGCTGGCCGCACCCGGAGCTTTCGCGGCTCTTCTCTCGCTCTTTCCCGCAGAGCTCCGGCGATGCACAACTCGAACCGCGAAAGCCGCAATGAGCTTTGTGCAAGCTGCGCAGAAGAAACAAGGCACTAAACCGGCAAATGTCCAGCTAATCTCCAACGTGAAAAGGGTCAGCAAGGAAAGCTCTTGCTAACAGCCCAGAAGCATTGCGACTCTTCTCTGGATGATTTGCCCACCAACACTTCACATCAGCTCAAGCCGGCTGCCCGGAGGAAAAGAGGCTAGGAAAGATCGTAGCAGGCACGGTTGTTGCTGCACGAGAAGTGCCTGCTCCGGAGGCTTCTTGCGAGCAGCGCTAAAAGCACGCGAACATCGCGTTTCTGTGCTTTCCTGAACAGCTTGCGCTGGGACAGTTACAGCCGTGTTTTGCAAGCTGTCCGGGGTTCTGAGGCACTAAAAGTGCGGATGTGTGGCGACTGTGCAAGACGAGAACCGGCTGCTCTGAAAGCCCTTCCTGCTCGTCACGTACGCTTTCTAGCAGCTCTACGGACACACACGCGTCAGCCTCTTCACTGTCCTACACAGCTAGCACGCTGGCAGTTACCGTCAACTTGGAAGCAGCCGCGCAGAAGGCACTCGCCCTGCAACCGGCGAACAGCGCACATTCGCGGCTACACGCGAGCTGGCCGCACTCGGAGCTTTCGCGGCTCTTCTCTCGCTCTTTCTCGCAGAGCTCCGGCGATGCACAACTCGAACCGCGAAAGCCGCAATGAGCTTTGTGCAAGCTGCGCAGAAGAAACAAGGCACTAAACCGGCAAATGTCCAGCTAATCTCCAACGTGAAAAGGGTCAGCAAGGAAAGCTCTTGCTAACAGCCCAGAAGCATTGCGACGCTTCTCTGGATGATTTGCCCACCAACACTTCACATCAGCTCAAGCCGGCTGCCCGGAGGAAAAGAGGCTAGGAAAGATCGTAGCAGGCACGGTTGTTGCTGCACGAGAAGTGCCTGCTCCGGAGGCTTCTTGCGAGCAGCGCTAAAAGCACGCGAACATCGCGTTTCTGTGCTTTCCTGAACAGCTTGCGCTGGGACAGTTACAGCCGTGTTTTGCAAGCTGTCCGGGGTTCTGAGGCACTAAAAGTGCGGATGTGTGGCGACTGTGCAAGACGAGAACCGGCTGCTCTGAAAGCCCTTCCTGCTCGTCACGTACGCTTTCTAGCAGCTCTACGGACACACACGCGTCAGCCTCTTCACTGTCCTACACAGCTAGCACGCTGGCAGTTACCGTCAACTTGGAAGCAGCCGCGCAGAAGGCACTCGCCCTGCAACCGGCGAACAGCGCACATTCGCGGCTACACGCGAGCTGGCCGCACCCGGAGCTTTCGCGGCTCTTCTCTCGCTCTTTCCCGCAGAGCTCCGGCGATGCACAACTCGAACCGCGAAAGCCGCAATGAGCTTTGTGCAAGCTGCGCAGAAGAAACAAGGCACTAAACCGGCAAATGTCCAGCTAATCTCCAACGTGAAAAGGGTCAGCAAGGAAAGCTCTTGCTAACAGCCCAGAAGCATTGCGACTCTTCTCTGGATGATTTGCCCACCAACACTTCACATCAGCTCAAGCCGGCTGCCCGGAGGAAAAGAGGCTAGGAAAGATCGTAGCAGGCACGGTTGTTGCTGCACGAGAAGTGCCTGCTCCGGAGGCTTCTTGCGAACAGCGCTAAAAGCACGCGAACATCGCGTTTCTGTGCTTTCCTGAACAGCTTGCGCTGGGACAGTTACAGCCGTGTTTTGCAAGCTGTCCGGGGTTCTGAGGCACTAAAAGTGCGGATGTGTGGCGACTGTGCAAGACGAGAACCGGCTGCTCTGAAAGCCCTTCCTGCTCGTCACGTACGCTTTCTAGCAGCTCTACGGACACACACGCGTCAGCCTCTTCACTGTCCTACACAGCTAGCACGCTGGCAGTTACCGTCAACTTGGAAGCAGCCGCGCAGAAGGCACTCGCCCTGCAACCGGCGAACAGCGCACATTCGCGGCTACACGCGAGCTGGCCGCACCCGGAGCTTTCGCGGCTCTTCTCTCGCTCTTTCCCGCAGAGCTCCGGCGATGCACAACTCGAACCGCGAAAGCCGCAATGAGCTTTGTGCAAGCTGCGCAGAAGAAACAAGGCACTAAACCGGCAAATGTCCAGCTAATCTCCAACGTGAAAAGGGTCAGCAAGGAAAGCTCTTGCTAACAGCCCAGAAGCATTGCGACGCTTCTCTGGATGATTTGCCCACCAACACTTCACATCAGCTCAAGCCGGCTGCCCGGAGGAAAAGAGGCTAGGAAAGATCGTAGCAGGCACGGTTGTTGCTGCACGAGAAGTGCCTGCTCCGGAGGCTTCTTGCGAGCAGCGCTAAAAGCACGCGAACATCGCGTTTCTGTGCTTTCCTGAACAGCTTGCGCTGGGACAGTTACAGCCGTGTTTTGCAAGCTGTCCGGGGTTCTGAGGCACTAAAAGTGCGGATGTGTGGCGACTGTGCAAGACGAGAACCGGCTGCTCTGAAAGCCCTTCCTGCTCGTCACGTACGCTTTCTAGCAGCTCTACGGACACACACGCGTCAGCCTCTTCACTGTCCTACACAGCTAGCACGCTGGCAGTTACCGTCAACTTGGAAGCAGCCGCGCAGAAGGCACTCGCCCTGCAACCGGCGAACAGCGCACATTCGCGGCTACACGCGAGCTGGCCGCACCCGGAGCTTTCGCGGCTCTTCTCTCGCTCTTTCCCGCAGAGCTCCGGCGATGCACAACTCGAACCGCGAAAGCCGCAATGAGCTTTGTGCAAGCTGCGCAGAAGAAACAAGGCACTAAACCGGCAAATGTCCAGCTAATCTCCAACGTGAAAAGGCTCAGCAAGGAAAGCTCTTGCTAACAGCCCAGAAGCATTGCGACTCTTCTCTGGATGATTTGCCCACCAACACTTCACATCAGCTCAAGCCGGCTGCCCGGAGGAAAAGAGGCTAGGAAAGATCGTAGCAGGCACGGTTGTTGCTGCACGAGAAGTGCCTGCTCCGGAGGCTTCTTGCGAACAGCGCTAAAAGCACGCGAACATCGCGTTTCTGTGCTTTCCTGAACAGCTTGCGCTGGGACAGTTACAGCCGTGTTTTGCAAGCTGTCCGGGGTTCTGAGGCACTAAAAGTGCGGATGTGTGGCGACTGTGCAAGACGAGAGCCGGCTGCTCTGAAAGCCCTTCCTGCTCGTCACGTACGCTTTCTAGCAGCTCTACGGACACACACGCGTCAGCCTCTTCACTGTCCTACACAGCTAGCACGCTGGCAGTTACCGTCAACTTGGAAGCAGCCGCGCAGAAGGCACTCGCCCTGCAACCGGCGAACAGCGCACATTCGCGGCTACACGCGAGCTGGCCGCACCCGGAGCTTTCGCGGCTCTTCTCTCGCTCTTTCACGCAGAGCTCCGGCGATGCACAACTCGAACCGCGAAAGCCGCAATGAGCTTTGTGCAAGCTGCGCAGAAGAAACAAGGCACTAAACCGGCAAATGTCCAGCTAATCTCCAACGTGAAAAGGGTCAGCAAGGAAAGCTCTTGCTAACAGCCCAGAAGCATTGCGACTCTTCTCTGGATGATTTGCCCACCAACACTTCACATCAGCTCAAGCCGGCTGCCCGGAGGAAAAGAGGCTAGGAAAGATCGTAGCAGGCACGGTTGTTGCTGCACGAGAAGTGCCTGCTCCGGAGGCTTCTTGCGAACAGCGCTAAAAGCACGCGAACATCGCGTTTCTGTGCTTTCCTGAACAGCTTGCGCTGGGACAGTTACAGCCGTGTTTTGCAAGCTGTCCGGGGTTCTGAGGCACTAAAAGTGCGGATGTGTGGCGACTGTGCAAGACGAGAACCGGCTGCTCTGAAAGCCCTTCCTGCTCGTCACGTACGCTTTCTAGCAGCTCTACGGACACACACGCGTCAGCCTCTTCACTGTCCTACACAGCTAGCACGCTGGCAGTTACCGTCAACTTGGAAGCAGCCGCGCAGAAGGCACTCGCCCTGCAACCGGCGAACAGCGCACATTCGCGGCTACACGCGAGCTGGCCGCACCCGGAGCTTTCGCGGCTCTTCTCTCGCTCTTTCCCGCAGAGCTCCGGCGATGCACAACTCGAACCGCGAAAGCCGCAATGAGCTTTGTGCAAGCTGCGCAGAAGAAACAAGGCACTAAACCGGCAAATGTCCAGCTAATCTCCAACGTGAAAAGGGTCAGCAAGGAAAGCTCTTGCTAACAGCCCAGAAGCATTGCGACGCTTCTCTGGATGATTTGCCCACCAACACTTCACATCAGCTCAAGCCGGCTGCCCGGAGGAAAAGAGGCTAGGAAAGATCGTAGCAGGCACGGTTGTTGCTGCACGAGAAGTGCCTGCTCCGGAGGCTTCTTGCGAGCAGCGCTAAAAGCACGCGAACATCGCGTTTCTGTGCTTTCCTGAACAGCTTGCGCTGGGACAGTTACAGCCGTGTTTTGCAAGCTGTCCGGGGTTCTGAGGCACTAAAAGTGCGGATGTGTGGCGACTGTGCAAGACGAGAACCGGCTGCTCTGAAAGCCCTTCCTGCTCGTCACGTACGCTTTCTAGCAGCTCTACGGACACACACGCGTCAGCCTCTTCACTGTCCTACACAGCTAGCACGCTGGCAGTTACCGTCAACTTGGAAGCAGCCGCGCAGAAGGCACTCGCCCTGCAACCGGCGAACAGCGCACATTCGCGGCTACACGCGAGCTGGCCGCACCCGGAGCTTTCGCGGCTCTTCTCTCGCTCTTTCCCGCAGAGCTCCGGCGATGCACAACTCGAACCGCGAAAGCCGCAATGAGCTTTGTGCAAGCTGCGCAGAAGAAACAAGGCACTAAACCGGCAAATGTCCAGCTAATCTCCAACGTGAAAAGGCTCAGCAAGGAAAGCTCTTGCTAACAGCCCAGAAGCATTGCGACGCTTCTCTGGATGATTTGCCCACCAACACTTCACATCAGCTCAAGCCGGCTGCCCGGAGGAAAAGAGGCTAGGAAAGATCGTAGCAGGCACGGTTGTTGCTGCACGAGAAGTGCCTGCTCCGGAGGCTTCTTGCGAGCAGCGCTAAAAGCACGCGAACATCGCGTTTCTGTGCTTTCCTGAACAGCTTGCGCTGGGACAGTTACAGCCGTGTTTTGCAAGCTGTCCGGGGTTCTGAGGCACTAAAAGTGCGGATGTGTGGCGACTGTGCAAGACGAGAACCGGCTGCTCTGAAAGCCCTTCCTGCTCGTCACGTACGCTTTCTAGCAGCTCTACGGACACACACGCGTCAGCCTCTTCACTGTCCTACACAGCTAGCACGCTGGCAGTTACCGTCAACTTGGAAGCAGCCGCGCAGAAGGCACTCGCCCTGCAACCGGCGAACAGCGCACATTCGCGGCTACACGCGAGCTGGCCGCACCCGGAGCTTTCGCGGCTCTTCTCTCGCTCTTTCCCGCAGAGCTCCGGCGATGCACAACTCGAACCGCGAAAGCCGCAATGAGCTTTGTGCAAGCTGCGCAGAAGAAACAAGGCACTAAACCGGCAAATGTCCAGCTAATCTCCAACGTGAAAAGGCTCAGCAAGGAAAGCTCTTGCTAACAGCCCAGAAGCATTGCGACGCTTCTCTGGATGATTTGCCCACCAACACTTCACATCAGCTCAAGCCGGCTGCCCGGAGGAAAAGAGGCTAGGAAAGATCGTAGCAGGCACGGTTGTTGCTGCACGAGAAGTGCCTGCTCCGGAGGCTTCTTGCGAACAGCGCTAAAAGCACGCGAACATCGCGTTTCTGTGCTTTCCTGAACAGCTTGCGCTGGGACAGTTACAGCCGTGTTTTGCAAGCTGTCCGGGGTTCTGAGGCACTAAAAGTGCGGATGTGTGGCGACTGTGCAAGACGAGAACCGGCTGCTCTGAAAGCCCTTCCTGCTCGTCACGTACGCTTTCTAGCAGCTCTACGGACACACACGCGTCAGCCTCTTCACTGTCCTACACAGCTAGCACGCTGGCAGTTACCGTCAACTTGGAAGCAGCCGCGCAGAAGGCACTCGCCCTGCAACCGGCGAACAGCGCACATTCGCGGCTACACGCGAGCTGGCCGCACCCGGAGCTTTCGCGGCTCTTCTCTCGCTCTTTCCCGCAGAGCTCCGGCGATGCACAACTCGAACCGCGAAAGCCGCAATGAGCTTTGTGCAAGCTGCGCAGAAGAAACAAGGCACTAAACCGGCAAATGTCCAGCTAATCTCCAACGTGAAAAGGCTCAGCAAGGAAAGCTCTTGCTAACAGCCCAGAAGCATTGCGACTCTTCTCTGGATGATTTGCCCACCAACACTTCACATCAGCTCAAGCCGGCTGCCCGGAGGAAAAGAGGCTAGGAAAGATCGTAGCAGGCACGGTTGTTGCTGCACGAGAAGTGCCTGCTCCGGAGGCTTCTTGCGAACAGCGCTAAAAGCACGCGAACATCGCGTTTCTGTGCTTTCCTGAACAGCTTGCGCTGGGACAGTTACAGCCGTGTTTTGCAAGCTGTCCGGGGTTCTGAGGCACTAAAAGTGCGGATGTGTGGCGACTGTGCAAGACGAGAACCGGCTGCTCTGAAAGCCCTTCCTGCTCGTCACGTACGCTTTCTAGCAGCTCTACGGACACACACGCGTCAGCCTCTTCACTGTCCTACACAGCTAGCACGCTGGCAGTTACCGTCAACTTGGAAGCAGCCGCGCAGAAGGCACTCGCCCTGCAACCGGCGAACAGCGCACATTCGCGGCTACACGCGAGCTGGCCGCACCCGGAGCTTTCGCGGCTCTTCTCTCGCTCTTTCCCGCAGAGCTCCGGCGATGCACAACTCGAACCGCGAAAGCCGCAATGAGCTTTGTGCAAGCTGCGCAGAAGAAACAAGGCACTAAACCGGCAAATGTCCAGCTAATCTCCAACGTGAAAAGGCTCAGCAAGGAAAGCTCTTGCTAACAGCCCAGAAGCATTGCGACGCTTCTCTGGATGATTTGCCCACCAACACTTCACATCAGCTCAAGCCGGCTGCCCGGAGGAAAAGAGGCTAGGAAAGATCGTAGCAGGCACGGTTGTTGCTGCACGAGAAGTGCCTGCTCCGGAGGCTTCTTGCGAGCAGCGCTAAAAGCACGCGAACATCGCGTTTCTGTGCTTTCCTGAACAGCTTGCGCTGGGACAGTTACAGCCGTGTTTTGCAAGCTGTCCGGGGTTCTGAGGCACTAAAAGTGCGGATGTGTGGCGACTGTGCAAGACGAGAACCGGCTGCTCTGAAAGCCCTTCCTGCTCGTCACGTACGCTTTCTAGCAGCTCTACGGACACACACGCGTCAGCCTCTTCACTGTCCTACACAGCTAGCACGCTGGCAGTTACCGTCAACTTGGAAGCAGCCGCGCAGAAGGCACTCGCCCTGCAACCGGCGAACAGCGCACATTCGCGGCTACACGCGAGCTGGCCGCACCCGGAGCTTTCGCGGCTCTTCTCTCGCTCTTTCCCGCAGAGCTCCGGCGATGCACAACTCGAACCGCGAAAGCCGCAATGAGCTTTGTGCAAGCTGCGCAGAAGAAACAAGGCACTAAACCGGCAAATGTCCAGCTAATCTCCAACGTGAAAAGGGTCAGCAAGGAAAGCTCTTGCTAACAGCCCAGAAGCATTGCGACGCTTCTCTGGATGATTTGCCCACCAACACTTCACATCAGCTCAAGCCGGCTGCCCGGAGGAAAAGAGGCTAGGAAAGATCGTAGCAGGCACGGTTGTTGCTGCACGAGAAGTGCCTGCTCCGGAGGCTTCTTGCGAGCAGCGCTAAAAGCACGCGAACATCGCGTTTCTGTGCTTTCCTGAACAGCTTGCGCTGGGACAGTTACAGCCGTGTTTTGCAAGCTGTCCGGGGTTCTGAGGCACTAAAAGTGCGGATGTGTGGCGACTGTGCAAGACGAGAACCGGCTGCTCTGAAAGCCCTTCCTGCTCGTCACGTACGCTTTCTAGCAGCTCTACGGACACACACGCGTCAGCCTCTTCACTGTCCTACACAGCTAGCACGCTGGCAGTTACCGTCAACTTGGAAGCAGCCGCGCAGAAGGCACTCGCCCTGCAACCGGCGAACAGCGCACATTCGCGGCTACACGCGAGCTGGCCGCACCCGGAGCTTTCGCGGCTCTTCTCTCGCTCTTTCCCGCAGAGCTCCGGCGATGCACAACTCGAACCGCGAAAGCCGCAATGAGCTTTGTGCAAGCTGCGCAGAAGAAACAAGGCACTAAACCGGCAAATGTCCAGCTAATCTCCAACGTGAAAAGGGTCAGCAAGGAAAGCTCTTGCTAACAGCCCAGAAGCATTGCGACTCTTCTCTGGATGATTTGCCCACCAACACTTCACATCAGCTCAAGCCGGCTGCCCGGAGGAAAAGAGGCTAGGAAAGATCGTAGCAGGCACGGTTGTTGCTGCACGAGAAGTGCCTGCTCCGGAGGCTTCTTGCGAACAGCGCTAAAAGCACGCGAACATCGCGTTTCTGTGCTTTCCTGAACAGCTTGCGCTGGGACAGTTACAGCCGTGTTTTGCAAGCTGTCCGGGGTTCTGAGGCACTAAAAGTGCGGATGTGTGGCGACTGTGCAAGACGAGAACCGGCTGCTCTGAAAGCCCTTCCTGCTCGTCACGTACGCTTTCTAGCAGCTCTACGGACACACACGCGTCAGCCTCTTCACTGTCCTACACAGCTAGCACGCTGGCAGTTACCGTCAACTTGGAAGCAGCCGCGCAGAAGGCACTCGCCCTGCAACCGGCGAACAGCGCACATTCGCGGCTACACGCGAGCTGGCCGCACCCGGAGCTTTCGCGGCTCTTCTCTCGCTCTTTCCCGCAGAGCTCCGGCGATGCACAACTCGAACCGCGAAAGCCGCAATGAGCTTTGTGCAAGCTGCGCAGAAGAAACAAGGCACTAAACCGGCAAATGTCCAGCTAATCTCCAACGTGAAAAGGGTCAGCAAGGAAAGCTCTTGCTAACAGCCCAGAAGCATTGCGACGCTTCTCTGGATGATTTGCCCACCAACACTTCACATCAGCTCAAGCCGGCTGCCCGGAGGAAAAGAGGCTAGGAAAGATCGTAGCAGGCACGGTTGTTGCTGCACGAGAAGTGCCTGCTCCGGAGGCTTCTTGCGAGCAGCGCTAAAAGCACGCGAACATCGCGTTTCTGTGCTTTCCTGAACAGCTTGCGCTGGGACAGTTACAGCCGTGTTTTGCAAGCTGTCCGGGGTTCTGAGGCACTAAAAGTGCGGATGTGTGGCGACTGTGCAAGACGAGAACCGGCTGCTCTGAAAGCCCTTCCTGCTCGTCACGTACGCTTTCTAGCAGCTCTACGGACACACACGCGTCAGCCTCTTCACTGTCCTACACAGCTAGCACGCTGGCAGTTACCGTCAACTTGGAAGCAGCCGCGCAGAAGGCACTCGCCCTGCAACCGGCGAACAGCGCACATTCGCGGCTACACGCGAGCTGGCCGCACCCGGAGCTTTCGCGGCTCTTCTCTCGCTCTTTCCCGCAGAGCTCCGGCGATGCACAACTCGAACCGCGAAAGCCGCAATGAGCTTTGTGCAAGCTGCGCAGAAGAAACAAGGCACTAAACCGGCAAATGTCCAGCTAATCTCCAACGTGAAAAGGCTCAGCAAGGAAAGCTCTTGCTAACAGCCCAGAAGCATTGCGACGCTTCTCTGGATGATTTGCCCACCAACACTTCACATCAGCTCAAGCCGGCTGCCCGGAGGAAAAGAGGCTAGGAAAGATCGTAGCAGGCACGGTTGTTGCTGCACGAGAAGTGCCTGCTCCGGAGGCTTCTTGCGAACAGCGCTAAAAGCACGCGAACATCGCGTTTCTGTGCTTTCCTGAACAGCTTGCGCTGGGACAGTTACAGCCGTGTTTTGCAAGCTGTCCGGGGTTCTGAGGCACTAAAAGTGCGGATGTGTGGCGACTGTGCAAGACGAGAACCGGCTGCTCTGAAAGCCCTTCCTGCTCGTCACGTACGCTTTCTAGCAGCTCTACGGACACACACGCGTCAGCCTCTTCACTGTCCTACACAGCTAGCACGCTGGCAGTTACCGTCAACTTGGAAGCAGCCGCGCAGAAGGCACTCGCCCTGCAACCGGCGAACAGCGCACATTCGCGGCTACACGCGAGCTGGCCGCACCCGGAGCTTTCGCGGCTCTTCTCTCGCTCTTTCCCGCAGAGCTCCGGCGATGCACAACTCGAACCGCGAAAGCCGCAATGAGCTTTGTGCAAGCTGCGCAGAAGAAACAAGGCACTAAACCGGCAAATGTCCAGCTAATCTCCAACGTGAAAAGGGTCAGCAAGGAAAGCTCTTGCTAACAGCCCAGAAGCATTGCGACTCTTCTCTGGATGATTTGCCCACCAACACTTCACATCAGCTCAAGCCGGCTGCCCGGAGGAAAAGAGGCTAGGAAAGATCGTAGCAGGCACGGTTGTTGCTGCACGAGAAGTGCCTGCTCCGGAGGCTTCTTGCGAGCAGCGCTAAAAGCACGCGAACATCGCGTTTCTGTGCTTTCCTGAACAGCTTGCGCTGGGACAGTTACAGCCGTGTTTTGCAAGCTGTCCGGGGTTCTGAGGCACTAAAAGTGCGGATGTGTGGCGACTGTGCAAGACGAGAACCGGCTGCTCTGAAAGCCCTTCCTGCTCGTCACGTACGCTTTCTAGCAGCTCTACGGACACACACGCGTCAGCCTCTTCACTGTCCTACACAGCTAGCACGCTGGCAGTTACCGTCAACTTGGAAGCAGCCGCGCAGAAGGCACTCGCCCTGCAACCGGCGAACAGCGCACATTCGCGGCTACACGCGAGCTGGCCGCACCCGGAGCTTTCGCGGCTCTTCTCTCGCTCTTTCCCGCAGAGCTCCGGCGATGCACAACTCGAACCGCGAAAGCCGCAATGAGCTTTGTGCAAGCTGCGCAGAAGAAACAAGGCACTAAACCGGCAAATGTCCAGCTAATCTCCAACGTGAAAAGGGTCAGCAAGGAAAGCTCTTGCTAACAGCCCAGAAGCATTGCGACGCTTCTCTGGATGATTTGCCCACCAACACTTCACATCAGCTCAAGCCGGCTGCCCGGAGGAAAAGAGGCTAGGAAAGATCGTAGCAGGCACGGTTGTTGCTGCACGAGAAGTGCCTGCTCCGGAGGCTTCTTGCGAGCAGCGCTAAAAGCACGCGAACATCGCGTTTCTGTGCTTTCCTGAACAGCTTGCGCTGGGACAGTTACAGCCGTGTTTTGCAAGCTGTCCGGGGTTCTGAGCACTAAAAGTGCGGATGTGTGGCGACTGTGCAAGACGAGAACCGGCTGCTCTGAAAGCCCTTCCTGCTCGTCACGTACGCTTTCTAGCAGCTCTACGGACACACACGCGTCAGCCTCTTCACTGTCCTACACAGCTAGCACGCTGGCAGTTACCGTCAACTTGGAAGCAGCCGCGCAGAAGGCACTCGCCCTGCAACCGGCGAACAGCGCACATTCGCGGCTACACGCGAGCTGGCCGCACTCGGAGCTTTCGCGGCTCTTCTCTCGCTCTTTCACGCAGAGCTCCGGCGATGCACAACTCGAACCGCGAAAGCCGCAATGAGCTTTGTGCAAGCTGCGCAGAAGAAACAAGGCACTAAACCGGCAAATGTCCAGCTAATCTCCAACGTGAAAAGGCTCAGCAAGGAAAGCTCTTGCTAACAGCCCAGAAGCATTGCGACGCTTCTCTGGATGATTTGCCCACCAACACTTCACATCAGCTCAAGCCGGCTGCCCGGAGGAAAAGAGGCTAGGAAAGATCGTAGCAGGCACGGTTGTTGCTGCACGAGAAGTGCCTGCTCCGGAGGCTTCTTGCGAACAGCGCTAAAAGCACGCGAACATCGCGTTTCTGTGCTTTCCTGAACAGCTTGCGCTGGGACAGTTACAGCCGTGTTTTGCAAGCTGTCCGGGGTTCTGAGGCACTAAAAGTGCGGATGTGTGGCGACTGTGCAAGACGAGAACCGGCTGCTCTGAAAGCCCTTCCTGCTCGTCACGTACGCTTTCTAGCAGCTCTACGGGACACACACGCGTCAGCCTCTTCCACTGTCCTACACAGCTAGCACGCTGGCAGTTACCGTCAACTTGGAAGCAGCCGCGCAGAAGGCACTCGCCCTGCAACCGGCGAACAGCGCACATTCGCGGCTACACGCGAGCTGGCCGCACCCGGAGCTTTCGCGGCTCTTCTCTCGCTCTTTCCCGCAGAGCTCCGGCGATGCACAACTCGAACCGCGAAAGCCGCAATGAGCTTTGTGCAAGCTGCGCAGAAGAAACAAGGCACTAACCGGCAAATGTCCAGCTAATCTCCAACGTGAAAAGGCTCAGCAAGGAAAGCTCTTGCTAACAGCCCAGAAGCATTGCGACTCTTCTCTGGATGATTTGCCCACCAACACTTCACATCAGCTCAAGCCGGCTGCCCGGAGGAAAAGAGGCTAGGAAAGATCGTAGCAGGCACGGTTGTTGCTGCACGAGAAGTGCCTGCTCCGGAGGCTTCTTGCGAACAGCGCTAAAAGCACGCGAACATCGCGTTTCTGTGCTTTCCTGAACAGCTTGCGCTGGGACAGTTACAGCCGTGTTTTGCAAGCTGTCCGGGGTTCTGAGGCACTAAAAGTGCGGATGTGTGGCGACTGTGCAAGACGAGAACCGGCTGCTCTGAAAGCCCTTCCTGCTCGTCACGTACGCTTTCTAGCAGCTCTACGGACACACACGCGTCAGCCTCTTCACTGTCCTACACAGCTAGCACGCTGGCAGTTACCGTCAACTTGGAAGCAGCCGCGCAGAAGGCACTCGCCCTGCAACCGGCGAACAGCGCACATTCGCGGCTACACGCGAGCTGGCCGCACCCGGAGCTTTCGCGGCTCTTCTCTCGCTCTTTCCCGCAGAGCTCCGGCGATGCACAACTCGAACCGCGAAAGCCGCAATGAGCTTTGTGCAAGCTGCGCAGAAGAAACAAGGCACTAACCGGCAAATGTCCAGCTAATCTCCAACGTGAAAAGGCTCAGCAAGGAAAGCTCTTGCTAACAGCCCAGAAGCATTGCGACGCTTCTCTGGATGATTTGCCCACCAACACTTCACATCAGCTCAAGCCGGCTGCCCGGAGGAAAAGAGGCTAGGAAAGATCGTAGCAGGCACGGTTGTTGCTGCACGAGAAGTGCCTGCTCCGGAGGCTTCTTGCGAACAGCGCTAAAAGCACGCGAACATCGCGTTTCTGTGCTTTCCTGAACAGCTTGGCGCTGGGACAGTTACAGCCGTGTTTTTGCAAGCTGTCCGGGGTTCTGAGGCACTAAAAGTGCGGATGTGTGGCGACCTGTGCAAGACGAGAACCGGCTGCTCTGAAAGCCCTTCCTGCTCGTCACGTACGCTTTCTAGCAGCTCTACGGACACACACGCGTCAGCCTCTTCACTGTCCTACACAGCTAGCACGCTGGCAGTTACCGTCAACTTGGAAGCAGCCGCGCAGAAGGCACTCGCCCTGCAACCGGCGAACAGCGCACATTCGCGGCTACACGCGAGCTGGCCGCACCCGGAGCTTTCGCGGCTCTTCTCTCGCTCTTTCCCGCAGAGCTCCGGCGATGCACAACTCGAACCGCGAAAGCCGCAATGAGCTTTGTGCAAGCTGCGCAGAAGAAACAAGGCACTAAACCGGCAAATGTCCAGCTAATCTCCAACGTGAAAAGGTCAGCAAGGAAAGCTCTTGCTAACAGCCCAGAAGCATTGCGACGCTTCTCTGGATGATTTGCCCACCAACACTTCACATCAGCTCAAGCCGGCTGCCCGGAGGAAAAGAGGCTAGGAAAGATCGTAGCAGGCACGGTTGTTGCTGCACGAGAAGTGCCTGCTCCGGAGGCTTCTTGCGAGCAGCGCTAAAAGCACGCGAACATCGCGTTTCTGTGCTTTCCTGAACAGCTTGCGCTGGGACAGTTACAGCCGTGTTTTGCAAGCTGTCCGGGGTTCTGAGGCACTAAAAGTGCGGATGTGTGGCGACTGTGCAAGACGAGAACCGGCTGCTCTGAAAGCCCTTCCTGCTCGTCACGTACGCTTTCTAGCAGCTCTACGGACACACACGCGTCAGCCTCTTCACTGTCCTACACAGCTAGCACGCTGGCAGTTACCGTCAACTTGGAAGCAGCCGCGCAGAAGGCACTCGCCCTGCAACCGGCGAACAGCGCACATTCGCGGCTACACGCGAGCTGGCCGCACCCGGAGCTTTCGCGGCTCTTCTCTCGCTCTTTCCCCCGCAGAGCTCCGGCGATGCACAACTCGAACCGCGAAAGCCGCAATGAGCTTTGTGCAAGCTGCGCAGAAGAAACAAGGCACTAACCGGCAAATGTCCAGCTAATCTCCAACGTGAAAAGGGTCAGCAAGGAAAGCTCTTGCTAACAGCCCAGAAGCATTGCGACGCTTCTCTGGATGATTTGCCCACCAACACTTCACATCAGCTCAAGCCGGCTGCCCGGAGGAAAAGAGGCTAGGAAAGATCGTAGCAGGCACGGTTGTTGCTGCACGAGAAGTGCCTGCTCCGGAGGCTTCTTGCGAACAGCGCTAAAAGCACGCGAACATCGCGTTCTGTGCTTTCCTGAACAGCTTGCGCTGGGACAGTTACAGCCGTGTTTTGCAAGCTGTCCGGGGTTCTGAGGCACTAAAAGTGCGGATGTGTGGCGACTGTGCAAGACGAGAACCGGCTGCTCTGAAAGCCCTTCCTGCTCGTCACGTACGCTTTCTAGCAGCTCTACGGACACACACGCGTCAGCCTCTTCACTGTCCTACACAGCTAGCACGCTGGCAGTTACCGTCAACTTGGAAGCAGCCGCGCAGAAGGCACTCGCCCTGCAAACCGGCGAACAGCGCACATTCGCGCTACACGCGAGCTGGCCGCACCCGGAGCTTTCGCGGCTCTTCTCTCGCTCTTTCCCCGCAGAGCTCCGGCGATGCACAACTCGAACCGCGAAAGCCGCAATGAGCTTTGTGCAAGCTGCGCAGAAGAAACAAGGCACTAAACCGGCAAATGTCCAGCTAATCTCCAACGTGAAAAGGCTCAGCAAGGAAAGCTCTTGCTAACAGCCCAGAAGCATTGCGACTCTTCTCTGGATGATTTGCCCACCAACACTTACATCAGCTCAAGCCGGCTGCCCGGAGGAAAAGAGGCTAGGAAAGATCGTAGCAGGCACGGTTGTTGCTGCACGAGAAGTGCCTGCTCCGGAGGCTTCTTGCGAGCAGCGCTAAAAGCACGCGAACATCGCGTTTCTGTGCTTTCCTGAACAGCTTGCGCTGGGACAGTTACAGCCGTGTTTTGCAAGCTGTCCGGGGTTCTGAGGCACTAAAAGTGCGGATGTGTGGCGACTGTGCAAGACGAGAACCGGCTGCTCTGAAAGCCCTTCCTGCTCGTCACGTACGCTTTCTAGCAGCTCTACGGACACACACGCGTCAGCCTCTTCACTGTCCTACACAGCTAGCACGCTGGCAGTTACCGTCAACTTGGAAGCAGCCGCGCAGAAGGCACTCGCCCTGCAACCGGCGAACAGCGCACATTCGCGGCTACACGCGAGCTGGCCGCACCCGGAGCTTTCGCGGCTCTTCTCTCGCTCTTCCCGCAGAGCTCCGGCGATGCACAACTCGAACCGCGAAAGCCGCAATGAGCTTTGTGCAAGCTGCGCAGAAGAAACAGGCACTAAACCGGCAAATGTCCAGCTAATCTCCAACGTGAAAAGGGTCAGCAAGGAAAGCTCTTGCTAACAGCCCAGAAGCATTGCGACGCTTCTCTGGATGATTTGCCCACCAACACTTCACATCAGCTCAAGCCGGCTGCCCGGAGGAAAGAGGCTAGGAAAGATCGTAGCAGGCACGGTTGTTGCTGCACGAGAAGTGCCTGCTCCGAGGCTTCTTGCGAGCAGCGCTAAAAGCACGCGAACATCGCGTTTCTGTGCTTTCCTGAACAGCTTGCGCTGGGACAGTTACAGCCGTGTTTTGCAAGCTGTCCGGGGTTCTGAGGCACTAAAAGTGCGGATGTGTGGCGACTGTGCAAGACGAGAACCGGCTGCTCTGAAAGCCCTTCCTGCTCGTCACGTACGCTTTCTAGCAGCTCTACGGACACACACGCGTCAGCCTCTTCACTGTCCTACACAGCTAGCACGCTGGCAGTTACCGTCAACTTGGA